>NC_064815.1:23140086-23159940 GCF_023721935.1 Panthera uncia | reverse complement strand
TGGGATGATAGAGGGTTCATCCATGGGATGATAGAGGCTCTATCCATCGGATGATAGAGGATCCATCCATGGGTGATAGAAACTATCCATGGGATGATAGAGGCTCTGTCCATGGGAAGGTAGAGGTTCTATCCACAGGATAGAGCCCCCTTCCATCCCCATTCTATTCAGAAATTAAGGCCAGCTCTCAGGAGGAACTGTGTGAGACTCTCAGAGCCCTGTGCTGCTTCAGAACCCAAAGTAAGGCTGTAGGTTGTTGGGGTGATGGTTCTTCCACATCCTATACTCTGGGAGGACCAGTGCTGGTGCCATGGGGCCCTCTCAAGAAGGGCTTCCTAAGTAGGCACAATGGAGAGAAGGGCTCACGCAGACATCCGGCACAGGAACCAGAACAAACTCCCTCCCAGCATCAAAGGTCGCACCCCGGGTCTCCTTAAAACACTCAGGGTGCACACACATGAGGGGCTCCTAAAACCTGCACGGGCCAGTGGGGCTCCACATCATTAGTATTTGGACATCAACAGAAACGTGACCTCAATTCGCATTCACAGATTTTGGAGATCTAAATGTATCCACGGATGTGAAAGAAATCACCCCAGGATGGGACGCACCCTATATTATCAACGTTGATCACATGAACATAAAAATCTGAACCTATAGCTCAGGGCTCTCTCTGTGTTGCTCTCCCCCTGCGTGGGCTCATCTCTCTAAGGCTGTTGCAAAACAACTAGCAATGCAAATCTGGAAAATGCCCGCACTCTACCCATCAGAGAGAATCGTCTGCCTCTGATAATTCAAAGGGAACACGGAGAAGGAAGAAGTTCGTCCCTTTCAGATGGGAGCGAGAGACACTTTCCAGGCTCCCTTTCTTCCTCCCTCCAGTAGGGATCAACGGGTCTTCCACTGCATCATAAAAGCTGAGACGTTGGCTCAGAGGCCTTCATAATTTGATCACGTAATTACCAGGAGAGAGGGGTCGGTGCTTTACGGCCGTTGCTTGGTGGGTATCCTTTCAATTACCGTGCAGTGCTGGGTCATAATGGAAAATGGGCATGATGCCATTTGTTTGAGAGATCTTTAAAGATGAGGCTTTCTGGGCTGGCTTCCTGATTGAATTTGTGTGGGTGTGCGTGTGTGTGTGTGTGTGTGTGTGTGTGATATTGTCACACTATCCTTCCAGGCTCTCGTATTCCTCTCGATTCACCTCCTTTGAGAGTCAATGAACCTCAGAGGAAACCTGGTTCTGATTTATATGGTTCAGGCCAGGCCTTTGGCTGTGGTTCTTCCTCCACCCAAACCAAGAGCTTTCCGGGTGACAGGGGCTGTGGCGCTCAGCAAGCCTGGGGGAGGGTGCTTGGGCAGGGCCGGTCCCCCGTCCCGCAGCCTGGCGGGGTTCCCCTCCCTCGGCTGGATCCACAGGTACCCCACCTTCTTCCCAGCTCGTGCCTCTGCCCGCTCAGTGGGAGAAGGAGGGACTGTGGGTTGAGGGAGGTCTGATCTTCAGTCCTGGGTGCTCTAGGGCTGCAGGCCCCATGAGAACTTCCAGACCTACTCACAAGCCCTTTGCAGGGACACATGGGCTTCCTGGGGCCTGCAGAACAGAGGCGAGAAGGCTACATTTCTGACCAGCTAGCTGGTACCTTCACTGCTAAGTGCACAACTTGGGCAATGGTTGCTTTGTTTTTGGTGCACTTGGGTACTCCGACCAAGGGGTGCTTCGGGTCGGGGACCAAGTAGCCTGCTGTTGTCGCCTCGGTTCTGAACTCGTTCTCTCTCTCTTCGGCCGTGGCAGCGGCCCCCCGACTTCTCTCTGCTTCAGTCTTGTCTCCTCCAGGCCGCACCTGTCACTGCTGTCTGCAGAGATGCAGAGCTCCCCGACTCCGGGGGTCCTCCCGGCATTACATGTTATGGAGTTCTGGGGAGCACCGCTGACCTAGGATGCGATGTGAAAGGTGCTCCCTGGAGTCCTGCAGTGCAGTGGGTATTGTCCGACAGACCAGTTGTTCTAAAATACCTGTGTTCCCTCGTTAGTCCTTCAGCTTAAGTCCTTACAAGGGCTCCCCCACGTCTGTGAGACTCACCCTGAAATTCTTACAACGCAAAGCTTCCCAGACCTGGCTCTTGCCTCCCTCTCCATCGTTTGCCACGCTGCCTGCTTCCTTGAGCTGTGTCTTTCAATTGTCCCCAGGTCTTTGCATTCCAGACGCTAAGCCTGGAATGTTCTCCAGGCTGCATTTGTTCTCCAAGGTGCATCTGCTACCTTCCCTCTGTCCCTTGGGGCCCCATGTCTTCTCCTCCTCCTTTCTTTACCGTCCTTCGTGCCTTGTCCCCGAGCCCCGTGCCTGGCATTGCCCTCTACAACTCGTGTCCGAAGCTGGATTGCAATCACACGCTCACAGCCAGATTTTTATTGGACTGTGGCGTCCTTGTGGGCGGAGACCATGTCTCATCCGTCACTGTATCCTCTGGGCCCAGCACAATGTGTGACCCAGAGTCGGTGCACAATGAGTATCCGGGAAGGAAAGGTGTTCGTACAACGGGTTGGGTACAATAGCCAGTGGCTTGCAGGACCTCAGAGTCCACCTGGAGAGAGTCCCCCCGCACCTGGGGGAATATGACACACCTGGGGGTACATCATACATCTTGGGGGGGGCATCATGCACCGGAGGAGGCATCACGTGCCTGGAGAGACATGGCCATGTAACACTGCATGCAATGCTCTGAGCTACAGGTACTGAGATGACCCAGAAAGGGAAGGGTGTAGACAGGAGTCTTCCGGGCTTATTTCCCGTGATTCTAGTGCTTCGGGATCCTCAGGGGTCACTGGTCTCTACTGCCTCACCCCCCCAGAGGAAGAGCCTGAGGTCCAGAGAGAAGGAGAGCTGCTTGAGGTCACTCTGAGAGTTGGCTGCAAAGCCAGAAATAACATCTAGACTCCTTGATTCCCAGTCCAGCGTTTGTATATATATATAAAAAAAAAAGCTCATCAGGCTGGAAGCAGCAGGCATTTTGATGTTTCTCCTATAAATAATTTAGGGGGAGGGGTATGAAACAAAACAGAATTTTGTTACTAAATATTGATGCTATAGCTGCTACTTAGAGAGGATTGCACACGATGTTTTCAATTAGATTCTCTTTATCCTCCTTTAGAAGCCAGTTTTTTTTTTTTTTTTTAAAGGACAGGATTGGAGTGCGTTATTAACATCGACAGCTCCAGTATTCACAATGTGTTTCTGAAGCCATTAGGGGCAGATACTGATCTATCAATCTATTCCTCACCACGAGCCTCGTGCTGATATCAGGGGACGCCGGCAGGAATCGCTGTCTTGGCGTTACAGCGGAAACACCCTCGTGTGGTTTTAAAGTGGGTGTTCGATCCACGGGCGCTCCCTGGGCATCCATGACTGGAACATGGCGGACTGGGGTTGGAGGGTGGTGGGTGGCAAGCCAAGCTCTGATGTTGGAGAGGGTGGATTTCAGCCGGAGGGACCAGCCGAGATTGTCTCTCGAGAGGAATTCCCGGGCTCAACTCATCTTGGGCTCCCACGTCAGCCAAGAGAAGTGACACCGAATACCTCAAACGCTTGCTGTGTGATTGGCACTGTGCTCAATTTATCTCAATTCTCACGGTAATCCTGCAGAGTAAGTGTTATTATGATCCCCGGCATAGGCAGAGCTCTCAGAGGGCCCCCAAGATCTATCTCCAGGGTGTAGATTCCTTGCATAATCCTCGGGACTGTTAATATGATGGATTTCATTCCCTTGATTAGATATGTTATCTGGCACCGTAGGCTTTACGAAAGAGAGGTGATCAGGGTGGGACTGATGTGACCTCAGGAGCACATGAAAAATTAAAGGAAAAAAATCTGGCTCCAGAGGTCAGAGACAGGAATTCAGAGATCTGGAGCAGGAGGGGAGGCAGTGTGAGGAAAGGGCTCCTGCTGGTTTGAACTTTGTGGCGAGAATCTGAACATGTCCTCTGGTGGCCAAGAGTGACCCCGGCTGGGAGGCAGACCGGAACCTCAGTCACAGAGCAGCAAGGGACAGGATTGGCCGAGCACGTGAATGAGCCTGGCAGTGAACTCAGTCAGAGCTCCAGATGAGAACGCAGCCTCCGACCCCTTGATTTTGGCTTGGTTGTAGATCCTTAAGAGATAGAGTCCAGCCATGCTGTGCCTGGACCTACAGAACCGTGAATCAATGATAGATGCTGTGTTAAATCCGTAAATGTGCGGTAATTTGTGCCACAGCCATAGAGCATGAGTATATTCCCATTTTATTTTATTTATTTAAAAAATGTTTTTGATGTTTATTTATTTGAGAGAGAGAGAGAGAGCGGTGGGGAGGGACAGAAAGAGCAGGAGCCACAGAATCCGAAGCAGGCTCCAGGCTCCAAGCCGTCAGCACAGAGCCCGACGCGGGGCTCGAACCCAAGAACCGCGAGATCGTGACCTGAGCCGAATCGGACGCTTAACCACTGAGCCGCCCAGGCACCCTAATATATTCCCATTTTATACACGAAGGACTGATCTGATCGCCCAGGCTAACAAAGTTGGGAAGTCAAGAAGCAGCACAAACAGACTGTCAATGAATGTTGACAATTACTCTAATCAGGGGTCTTCCAGCAGCAAGGTTTTCAGAGAATCCAGTCATAATAGTTTGAGGGAAAAAAATAGAGAAAATGTACTGGCTTCCTTGACGGGCCAGGGACTGTGTCTGCCTCAGGGACAGTTGGACTCTGGCTCTGGCTGAGACGTCTCTCTCATCACCATCTTTCTGCTTCTTCCAGGTGAGCTCTGTTTTCAGGTGGGGTCTCTTTGCTTGGTGACATAATGGGAGCTCCAGGCTGCTAGTGTCTTTACAGCTACGACCCGAGACTTTTCCACACACATCGCTTCTAGGCTCGGCCACGTCCGCTCTACATTTGCGGTGTCGGGTTTTGGATTCCGGCGCAGGAGTTAACGTTCATTCCTTCTCAATTTCCTCGCATTGTGATGCATTTCTGTTTCCGGTCTCTTCAGACCTTTCTAGTTCCAGTGCGTTGACCTCATTCTGGATCCCTCCTCCTCACGGCGTCCGCAAATGTAGATGCAAATTTTACCCAATGCAGAGCTCATTAATGCAGACACTCGTTGCTTTAAAGCTTTCTGGCGAAGTCACAGGAAAGCTGCCTCTTGCCCAAATCATTAACAATAGAATTATGAGAGCCATTGTCCGCAGACTTCCTCCAATCAAGACCCTTTGCTACAGCATTTCCCTCATTAGCCGGTTGGGTAATGTAGTTAAAAGGGAAATGCAGAAAATCCCACATGATTCATCTTTAAAGAGTCTCCTCTCGTTCCTCAGGATTGTTGCTTGCTTTCTACGTTCCCACGAGCCGTCACTTGTGCCTTTTTTGGGAACGTTTTTTAGAATTCTTCCGGGGATCCGTTATAAGCTAGACTTTTCTTTTTTAGAGCTCGGACAGTCTGCCTTCTAGTTTTTGAAAATGAAGATTGCACGTGCCCATCTGCCGGCACCCGAGGCATCTGAGGCACCTGTCCTCTACTGCTGTTAGCAATGCCGATGGGTGACACCTGGGGGGCATTGGGCACGTGCTTCACACTGACTTAAGTCTTCCTCATGGATCCTTCCCGGATCCTTCCTGGATCCTCCATCATTGTCCTTCTCTTAGAAGAAGACACATTTTCTGAGGGCACTTGAGCATTAGGTAACTCAAGTAACATTCCCAGTGGTTAAGTAACATGCTGATTTTCATGACTGAGCCAAATGCTCAAAGTGTCAAATGTGACGGAGGCCCAGTAGGTTCGGAATTAGTGAGGTCATTTGGATTTTGCAAGGTGTCCTTGGTTGCCTTGAAAAGAACAACCAAGAGTGTTTGAACCAACCAACTCTTGGTTTGAACAACCAAGAGTGAAAGAGTGTTTGGGTCGAAGGCCTCTTATTATTGGGAATTAGGAAGAGGATAGAAAGAAAAGACAAAGAGATAGGCAACATGTCAGAAATATTTTTTAATGAGTGAGGAAGGTGATTGGCTAAGAACCAGAAATAGGAAGAGTCAAGAGAGAGGAGATTTTTCTGAAGTCCCCACGAGATAATGTCTACGGAGGCCTCTTTTGCCATGGCTGGCACACAGTAGGTCTTAATTAATGTGACCTGCCTCAAAAGTGGCAGAATTGATCATATTGGAAAGCAGAAGAGGATCCTTGTTGAAAGGAAGGGTCCTTGTTGAGTTATCTGATGCTCAGAAATTCTCAGAAAATGTGTCCGTTTGAAGATGCTGAAAAAGGAAATAATTAAGGAAGAATGGATCAAAATAGGATAGGATGGATGTGGTTTTGAGTACAGGTAGAGAAGGCACATTTAAAGAACAAAGAAAATTCTCTGACCCCATAGACAGTGAAAGTAGGGGAGCTGTAATATTGATAATGCTGGGGCCAGAGGTGTCCATCGGGACTATGAGTGGCAAGTCATGGATGGATGGCGAGTCAATGATAGGGTTCCTTACGTTGGATGCATCCTCCCCTTTCCAAGATGGCTCTTGAGAGAGAGGAGTTTTTAGGTGGGAGGAGATGTGGAAGGGCCATGGCTGGGTATTAAGTCAAGAAGATGAAGAGGGGAATTGTGATGGTCAGTTGTATGTAGCCGGTTGGCTGGGCTGAGGCATGCCAGGAGAGCCCGCAGAACATTTTTTTGGGTGAAGGGTGTTTCAGGAGGATTAGCGTCTGAATTGGTAGAGTGAGTGAGAAGACCACCTCCACTCAGCGCAGGTGGGCATCACGTGATCCACTGAGGGCCTGATTACAAGAGAAAAGGCAGAGGAAGGGTGAACTCGCTCTCTGTTTGAGCTGTCACGCCTACCTTCTGCCCTTGACCATCGGTGATCCCGGTTTGCAGCCCCTTGGGTTTGGACCAGAACCACACCCCCAGCCTTCCTGGACCTCCAGCTAGCAGACAGCAGATGGGACGTCTCATCTAGAACCACATTAGCCAGTTGCATAGAAACTTTGCCTTTCATTATAACTAACTATAACCTATTGGTTCTGTGTCTGAAGGCGGCGGAGGAGGTCGACTCAAAGATCCTCCCGTCGTTTGCCTCCGTCTCTTATGGAAGAAGTGTTACTGGATGGCACCCTGTAATGCTTGGTATACAATAAAACTTCAATTAACCAATTGCTCAGGGGAATGGAAGTGCCGTGGTTAATTGAATTATCTGATTAACTGAGAGTTAATGAACCAGAAACCCTTTGTCGTTCTAAGTCATACCTCGAACACTCCGGCGTACCCAAGTTCTCTGTCCCGCCAGGGTTGGGAAGGGGAAAGAGTCAAGGGAGAAGGGAAATGAAATCAGTTTTTATGGAAGGTCTACTATCTGTGTGGTAGGTTACATAAGTAGCATTACCTGCTTTCATCCTTGTGACTATGGAAGGAGGCCAACGTGACTGGCCCCTTTGACACAGAACAGAATTGAGAAGTATCTTCAACGTTACTGGACGTTGCTCTGCTGGTTAAGAACATGGATGAGTGTCAGAGACATCTGAGAATTTCGACGGGACGTCAATGTTAGAAGCGGATCGAGCAGGGGTTTTGGAATAGGTCAGCCTCTGATCCTGACCCCAGCTAGCTGTGTGACCTTGACTGAGCTGACCTTGACTGAGCACAATCAAGGCAATTACACGACCTGAGTAAACCGCACTGGATTCAAGTTCTTCCTCCTTTTCCTGGGTTGTGTGATCTCTAGCCAACCACGTTCCTTTTTCATAGCTCAACTTCGTCATCCGAAGAAATGTACCACACCGCCTGCCTTGTGCAGAGTTGCTGGCGGCCAGAGGGGGTTCCCGCGTGAATTGTAGCCGTGTTGGGTATGATCAACATGGCCCGGGGTCACGGTCATGTTAGGGGAGCAGAGGTGGACGGTGTTAAAGATGCAGCAGAGAAACCTCCATTTTCGGATGATCTCCGATTTTCCCTTCATATGAAATCTCCGATGCTGATCTTATTTCCCTGTTCTTTCTTTCTTTCTTTCGTTCTTTTTTTCCCCTCCAAGTATAACGTGAAAAACTTGTTCCAGAGGGTATGTGTTTGCTAATTTTGGTTTTACTGCCTCTTGCACCTCTGACGGAAGAGAAGAAAACACGTGAGGACCCACAGGCATCGTTACCCACTAAATCAAGCATTAGTTTGGCCAAGTCACCAGCTTCTGCTGCCGTCGTATTTTTAGGGAACAGGAAGAACCGTTCTTTTTGCTCAGAATGTTAGATTTATATTGCTCTCACTTAGCAAGTGAATAATTGATAAGTTGGGGCATATTAACATTGAACAAAAGAACCCAGTGGTACAAGGGTCCTGGGAAGGCTGCCTAAATCAATATACACTCATGAATTTTGAGCGCAAAAGGTTGAGCTGAGAAAGAACACAGATTTAGACCCCCATTAATATTTGAAACACACTCAGTGCTTGAGAGCCTTGCTAGAGCCCAAATGTTAACTGAAGGGGCTTCAGAGAAATGGCTTCTAAACAAATTTGAAAGTGGGAGATTTTTCCCTCCAAAGACTTCATGAGAAAAATCAATCATCTTTGTTGTTTCTGCTGTCAGAAGGCATCTATTAAAAATCTAATTAGAGTATTTTTACCAATTAAACATACCGAGGCAGCACTTGTCTGACTCAATGTTTGTAATTTCTAGAAAATCAGATGCATCAGGCTCTGTGATCAACCCAGATATGGTAAAATGTTCCAGCCACTCCTGGAAACTCCAGCCTCCCCACCCAGGAGCCGGCCTTAAAATTTGATTAATCTAAACATTTTGTAAGGTGTCAAAAGAGGTTTCTCGCCTGATGTCTCATGGTCACCCAACGTGCCAGCCCGACGGAGGCCAAAATAACATCATCAGTCACAATTTGCTTTTGAAATGTCTCCTGCGAGGCCCCCAATTTGAGCTATCAAAGCTGGAAATTTTAAACCAAGTGGGAAAATGCTTCGAATTTTAATGATTCGTGGAACCCGGCATCCTGCTGGAAAGTCATCTAGAGTGTCTGATATCAGCATGCTGCTGTGACCACAGAAGATGTTCGGAGACGATGCCTCCACGAACATTCTAATGACACAGTCAAGGAGATAATCCTCTGTAGGCAAAGGGCTCACCTTTCAGAAATCATGAAATAGAATCTCGCAGTTAGAAGTGGCCAGAGAAGGCATTTCATCTAGCCCCCAGCTTCCCACAGAAGATAGCCATTCCGGCAGCCAGATTCAGGCTCTGCTTGCATACCCCTGGTGCTGGTGGGCTCACCACCTTACGAGGCAGACCATTCCATCCCAAGACACTACTGGGACACTATTGGGACCTACTTTTTGGAAAGAGGCTTCTTAGGTTCGGCTATTATACATAACCTGCCTCCCTATAACTTCGGTCCAAGAAGATCACTCCCAAGCCTCACAGATACAGCTTTCTGAACGCCGTTTGAGACGTAATTGGATTGCCAATACCTTGCTTCTCCCACAAAGCAGTCAGTTTGGAGAATAATTCAGAGCATGTGCTCATTACTGGGTCTTAGAGGCTACAAGAAAAATTTGGCCTCTACACAGTACAGATGGTATTTGTTGTTTTCCCTGGAATTCTCATGCTGTATATCTTAATTAATGAATTAATGAAATTTTTCAGTCGAGTGGTCCTAAGGAGCACTTGTTTTTGAAAACTCTCCTTCTGCCCATACACATGGTTTCTCTGTTTTCCCTCCAATCCCCCAATTAACGAGCAAGAGAAGATCAAAGCTGCAGCTCTTAGACGTGCGGGAAAGGACGGAGAGTCTCGATGGGAAGTCACATTGAAAGATAAAAAACAGGGGCGCCTGGGTGGCTCGGTCGGTTAAGCATCCGACTTCGGCTCAGGTCACGATCTCGCGGTCTGTGAGTTCAAGCCCCGCGTCGGGCTCTGTGCTGACTGCTCAGAGCCTGGAGCCTGCTTCCGATCCTGTGTCTCCTGCTCTGTCTGACCCTCCCCCGTTCATGCTCTGTCTCTCTCTGTCTCAAAAATAAATAAACGTTAAAAAAAAAAAATTAAAAAAAAAAAAAAAGAAAGATAAAAAACAGCGGCCCCCAAGTTGCACGAGGCTTTTTAACGAGGGCCAGGAACGTGAGCTGCATGGTATGATGTGCCCCGTCATGAGAGCAATCACCCTAGCTTGGGCTTCTCCAATCCCCCTTGTGTCAGTAACCATCTGTTAGTCTTACCAGGGGGAAAGAGAGAAGTTGCCCTACTGAAAAGAACACAGCCTATTAGGTCAAGCAGAGGAGAGGTGTCTTCACGGCTCTACCAATTTCTACCCATGACAACCTGCCAAAGTGGCTAAAACCTTTTAAGGCCTGGTTTCCTCTATGGTGCCATTGGCATAGGAATCCCTAGCTCATGGAGTTGTTCTTATAAAGATAAAGTGACATCATCAAATGACTTAACATGGTGTATCAGTAAGCTACTGCTACGTAACAAAGTACCCCAAACTCGGAAGCTTAAAAAAAAAAAAAGGCATTCATTACCACTCACAAGTCTGTGCCTCAGCTGAGAATTCTACTCTTTGGGCCTGCCGTGGCTGGTCTTGGCTGGGCTGGCTCACGTGTCTGTGTTGACCTGGTGGAGGGCCTAAGGACTGGCCATCTCCGGTAACCTTGCAGGCATGTCTGGCAGGTGGCTGGTGGGCGGCTGGGGTTACTGGACGTCTGTCTGTCAGCTGCCGGCGGGCTAACGTGGGCTTATTCACATGGCAGGCGCCCAAAAAAGCAGTAGAGGCGTGCCCGGCTTCTGGAACTGGCATCCCGCCATTTCTACCACATTCTCTGGGCCAAAGTGAGTCATTCGACGGGTGGAGGAATAGATTCCACCTCTTGACGGGAGAAGTGCAAAGTCGCGCACTTCACGACTCGCAAGCAGCCACGTTTGCACCCAGTCTGCCTTGCGCAGTATCTGGCGGGAGGACTCCCCGAAAGGCGGCTATTGGAGACATTTCACAGGCTGCAAGTTGCAGGGATTAATCTTGTCTGCAGCCTTCTAGTGGAGGCAGTCCAAAGCCGTCCGTCGGGAATCTCGTATCTTAACCATTTCAGTGTTAACGTTAGCAATGTCGCGGGGTTGTGCTTTTACTAGGACCTGTGGAGTGGGGCAGGGGAAATCTGGGTCAAGCGACTCACGGCAGACACTGGACTCGTTTCTGGGTCACCCTGAGTGCAGAACGGAGAGAGCTCCTGGTCAGACCTGCCTCGGCTCTTGCAAGAAAGAATCCCGTTACTCTTGGCCTGGGAAGGGCCCCCTCTCACGGCCACTGTCGTCCTCACCCAGCAAGGTCCAATCTCTGACCGCTGCTGTGCCCCAGGCCCGGTGTTGGGTCCCTTACACGGAGTGCCTACCTTGGCCTTGTGGTTTCTGTACGATTTCTCCCACTTTCCCATTTCCGAAGCTAGGGATCTGGATGATTTCTACATGGCAGAGCTGGAGCTGAAGTCAGGCTTGTTCCTCTCTTAAGGGAGAGCTCCTGGAATGGTGTAATACTCCCTAAGAAATGGCAGGGGCTCTGGGATGTAGGAATCGGCTGCTGTCACAGAGGGTTCAGGGGCCACCTGGGCTGATTCCAGTGACCCCAGGATCGGGCAGACTGAATGAAACAAGCGACCCCGTGTCTTTAATCCAGGAGGCCTCAGAATTGCAAGCATCAAGGACAAATTAAACCAGCCCGCAAAATCGCTCTTGGCTTTGCCACGGCCTCCGACCTTCTCGGCATTATGGTGCCTGTCAGCTCTCTGGGCAGGCAGAGAGTGGGGGGAGGCAGGCACGTCAGGGGCTCAGCGGGAGCCGTCCTGGGAAGCGTGGATTCATTCTGGGGATCCGGTCACGTGGGAAGGGTGGCAGCGACAGCCGCAAAGCAAGACGGGTCGCCTCGAGGCCTGCCAGCTTAATCACAGAGCCCGGGTCCCCTCCACCAGCCCCTTCCACTTCCCGTGGGTTCCCAGGTGGTCACCCCGCCCACTCGGCCCCGTCTGTGGTGGCCACGGGTGTTCTCGGCACTGCTTTTGAGACCTGGACGTCGCCACCCCTGTGCTTTTCTGTCCGTTCAGGTGCCTGACGCCACCCTGGGTATCCGAGAGCAGAGCCTGGGAGGTGGTCTTACCCCGGGGCCCCCGGCCGTGCTGTCTGGGGGGTGCCCTGCATCAGGCTGAGCCCAGGATGCTGTCTGGAACATGCTTCTGACCTGGTTCTGAGAATCTAAGGGAAGGGTCCCCCCAAAGCTGGGCCAGGATTCTGTCCTTTTCCTCTGCTCTTGGAGGCCTTCCTCACACCCCTCCCCTGTCCCTGAGCTCCCAGGGCATCCCCTGCCCTATTTCAGAGCCTCGTCCCTGTCTGTGCCCATGACTCCACATTTAATCATCTGTCTCACTTCCGGCCCCAGTCAGCTTTTAATATCCCTCATTGAACCCCTCAGTGCATGCGCCTCTTCATGGCTCCTGTTATATTGTCCGAAATGACGTTGCAAGGGGTTCTGGAAGAAAGACGTAATCACACAGCCCCAACCGTGAGAGGGCATTGCGTGGGGCAATCAGGAAGGCTTCCTGGAGAAGGGAGCTTAGGACCGATCAGGGCGGGGCAGGGGCTTTGCAGGAAGGATGAGGGAAGAGCCGTGGGTGGGCAAAGGTGGGGGATGAGCTTGCCTCGTGTGTGTGTGTGTGTGTGCGCGCGTGTGCCCTTGCCTGTGTACACGACCGTGCACGTGGACACGAGCGCATGTGTGTGTGCAAGCCTGCACGCCGGTGTGCACATGCGTGCGTTCGAGTGTGCAACAGCGCGGACGTGTGTGTGCTGCCCATGCACGCCCGTGTGCGTGTGCACCGGTGAGTGTGTGACTGCGTGCACGAGTGTGGCAGGTTCGGTGCCGAGAAGCCGGGTTGCTAGGTAGCCGGTTGCCAGATCTTTGAGTGACAGGCTGAGCTGCCTTGAATGGCAACAGTGAGCCCCAGGGAGAAGCTAAGGGAACAGCTGCCTCCCTCCGAGTTCCGGTTCCAGGCTGGCAGGGCTGCCTCACCCCCATCGCCGCTGCCTCTGCAGGGCAGGGTGGGGGGGGGCGCAAAGCCTCTGAGTTCGGCTCTTCCGTCCCCCACCCGACTCCACCAGCGGGACCTCCCCGCCTCTGAGCTGCCTTTTGGATCTGTGGCCTCGTCTCCCCTCCTGCCCCCGCCAGGTGTCTCCCCGCCCTGAGTCACTGGCGCCCCAGTCCACCCTCCGTCCCGCTCTCTGCTGTCCAGCTGGCTGTTCTCCATGCAGCTTCCCGGCTTGTGACCTTTCGAGGCTGCAGGAGCGTCCACACCTCCTGCGGGAGGCCTTTGCAGCCTCCTTTTCTGGCCTCCTGAGCCTCCCTGCCCTGGAGCCTCCCACGCGCTGCCAGCCCCAGCCTCCCTCACATCTTTGCAACTTCGTTCCTTTCTTTTCTGCCTAAAATGGTCTTTATTGCCTTCTGCACTCCTACTGGGGGCTCAGAAATCACTTCCGGACCTTGGAGGGCAGACCAGTGCGTCCTTCTGGGGGGCGTGGTCAGGCCCCTGCTCCTTTGGTTAGCATTGACTTTTCTCCCTGCGCTTTGGGCAGGACGACCTGGGCCAGACTTCTTCCGGTAGACTGTTGGCTCCCCGGGAGCAGAGGCTCCCGCTGGTGCGGGCAGGAAGGAAGGACCCCCTGGCCAGGCGGGGCCTCCTCTAGGATGCCCGCCCTCCCCAGTGACTCACAGACAGGCTGGGGGCAGCTCTCGCTCCTGGCTGATCTTCCCCTCCTAGGTCTTATTATGTTCCGAGGCTGGGTTTGATTCACTCCAATTCTTCTTCCAGTCCCAAAGGGCTGCTTGGGATTTGCCAATCCAGCTTTCTGACTTCTTGCTAACCACAGGCAGTTTCCCCAGGGGGTGTCTTTTTCCTGGTCTAAAGTGCCTCTCTGAAGCCTGTCCAATTTCAAGGCCACGTCATACTTCCCAGCTGGTGTTGGAATACGGTGGGTCCTCTGCTGATGCCAGGCTTCAGGAAAACACCCACTGGGCGGTTCCCCTCAAGGGAACAGAATTTGGGAACCAAGACCTAAGGCAGTGTGGGGGTCAAGGGTAAGGCTCATGGGTGGGGAGGCCGGCACCCGCTGCTGTGGGAACGTGGCAGGTGCCCATTTCTAGAACGGCGTAAACACAGTGCCCACCCGTGTGGGTCATGTAGGACTGAGTAAGATAATATGTGTCGTGTGCTCAGCGTCTGGAACAGAGGAAGCCCTCAAAGTTAGCTGTCATAATCATGAGTGTTGTCATTCTCGCTTTTCACTGTGGCATTGATTCATAGCATTCCAGAGCTGGATCCGGTTCGGATCCCTATGTCTGTGGTGAAGACAACCGACCGTCACAGAAAGGAAGAGTTTTACAAAATCGCAAAGGCGGCGTGGTGGGGGAACAGAACCTAGGGTCGCCGGGGTCCGGGCCGGAGTTCTTTTGTTGTCCCCACGCCCTGCTGGCATTTTGGACAGGAGGCACTCAGAGATGGCGGTGGCCGCAGTGCCACTGGGAGAGAGCTGTCAGCTGTGTGTCTCCGTGACTTTGTCAGCCCCCGGGACCGGGTCCCCACTGCTGCTTGTCCACACAAGACCTCCTCATTGCAGAGTGCTAAGAGGTAAGTCTGGACCCTAGGGATCCTCTTTGCTCTGTCCCACATCTTTGTCCTCCTTGTGTGAACATCTCCAAACTATTCATTGTGTCCAGGGGATTTTAAGCCCACAAGGGTCTTTCAGAAGGACAGGAGATAAGAGCTCAGACGCGGTAAGTGTCGCACAGCCGTTGAAGGGGGGATCCTTCCCCTCCTGCTGGGCTCTCCCTCCCAACCTCTCTGCCCCACTGCCCATCTGAATTTGGCACCTGTCACCACACAGGCTGAACTGACCCTTGCAGGGCTCTGGGTCACTGGGGAGAGGTCAGATCTGGCTCCATCTTGACCAAGGGCAATACTGTTGGCTTGGCCAACTTGGTGGCAGGTTTTGGGTTCCTTCTCAAGGGTTGGGACAGACACAGCTAGAAATGACGCCAGACCAATGGGCCTAGCTTCAGTAGGCTACAACCTCAGTGGTAAAGCAGAGTTTTAAACAGAAAGGGGACCCAGAGGGAACCCAGAGGTTACCTGGTGTGGGCCAACTCAGTAGAGTGGGGGCAGGGAGAAAGATGGGTAGGATTGGATCCCCTCAATTACCTTGGTAGATCCATCTGTAGAGTGACCCCACACCTGAGAGAAGGTGGAAACCAAGGGTGTAATGGCCTCCATGCTTTGCTGGGATGGGCTTTGGGGTGGGGGGGCTTGTGGGTTATGGGGATGGTAACGTCCAGGGGTATGGTCGGGAAAGCAGGATCTGAAGGGGAGGTCTGTGTCTCCAAATACAAGCTATTGCCAAGTCTTAGATGTCTAGGTTAAAGGTGTATGTGCATGATCTCACCTTAGATATGATTTTTGGGTGCTGCTGAAAAGTATTCACCTGCTTGACCACGGAGCATCTCCGGGGACTGGAGCTGGTGCCATAGTTGCCATTTTCATGGGGGCCTCGAAGAGGAATCTGGGGAGAATCGGGGCCAGGCTCCGGGCTCTATTCTCGGGTGTTGGGACAGTCATTCAACTCTGCTTTGTTTTGTGGATGTCTGCAGTTCTCTTTGCGACCACGAAGTGTCAGTGTTCCTCAGTGTTCCCCTAAGAGGGAAGGTAGACGAGCGTTCATTCCCATTTTACAGATGAGGAAAGTAGGAAGTAGAGAAATTACACAGCTGGCCTTTGGCCAACGGGGGACGAGAACTAGGTGTCCTGATTCCCCACAGGAACGTCAACAGCTACACAACCTTCTCTTCCTGTGAGAGGTCCTCCGATCTTGGCCTGTTTCAATACATTCTTCGAGTTAGAAGGTTCTTTGGGGTGAGGCCTCAGCTCTCCATGATGGCCTGGACATTTTCCCCCTCTTCCTAGGCAGACTTTCCAGTCTCATGGCTGAGACTCGTTCATGGCTCGTTCACCTGCAGCCACACTGAATGAGTTGTAGATTTTCACGGGTTCCAGAGTTTTTGCCTTCAGCACTTTGCGTGTCCCTTTTCTTCCTCCTCTTCGGGGTACCTTTATATCCTTTATCTGGCTTGTCCCTATTCTTCGTCCAGGCCCCAGCCAGACTCAGCTTGCCCTCCTGGACACTGTGTGTCCCTGAGTTGCTAAGGCTGTTGAGGCACGTGCCCTCTTGAAGAGGCTGTATGGGAATGAGAGCCAACAACCATAACAAGATTACGTTCAAGATGGGGATAGAAACGGGAGCGACAGGGAAGAACGCACCAGACTCTGCCAGCCCTTTGGGCTTGGGTCAGATATCCCATGGGACAGAGGCAGAAAGGGGGGGAGCTGGCTCCTTCCTTCCTGGAAGGTGGATGAGTCAGGAGTGCAGTACGCCAAGGACTGGGGTGTTAAAGACCCGTTCTCCAACCACCGCACCCCAACGAGCTCCCAGTCTCTGCTGGACATGTTCGGATGCCCTCAAGTAATGCCTTTGAAAGGCTCTGTGCACTTTAAAGTTGTGGTTTTATCTAATTTCGAAGTTGTAGCTGCAATTAGATCTGTCCAGATAATTAACTCCAATTTACCAGTTTGCCACTAGTAATTAATTACGAAAGTCCGTCCAGCGAGCCTTGGAAAGGAAAGTCGTTCCTCCAAGAATGGAGGCTTGGTTCTGAAGGGTTGGAGACATGGCCACCGTTGGGGCTTTGTTTTTCCCTGTGACCCACTGTGGTTCTGGCTCGTGCACAGGACGCTGGTGGCTCATTGAGTTCATAAGAACCCGCGATCGGCGGGAACAGGGTTTGTGGGTAGGGAGGCACCCCCTTCTCCTTTTGCTAGGCCGCCTTGCCGTTCCGGGGTGCGGTCTGTCAAAAAGCATTCACCTGCTTCACCGCAGAGCATCGTCTGGGCCTGGAACTGGCGCTGTGGACACCATTTTCCTACGGACTCTTGGCGAGGAATCTCGAAGGAGTCAGGGCTGGGCTCTGAGTTCAGTTGTTTTGGGGGTGTGGCTGGTGCTGTGATGTGCGGATGTTTCGATTTCCCAACTCAACCAAGAAGCGTCAATTTCCCCTAAACCTACACTCAAAGATATTGGCAGTTTTTTCCAGAGGGCTACGTCAACCTGCAATTTCGCTTCACACTTGAGGACGTCTCAATTTTCTATGATCTAGACCAGCCAGCCTCCCCCCTGGAAGCATATTAAAATCGGCTTTCCCACCACGAATGCTTAAAGAAATACTCATCGCCACTGTCACGGGGTGGACAAGGCTGGTCTTTTCAAAAACCGGATCAATCAGGTATCTCTCTCAGCAAAATGAACCTGGACCCTTGCCTCACACGATATCCCCAAGTCCATTCCAGCTGGATCGTAGAGTTGACTACAAAAGAAGAAATGCACAGTTTATAGCAGGCAATACGGGAACGTTTTCATGGCTTTGGGGCAGCCAAAAATGATGCAAGTCTCAAAAAACGCTTGTCACAAGGAAAAGGATGTATCAATTAGAGTTCACTACAATTAGGAGGTTCTGTTCATCAGGAGACATGAACTAAGGAAGCAAAAAGGCAAACTGCAGAGCGAGGGAAGACGTATGCCGTAAATATATCCCCATGGGCCCATATAGCAAGTATTTATTGAACGACAAATCTATACAAAACCCTGACACCCCAATTTAAAGGTTGGGCAAAAGAGGAACCTCACAAACGAGTATATCCCAATGCCAACAAGCACGTGAAGCGCGTTCCCCATCATGTCATCGGGAAAAGGCAAATTAAACCCCAAATGTAGTCCTGCTCTACACCAACATTTATAAGGCCGTGTGGATGTGGGACGGCTGGATCGGCATGCACCATTTGGGGGGAAGGAATTGGCTTAATTCCTTTGGAAAACTGGCATTTACTACTGGAGATGAACCCACATATATGCCAGGACCCAGCAATCTCAGTCCTGGTTATATATCCAAGAGAAAAGCATCTCCATTTGTACAAAGTTTGACAGTGGGCAATTTTGTGGGGACAGAAGTCAACATAGTGGTCACCTGGGGGGGTGGGGATCAAAGAGTGGGAAAATGCAGGAGGCGAGCCTTTGGAAGGCTGGCTGTGTTCTAGATCTTCTCTTAGGCAGTGACTCCGAGGGGAAGTTCGCTTTCTGAAACATTTTGTGGGGCCGTACGTGGAAGATTTGTGTCATGTACACATAGCAAATCGATTTGCTGTTCTTTAATATGAAAATGTTTTTTTTCCCAAAACAAATGCTGGCCCTTGGTCCTCACCCTGCACTGAATGGGAACATCGGAGGAGGTCCTGGTGACTTTCAGCTCTCCAGGCGATGTTTAACATGCGGCCAGGGTTGAGAATCCCCACCCTGGATCGAGAATCGATGTCGTTCCCTTAGACATCACTCATTACTTGGCCCCATGTGCACCTGGTTTGGGGAGCCCCGTTCAGTTGTTAGACCCCTGAAGGTGCTAGGATTTGAACCTCGGCCCCTGCATGTTCAGAACCAAGAGGGGACAGGCCCCGAGGAAGGAATGAGAAACATTTGACTAGGTAATTTACAGGAGGGGCGCGGTGGCTGAGAAGCGAATGATACTTGCCTTTCTAACTGGTACCCGGTGCAAGACGTTCCCCTCACCCTGCTTTTTAATGTTTTGAATAGAGAGGTTCGAATTTATGTTATAATCATGAGTGCTTTTTTTTTTTTTTTTTGCATCTCACCTCAAGTAGGGTCTCAGATCAAGCCTGCCTCGTAACAGTAATACACGGGAGGATGCGTTTTGTCTTGCCTCAGTATTTCCTACCACCCTTCTTGATGTACAGCCCTGTAGGAGAACTCCAGACTGGGGATCTTCCTCAGAAAGGTGTTAGGAGTTGAGCTTAGTTAGGCAAGTGGCAGAGTGAATGCATAAGCAGTGATTTTGCATAATGAGGCGTGTGAAATCCCACTGGAGGTTGTTAAAACAGCAGACAGACTGCGGTAAACAAGGTGGAAGGTAGGCTTTGAAAACAGATGGCTTTGAAAACCTGGCAAAGCCCTGTTGCAGACTTTTAAGAATTGGTTTCGTTAGCGCAAGCTATTTTTTCAAAAAATTCTACATGCATATTTTAAAGTTCTGTTTTAATGATAAAGTTCTGTGGGTAATTGAACATCAGTTTGCATCCTGCTGTAAACATGTTAACAACCAGATGTGATGGACAGCTTGCACGGAGACCTGGACCCGTTGTGCATTTGGATTCAAATGTGTTATTTGGGTTTTGAGCTGGGGTGGTTTTGCCGATTTCTACCCTGAGTGCCTGTGTGGCCATGACCCACCCTCCTCGCTAAGTGGGCCTCCTGGGTGCCTCCTGCCCGTAACCAGAGATGCTCCAGGCTTTCTCCCGCATCTGCCCTCATTTCCATCAGGAAATGAGCCTGATCCCTTGCCCTTCCGGCCTCACTTGTGTAACTCCCAACCTTATTCTCCTTTCCTCCCAACACACCTCCAACCATGTTTGAAGACAGCCTCGTCTCTTGAGTCACTCTGTCTTAGTACGAGCTGAACCCTTGGGCTAGCGTACCCTTCTTTTGATAGTTCCCAAATTCTTAATGGGGTCACCAATTAGAGAGCCATTTCTAGATGTCCTGACCTCTCCCAAGTGATAGGATTACTTAGCTCTGAATTCAAGGCTGCCTGTCTTCTTCAGACAATATAGACCTTTTTTTCCTTCCTTCCTTCCTTCCTTCCTTCCTTCCTTCCTTCCTTCCTCCTTCCTTCCTTCCTCCTTCCTTCCTCCTTC
>NC_064815.1:22940257-23139986 GCF_023721935.1 Panthera uncia | reverse complement strand
TTCCTTCTTCCACATAGAGCAAAACTCCAACCACACTCTACTTGACCAACCAAATGATAACAGCAAAGACTTAGTCCTTGCTCCATTCCAAGAATATTCTCAGTACTTTACTTCTTGTTAAGTGATTTGGTCTTTACAACAATATGAGGTAGATACCACTGCAACTCTGTCCTGTAGATGGGGAAACTGAGGCACAGAGAGGTTTAAGTGCTTGCTCAAGTTCGTCCAGCTAATACGGGGCAAAGCTGGGGCTGGAACTCAGCCGCTTGCTTACTGCCTCTCACCTCTCAGAGACACACTAACTCGTGTTATCGCGACCTCTTACAGCTACTCAGCTGCCGTCTGCTGTGACGTGCACGGCCGCCCCCAACTGAGTTGAACGTCCATCAACAGTTGGTCACATCTACACCAGCTGCACCTGCTACTGTGATTACACAATTTGATTATTATATAAACGAATGCAGTATGAGCACAAAAAGGAAGAAAGGGGGTATATGAAAAGCAAATTGAACATTTGAGAGAGTCTCAGTGTAGACAAGAAGTTAAAAATGTGGCTGTCAAATTAGGCTGGAAATGTCACTGGGAAAGGTGGGGGAGGGGTGTAGGGTTCTTCCCAGATTCCTTCTGCTGATAGCCACAGAAAAGATCCGATGACCAGCGTGACCAGCTTAGTGTTTGGGGTGGCCCTCCCGAGTTATTAACAGTGCCCCTTTGACTGCCGCAGTTTCCATTATAAAATGTATGGTTGCCCCAACTGTGGGTGTAGTTCAAGGCAAGACGGAGATGCACAATACTAACCAGCCAACTCTTCTTCAAAGAAAAGCCCTTGACTGTTCACTGAAAACCCGGCCATTATTGAGACCTAATACCAGTCTCTGAAAGCAAAGCCTGGAACCCTCCTAGTTCATTGAGAATCTGGGCTTCAGAGAAGGTTCTTTTAAAGACTGTGCTGCATTCAGAAGGGAACTATTTAGGAAGTTCCCTGCTGGTGTGAGACAGGGAGTGAGATCCTTAAACTTCTCCCACATGGGAGAAAATCAGGTTCCTGCACTTGAAGCGGCTTCAAGATCAAAGGAATCTGCCCTGGGCTCCAATAGGCTGCCATGATGTTCACGTCTCCATTGACCTGAATTCCAGGAACGCCACCAGAGCAAACATTAAATTTGGCTTAGTGTATATAGTCTGGCTTTGGCTCGGGTGTAATGAATAATACATTGGTATTCGTTTAGGGTCTGAACAGGGTAAGTGTGACTATTTCAGTTTTGTGGTTTGAGTTACTACCCAATCACTCAGTAAATCTACTTACCCGGGTTAAATCTGGGGGTTGTCACATTTGTTCATTTCGCTCCTTTTTTTTTTTAGTGCTCTCATTCTGAAAAGCAATTGTTTGCTCAGATATCCTTTCTCTGTTGAGAAATAGGTTTCTTAAGGATGAATGTTTGTCGAGGAGATTTTCCAGGAACGGTGCTAGGTCGTCCGGGTCTGTGATCTCATTTAACGATCAGTGGAATCCAGGGGTCGGAGGGTTTTGTGTCTCATGTACTGATGAGGCTGGAGCTCACAGATGGGAAATGATTGCCCATCGTCACATAGTCAGGAGGTCAAAGTGCCATGAGTAGATCCAGGACTTCCTGCTTTCAGACCTTTATGCTTTCGCTCCTTCTGTTACTGTGTTTCCTCCATGCCAAGCTAAAATGATCCTTCACAGATGCCATCAATCAACAATAGATCAGCTTTGGTACCAGTATGTTGCCGGTCGGATCTATGGGTCTTCCTTGACCTCACGGCCCACGACCCACTTCTTCACAGCCTGGCTTTGTCACCTGGCCCTCCACGGTGTGTGTCCTCTTCCTCCTACCACACCGTAAGCTGCTAGGGAGCAGGGGCCCTCTTGACCGCCTTCTGGGTTCCTACACTAAGCGGCACACCCGGGGATAGTGAGCATCAGACTTAATTCGTCTTGAACGGGCAGCAGGAGTCTTTGAACAAACGTCTTTGTCTGGTATGTGGTCAGACCGACTTGGAGACTTGGCCACCGCCAGGCAGAGGTGACCAGGACAGAGGAAGGCAGAGCCTCGATCTTCCATAGCAAGGAACCATGACCCCGAGCCCGCTCTCTGGGCACTGCTTCAGAGCCCTACCCTGAGATGCGCAGTTCCCCAGGTTTGAGGCCTGGGATCCCACGCCGTGTGTCTTTTCGCCTTTGGTATCTGGAGCCAGGGCTGGATTCATACTCCTCTGTGGCCAGGATTTGGAATGTGCCGTCAGTCACGATCCTCCCTCCTGGTGCCAGTCTCTGTGGCACGCTGGAGGTAATGACAACTTTCTGAGTCCAAACTTCCGTCCCTGTTCCTCTTGTGCCTTTTCGTGCTCTGATTGTCCAACCAGGTTAATATTAGATGCTGTCGCTAGGTTAAGTGTTTTCGTGGAAACCCAACATCTCAACCTCCAACTCCAGCACGGGGACCCCGGTGACTGTCTGTCTGGAGATGGTCTCCGACAGAGCCTTAGGTCCCAGGCACACGATGCTTAGGCAGCCTTCCCATCCCATAGGGATATGCTAAGTGTCCGTGTCTGGCACCATGATTTATCCTTGGAAGGAGATGTGGATCAGCTTGCTTTCAATAAATAGAATTTAAACCAAGATGCTTCTGTATAATTATGTTTCCTAATTATATTACTCGCCGCCTGTGGGCAAAACACAAAAATCTTCCAGTTGTATCAAAGGAAACCTGATGAGCTGAGCTCCTGGGCAAACCCAATGCGTGTGGCAGATTAAACCTGGGAAAATGAGAACCCCTCATGGGGGGACTTGGGTGAAGGGGTAAGAAGGTCTTTATGATAGTTCCCAGCTCTGATGTCCTCGAATTCCGTCATGGCGCTTTTCTTGTGTATATATTTATGTCGAGTACACGTGTGCTGACATCCATTCTGACTGGGCCGGCGTTTGCTCTGCTGGATGGGTGATCTTCTGACTAGCTCCCCAGTCTCTAGCCTTTATGGTCAATTGCACTCAGGTATCGCCCTTGAGTACATCACTCAAGAGATATCATCTTCCGGGAAATATGGGACTTGCGTTTGAGATTCCATCCAAGTGCTTTTGGAAGCACTTATGTCATCGAGCTAATGATGGCATAGGACCCCAGGTGCAGCCAGTGTTCGTGTTCTCTGGCTGGTGTTGTGGCTATCCGAGTGGGGTCACTAGAGTCCCCAGTTCATGGACCACTTCAAGTTCCTCAGACTGTTGGGTGCCTTAAATGGGCACCCTTTGCCTGGATCCTGTGACACTTGTAGTGTTTCTCAGAATGATCTTCTGTCAGTGAGGGAGGCCCCATGTCTCCCACAAAGCCAGGCACATCATTGGTGACCCCACATTACTTGGGGATTGATTTGTTTCAGAGGAACAGAGAAAGAAAAAAAAACACTTGATGGCAACATTTGCTTGGGACACTTACTTTCAGAGTTACAAGTCTAGATGACCTGGTCTCTCAATGTCCTATTCCATTTTTTTTTTTTTAATTTTTAGATTTACCCCCTGCCACACAAGGCATCGCTTAAGAGAGTGAGTCTCCAGCTTCTTCTATTTCAGACTCTTGGTTCTGAACTGCCCATGTCTCCATTGCTGACATCGGCTTCCATTCTGCCCGCGGTCGTCTATCCTCCTGACTTCTGATTTTGACATTCACTTCCCCAGTTTGGCTTTGCCCTTTCCCTGAGGCTTTAGGCTTAGCACCAACTTTATGGCCATGGCCTTGACCTCTCCATAAACCATGTTTCTCTCTTCCTTCCAGCTGGGATGCTTTGGCCTGCTCAAAGTAGACTCTTCTTCCCAGGGCCGCCACTTACCTTGACTTTGTCGGCTACCTTTGATTCACACTGTAACCTAAGAGAAATTGCACAGAGCTGTGATTTATCAGTGGCCAGGCAAAGGGACAGCAGTAGAGACAAAGCGATGGATAAGATGTTAGCACTATCATTTGAAGACCCTTGGTGTTGACTTACGATGGCGACAGTGGGCAAAGACTTCTATTTTCTTATAGTGGCTAAGAATGTACATAGAAACCCCAAAGTCTCCCTATTGAAGTATAATATGCATAAAGTATATAATCGTCCACAAGTATATGTAAATGCCTAGGTCTATATATTTTCAGAAAGTGAACATACCCATCTCCAGTGGGTCCCAGTCTCCCCAGATGAACCCCTTTCATCGGCCCTTTCAGTCTTTACCCTTCTTCCCAGGGTAACCACTGTCCTGATTCCTAACAGCATAGATTACCTTTGCCCGTGTTAGTGCTTTATCTTCCAGAACCATAATACTGTTATGTAATAGAACCATAGATATGTAGTCTGGTATCTATCTACCCTCTTTCACTCAAACTTAGGCATATGGGATCCATCCACGTTGTGGAGACTAACTATAAGTGACTCAGTTTTGAAACCACTTGAGCCGCGAAAA
Organism: Panthera uncia; assembly: GCF_023721935.1. Classification (NCBI taxonomy): domain Eukaryota; kingdom Metazoa; phylum Chordata; class Mammalia; order Carnivora; family Felidae; genus Panthera; species Panthera uncia. The sequence goes on along the minus strand of NC_064815.1, from coordinate 23,135,530 downwards.
TTTCAAAGCTGTGAGAAGAAAAAAATCCCTTACTTTTTATGGCTTATTGATATCCAGTGGCTGATGTTCTTCAGAGCATATATGCACTTCGATATCCGAAAGCTACCATTTTCTTGGTTGTACAAACTCTACGGTTAGGAAACGCGAGGAAAGATACCGGGGTGTTCTCAATTGGTATTTATTGGTTCAAGTACCAGGGACCTGCTGTGACGCCCAAACACAAACCCCATGCCTCCTGGATGTGGTCTTATGCACTGCACTCATTTTATACCCAGGAGTGTGTTTGTGTGGGGGGAGGGCCAGGGCTCCCTGTCGTGGTCTCCACGTACCTCCACGTGGCTGAAAACCATCACAACCACCTGTTCTGTGCTTTGCCCTGGCACTTAACTTCTATGACCTCATCCTGTCCTCGCAATCGTCCCCCTGAAAAAAAACCATCGGTCATCCCATGGGATGGGTCGATAGGACGGAGGCTCTGAGAGATCAAATGGCTTGTCCAGATTGCACAGGGCACTAGGGTTTAACTCGTCCCGTGTCCTCATTTTGTCTCTCTGTAGATGACTCCTCTGAGCATATGCCCTATGACACAGAGCTGACAAAACCCAGGAACTCTTAGGTAGGAGGCTTGAATAGTCGATAGAGTCATCAGCTGATAAAACCCAGAGGAGAGGCAGGCGTCTGGGCCCAATCCCAGGTTAAGCTAGCTGCTGTCATGCTAGAAGCCTTCAGAATCCCCAGAGTCACAGTGCCATCACGATCCCCTCCTTTGAGCTGCCCAGCAGATCTCGAGCTGGTGAAATCCTCGCCATGACCCCTTCCTGGCAGAGGTGCCTGTGGTCAAAGGGACGGGCAGAGCGGGGCTTGGGAACCTGGCCTGGGATGTGAGAAGTGGAACAGGGTAGCATCAGGAACAGTTCCTGTGGCGACTGGGAACCAGACCAGGCCAGAGTGAAAACAGGGAGTTAGTTCCTCATCTGTCCCCGTCGAGGCTGTTAGCGAAGGCAGTGGGGGTTGGCTAATACAACTCCCAAGACCTACTTGATTTTCTTTGGGATAATGCTCTGATCATGCCTTCTGAGAGTTCATTTAAACTTGGACTTTTTATTTTGTCTAGAGGCTGTTGTCACAGCCTTCTCATGGGCTGCTTCTGCGTCCTGACCTCCTTCCTTCACTCACCTGTCCCTTGTCGCCCCGGTGACAAGTCGGACTTCCCTGCTGTCCTCTGTAACCCTTTGTGGTCCAGCCTTTTCGTCCATGTCTCTAGTCTGGCGTGAAGTGGCTCCGCGATCACCTCTGTAGCATTCCCATTCGCTGACATGACCCCTGTGTTCCCATCAGGCTGGATTACATTCGGTTTCCCCAGAGCATTAGGCATTTTCACGCCCGGACACTCTTCACGTAATACTTAAGTTCTGCCTACGGTTCCATTTACCTGCTTCTTCACTGGACAACTCATCTCTTCGGGGGAAGGTACGGCGTAATCATCTCCCTGGAGGCATTTCCCGCTTCCGCTGGGGGTGGTCCTGCCTGTAGCCTTGCTTCCTTCTGTCCAGTTCTGGCGCACTCTGTCACTTTGTCCCTCGGTTTCTCCCTTTAGATTATGTGTTCCTTAGATCTTGGGCTTCTGGCAGGGTTATGAGCCATAGTTTAGTAAACGTTTCTGGAAATAGCACACAGATCCATTGTGCTGACTCCTGGCAGGTGGACACGGCAGGTGCTTCGTGGGTGGAGAAAAGAAGCCAGACCACCTGAACAGCAGTGCCCCAGAGATTCTGCCGGGCAGACTACAAATCTTGGAGGACTCCCCACACCAGTTTGCCACTCAGGGCGTGTTTGAGCTCTGAGTGCTATTCGGGGAGTTTTCTCTACTTCTCGACTGGATGGATCTATTCCCCGTGAACGGAGCCTGGTGTCCATTGCCGGCCAGGGGAAGGACGAAGGGCGTACTCTTGGGGTTTGTTAAACGGCTGCCAGCTGCCCTGACTTCGTTGGGTGTTACTCTATTGGATCGTGGATAAAGAGGATTTTTCAGAGTCCATTTTCTCCTTCTTAACTGTTCTTGTTAAAAAAAATAATGATAATAACAAAAGAACCCCCCCCCAAACCCCCAGCCTAATGTCTGCTCAGCTCCCAGGTCCTTGCTAGCAAAGCTTGCTACACACGGGGGCAGTAGCACGCCACCGACCCGCTCCAGAGTGCCCACGGGAGCTGATTTATGAATCTGGAGCATTCACCGGGAGTTTCAACTCTAGTTAGATATTTTCCGTTTCGTCTACGTCGGCGAGAAATATCACTTAAGACAAAGTTGAAAATAAATTAAGCGGGGAACCACATAAAGAAGTTTGTATTTGCTTTTCTGACACCGTTTGTGAATTTTTATACTTCGAGTGTTTTCAGGCTGGCTCACAAACCCCCCACCCCCAGTTTGAATCTGATCGTGCCATAAAGCTGTTCCCATCAGCTTGAGGGTGCTCCCAGAAATTCGAGGTCAAGACGGAAAATCTCTGCATGTCAACGAATGCCTAGACTGTTCCAGACACGGTCTCATGGAAGCTAGCGTCATTACCCTCAGATACCAGAAGAGGAGTCAGGCTCAGAGAGATGAAGCACATTGATCAAGGTCACACAGCTAAAAGACAGAAAGGATCTGTACTGTATGTTCCATAATGGCAGCAGGGACGCTTATCTGGTTCACGAATGTATGCCCAACACTCGGGACAGTGCCCGGCCACGTGGTTGACACTTAATAAATATCTGTCACATAAGTCAATGGCTGAGGGTTTGTTGACTCCAAGGGCAATTCTCTTTGTGCCGTACGGTGCTCAAAGGAGGAAGGATGTCGACAGGCCTTCAAGAGTTCCTAGTGGATGTTCTATTACTGTGGCAGCCTTTGGACTCAAGGCGAAAGCTCCGCCTTCCAGGAATTCTGCAGACTCGCACTCCAGAATCAGAAGGCAAGGGAGAGACATCAGCGCGTCTTAAAGAGTGATTTCTTGCTGAACAAATTCACTGTGAGGCCAAAGCAGGAAAACAGCACAGTGTGGATTTGGAGCATCAGATTTCATCCTAAGTAAATTGTGCGGAACCGGAGCTAAGGAGTCGTTAGTTACCTACGCAGAGGTTAGCGTTTTGATTCCAGTCATGTAAACCCCAGAAACATCCTGGGATGGGCGTAAAGAGGCTATATCCCAAGGTGCCTCTTCAGGCACATTGTTGGGCAGGGCGGAGGCCCAGAATGAAGAGTCACTGAAGAACAAATACTCTAGTTGGAAAGGCCCCCCCCATGACCCTAGTTCACACATGCCCGCCTCTCCGCCTTATTCCAGAATAAGACATCTCAGTAACGGAAGGTCAACCATGGGGGCTGGGGGTCCAAGGGGCTGGGAAGCTTGCCGAGATCCCTTTTGGAGGATGAGACAGATACACTGAGAGCCCTAGAGATTCTGGGGACATTCCAGAAAGGGAAGACTATGAACCAGGGGCAATGACTGGACCGGAAGCCCTTTGCACACTTGAAAAAGTTTGCCAATTCAACATGCTTATTATGTCCCCATCTACTGAGAGCTGTCCTGCAGTGAAAGGCACCACAAACTTAGCCAGGAGACAGGCCTGTGTGCTTGACTCGGGGGAGCTGGGCAGACTGTGTCTCCCTCCCACAAGTACCTTGATACCTTTGTCAGGAAGAGAAGGGGCATCGGTACCCAACTCAGGTTGGGCAATGGGCTTCAGGAGGCTCCTAATTCCCTGATGGGCATACACAGTGACTCAGGTCCCAGAGTGCACGCACAGGTATCTATGGGTTTGCATCAGTCAACAGTTGAGGCAGGAGCCTTATTAAACACGTTTCTGGATCTCTTGGTGGGTGGAGTCAGGCTGGTTTCTGGCTGGGTTCTTTCACTTGAAAGGAAAAAAAAGGACACTTACTGAAGTTCCTTCAGAAGTGGCTGGTAGGGGGGTGTTGGTAAGATCTGTGGAGGCTAGCCCTGACCCCTAAAGAGAGCAAGAGGGGATGGTTATTCCCTCCAGCGTTCTCCCTTGTTCTATTGCTACAGGCTGTACTAACGCAAAGTCTTTGACCTCCAAAACTTTTGCTTTAATTTCAAGTTTTGTTAATTCTACACGGTGGTTAATTTTATGCATCAACTTGACTGGATCATTGGATGCCCAGGTAGTTGGTCAAACATGATTCTTGGGTGCATCTATGAGGGTGTTTTTTGGATGAGACTAACGTTCGGTGGGGTCGGCTGAATAAAGCAAGTTGGTCTCCCTAATGTGGGTGGATTTCAGCCAATCTGTAGAAGGCCTGGAAAGAACCAAAAGCTTTAAGAGGGCACACCTCTCGCTTGACTGCTTGAACTGAGGCACTGGTGTCCTCCTGTCTTGGGACTGGAACCGAAACACCCACACCTCTTGGATCCTGAGTGGGCCAGCTGTCGGACCGGAACTATAGCATCAACTTTCTTGGGTCTCCAGCTAGCCAACTGCTGATCTTGGAACTTCTCAGCTTCCATAATTGCGGAAGCCAATCCCTTTAATTCCTTATAATAAAATTCTTTACGTAGATATCCTGTCGGTTCTGTTTCTCTGGAACATCTTGACTCGTGCATCTGCGTTGCAAATGCTTCTTGAGTCTGCTTTCTTTCCTATCCCCATAACCATGTCCACTGCCCTCATTTGAGCCAAAATGCTTTGGCTGAAGTTGGGGTGACGGGGTGAAGAACTCACCCTCTCCTTACTTCTCTCCCTGCTCGTCGTTGCTCCCCGAAGTGGCTAAGGGGGGCTTTGGCCCCACGGGACACAGTTGGAAGCGAGTGGTCTACGATATCAGGACCAACTCTTTGGTCTGGCGTCCAAGTCAAGCAGGACCCGGCCCCGGGGTGCCTCTCCAGCACGGTCTCTGCCACTCACTCTGGGTCGAGTGCCAAGCACACCAAGGCTCTGCCCTTTTGTATACACTATTTCCTTTACCTTTAAGGCTTCCTCGGACCCACACTGGGTTGCACCCAACGAACACTTTCCCATCTTTCAAGATGAGCTCAAATGTCCCCTTGTATGTCAAATCATCCTGGTGGCAGGCAGAGTTTGTCGCTCCCTCCCCTGGGTGCCATGTCACTTACCCCACGGTATTGTTATTTATGTGTTTTGCTCCTTATCTTCCTTCCTCTGTCGCCAGTTCCTGGCAAGCCGGGCCTCTCTGTTTCTTCGGTGCCTAGAAGAGTTCCCGAACACGCTTAGCAAGCGCCCGCCACAATTTGTGGAATGAATGAACAATGAGTCCACTGTGTGTGCCTGATGATAACTAGATTTTCAAAATATTGGTCAGCGAGACAACCGCAGATCCTTTAATCCTGAAGGTTTATCCAGATTATTTGACCTAATTCTTTAATACCACATCATCAGATAATGCCGGGCGAGCCGACCAGTGTAACATCGGCAAACACGGGGCTGAGTTTCACCTCTGCCACAACGTGGAGAGCTGGGAGTCCTTTAATGAATGTGCACACAGAGAGATATCAGAAGATTAGCAGGGGAGAAACATTCATCAAAATTGCTCAAGTGCTATCAGTAAAGCATGTCCAAGCAAAGATTTTCAGTAAATGGTAGTGAGAGATGGGGGGGTGGGGGTGGTTCTCAGTTGGTCGCGGTGAGGCTTGTTAATTTCACAGTTTACAAAAGATGAATGGCAAAGGAGCTAGGATACAGGTATAGTTACCTAATTGCAGAAAATGCTTTGTCTAAAACACAGCCCAGGAGAAAATAGTAAGGAGAATGTGCCGTGTCTTTAGAAATAAGGCTTGACCTTCACATTTGACTGCAGAAGCAATAAGGATTCCCAACCAGGGAGATTCTTGCCTCAAATCTAGAATGTGGGTCAGCAAACCAACGAATCCCCATTTCAATGGGCATTTTAATGGGAACCTGGATGGGGGATCCTACTCTTCCGAGATAAGACGAGATCGGGCGCGTTCAGGGTGGTATGTCCGTAGACTGGGGGGATCCTACTCTTGAGATCTCTCTGAACCAGGAGGCTCGACGTTGACTCCAACACCTGAAATCTGAGAGGTCATCAGGTCACCTGTGCAGAGTGTTTCTCATCCTGAGCTCCGAGATCATGGCTCTCGGGAGTCCAAGGACCTTGCTGGAGCCCAAGGGCCAAGGTCTCACCAGAATTCTGACTGCCACTTTCTCATGTTGAGATGCCTATTTAGAGGGGTGAGTTGACTCTCTGTCTCTGCCCCTTCAAATGGCGATTGCCCCCACACACCCTGCGTCCAGAAACCTTATGAAGGACCGGTCACATCAGTCGTTGCCACCTCTAGAATGCTCTCAGAACTTGACCACTTAGGCCTGGCTTCACTTCTTAACCTTTTGTTAATCTGTAAGGATTAGGCGAGCTGTTTATTCTTTCTGTGCCTCGGTTTTCTGAAGTATAAGCTGGGGACAAGAACGGTGCCTACTTTTCAAGTCCGTCGTGAGAATAACATGAGACTCTGTATGTCAAATTCTTACACTCGTGCCTGGCATTACTTTCCTCTAAAGTTTACTCCATAGGCCCTGGAATATAGTAAGTGCTCAATAAATGTTGGATGAATGAGTAACTGATGAATCTGGTGGAGATTTCATGTCAGGAAGGGAAGGAGACCTTAGTTCTTATGGGTGACAGATAGAAGCCATCCTGAGGCCATTGACTGTGTGTGAAGCCCAGAGCAGTGGATTGCTTCTAGCTTTGTGTGGTAATGGACCCCCCCCACCCCCGACTGCCGCCATCATATTATGGGCTGAACTGTGTCCTCTCAAAATTTCTATGTTGGAGTCCTAATGCCCAGCACCTCAGAATTTGACTGTATTCGGAGACAGGGCATTTAAAAGGTGATTACGTTAAAACGAGGCCCTGATCCAATCTGGCTGATTCCCTTGTAAGAAGGAGAAACTTGGAAACACAGAGGGATACCGGGGATGTGTGGTCACAGAGGAAAGGCCACAGAAGGACACAGAGAGAAGGCAGCTACCTGCAGGCCACAGAGAGAGGCCTCAGAAGGAACCAGCCCTGCGGAAATCTTGATCTCAGACTTCCAGCCCCTAGAATTGCGAGGAAATAAATTCCCATAGTGTAAGTCACCCGGTCTGTGGAATTTTTCTTTTCTTTTCTTTTCTTTCTTTTCTTTTCTTTTCTTTTCTTTTCTTTTCCTTTCCTTTCTTTCCTTTCCTTTCCTTTCCTTTCCCTTTCTTTCCTTTTCCTTTCTTTTCTTTTCTTTTCCTTTCTTTTCCTTTCCTTTCTTTTCTTTTCCTTTCTTTTCTCTTCTTTTCTTTTCTAAGTTTATTTACTTTGAGAGAAAGAGCAAGAGTGGGAGAGGGGAAGAGAGAGAGAGAGAGAGACAATCCCCAGCAGGCTCTCCCCTGTCAGCGCAGAACCAGATCAGGCTCAAACTCAAGAACCACGAGATCAGAACCTGAGCCAAAATCAAGAGTCGGACACTCAACCGACTTAAGTCACCCAGGCGCCCCTGTTTTCTGTACTGTTAAATATTCTATAATTCACCTTTCCAAGGGGATCGGGAACCCTTCCCGTGCAGAGGAAATACTTTCCTTCTCTTTGAATTCTTCACGGACTTGGTGCATACTTGTCTGGAAATCCATTTCTTGGTGTTATGGTTTGAATTGTGTCCCCCTCCCCCGACCCCAGCTGCCACGTTAGTCCTAAAAACTGTGACCTTATTTTGGAAATAAGGTCGTGGCCGATGTAATTCGTTAAGATGAAGTCACACTAGAGTAGGGTGAGCCCCGGAACAATGTGACTAGTGCCCTCATAAAAAGGGGAAATTCTGAAACAGACACACACACAGGAAGAAAGCCATGTGAACACGAGAATTAGGTTGCCATGAGCCAAGGAGCGTCTGAGACTACCAGAAAGTCAGAGAGAGGCCTGGAACAGATCTGTGTGCCTTCAGAGGGAGCATGGCCCCGTCAGTGCCTTGATCTCAGGCTTCTAGCCTCTAGAACTGTGAGACAATAAATTTCTGTTTAAACCACTCTGTTTAAACCACTGTTTAAACCGGTTCTGTGGTACTTTCCTGAGGCGGCCTTTGTAAGCCCATCTGTTTGCTATTACGGTGGTTACCCGGATCTCAAACATTCTATGGGGTGAACCTCATGGCTGGACACGCTACATCTAAGGTACAGGAAAGCTGTCCTCAGTTTGCTTAGGACAAACGGCAGGTGTCAAAGCCATCTGCCTATTTGACCTTTCTTCCTTCAGCCAATAAACAAGGTGGGTTGGAAGGCACACTTTGAACGAGGCGACCCCTGAATTCCTGTCCCACGAGAGCGCCTTGGGTGACCTTGTTACAAATCACGTCTGGCTCTCAGTGTCCCCGTCCGCAAACGGATGGGGTCAGGCCACATGACATCCACGGTCCCTTCCGTGTCTGGATTCTGTGGTTTCTCATTATTTGCTCAAAATCGAGTGGGTTGATGGGGCTAGAAAAATGAACCTGGACCTTCTCCCTCCCCCCACCCCCGCCGTGGGCTCCACTCTTCCCATCTAGAGCATGTCACACACCTCTAGTGTCTCCGATCACACCTTCTTGTCCTCTCATTCGGTTTGAGCCACAGCTACAGAGAGAGTTCCTGGCTGGACTTCAAACTTGGAACTGGACTTCAAACTTCAAACTTGGACTGAGGGCACCTTCCCGAAAGCGCCCAGGATGGTCTTTCAATTTTGTCTCTAGTGTTTGTCTGACACCTGTGACGTCAGGGGGACCTCACTCGTCAAGTACATATCCCCAGCCTGGGTGGGGGGGGGCGGGGAGCAGCTCCCACCCAATGGGTCCCAGAGCCAATAGATAACATACTTCCAGGTTGGACTGGAGTGGACAATTCTGCCCAGCGTTCTACCTGCTCCTCAGTAAGATGCCCATGGGGCCGAGCCCCAGATGCACATGGCAGTGACTTCGGTGATGCACCCGCATATGAGTTTTTCTCCTCTCTTCACCATCCCTGCTAAGACAGGCGGTGATAGGATGCCCTATCCTATCAAAGCTGTGTCTCCAGTTCGACTTTGCCTTGAGCTTTGGTGGTGACGGAGCAGGTTGAGGAAGCTGATCGCAGCCCGTTCTCAACTCCTTGTGTCTCACAATTCACAGGTTAGACTCTGGTGGAGACGAGGGGCAAGGCTTGCACACTTTAACAGGCACACGAGGCCTGAGAAGATTCGCAGTGACCCACACCAGAGGGATAGCGCCCCCTAAAGAATTCTGAGTCAATGATATTTCAACCGAAGGACTTGTCTTCTACATGATACGATGGTCCCAGACCATTATACACGGCCCCGTAACGTACATTATTCACGGACCGTGCATGTTTCCATTGCATTAAAACACCACCTCGGGCTCGAAGTACCACGTCTTGGTACAGCAACATACCAAAAGCATTTCATTTCACGTTAGATCTATGGAGGATGAAGTTGGGCCATGTTGGGCAAGAACGACACTTGCCAATCCAGGGCCTTAGGAAGGATCCATACGGTGAATGCGGGAGCTCATTTCTTTCTTTGTAAAAACCCTCTTTTGGAATTAATTGCAGTAAGAAACGAACTTTCACCCCTTCGTTGCCCATCACGTGCCTCTCTCCAGTTAGCACGGTTGCGTGTCACAGCTTCATTTAATATCGGTTGTGAAACTTCAAAAAGTATTGCACCGCCTTGGCATATTAATGCCATTTTCTATCCCTGGGGCATGAAACCTTCTGACATACTGGACTCTCTCTACTTGGGGGAGAGATTTTGGATTCTCAACGCAACTGAAGCGTAGTTCACACGTATAATTCCCCCCCCCTTTTTTTTTATGCTGGAAAAGGACCGCTGGTCTCCTCTTAGCCCGCTACCTGTCAAAGAAAAGAGGGGCTTCCGGTTTCTTAGGAGAGAAAATCCCAGCCCAGCACAACATCTGTGTGGTTCTTTCTCAGGTCACGCTTCCCGAGATCTCATCAAAGGTGAGCTAATACGTTTTAGAAACTCATCAGAGTAGGAAGGGCTTTTCAAGGGGTAGGTAGCCCTTAGCTCAGTGCCTGGTACATGGCAGGGGCTCAGTAGAGTGTCTTTGGATGTGAAGGGAGTAGTACCCCATGGTTACCGGACCAGGCGCCTTCCGGTGAATCTCTGGGAAGTGCTGATGTGCATGTGGTTTCAGAACTCGCTCGGTGCTGGGCAGTGGGACCCCCCACCTCTCTGCCTCCTGGGGGGCCCTTACAGTCTCCAGGGTTCTTCTGTGCTGCGAGCCTCGTCTCCCAGGGTGCATGGAGAGAGCTTCATATTTCCTCGGAGACCTGACAATCCACGCGCACGTCGTTTGCTCGGCAGGAAGATGCCCCGCTCCGTGATAGTCCCAACATCCCTCCGAGCAGAAGAGGCTAACCTTTCAGCAAGGCTCCTTTGTGGGGTTGTGGGGAACCTGGCTCTCTTTCCCTCGTTGGCAATTGCCATGGCTTGCCCATTGAGACTTCCAGAAATCGGTCTCCTGCACACAGTTCAGGTGTGTTTAGGTTAACACTTTTGGATTCCCCTTTCAGGCAGGGCTTGAAAACATGAGTTAAACACGGTTGGTAGTTTTTCCGTATTCCCTCAAGCCCCATCCGGGGTGCTTGCTGGATCCGAATACGGGGGCGTCTCCTCTTGCTGGTTTCTCTTGACCACTTCCTTTCAGCATCCTTAGCTCACAGTTAGTCCGTTTACCAAAGAAAATAAACCGCCTCCGAGACCCTCACGGGCAGCCCCCCCCAGTGTCCCCCTCACCCGAGCCTTCGATCTGTGAGATTCTGTCCCCGCTCATCCTCCCGCTGATCCCTCAGTCTCTCCCACGTCAAACAGTTCCTTCTCCTTCATCAAACATTTATGGGCCACTGGGCTTCGTGGAGCCTAAAATGAATCACACAAATGCCATGCCCTCGAGACGTTCAGAGTCCAGGGAATGAGAAAGACACATAAACTAAAAGTTATAATCGGTATGATGGACCTGTGAGGCGGGGGCCTCTGGAGTCATGGAGCAGAGGAGGGGCTCGGAACAGGGTGCAGGAAGGGTCCCCCAGGGGAAGTGAGCTTTTAAGGGTGGAGAGTGGAATTAGCTGAGATGCTGGGCGGAGACAGAGTTCCTACGGTGGGAACTCTGCACGTGAGATGGAGGTTAGGAGGATAATGCCAATTACGATTTGGAAGGCTTAAACTCCATGGAAGGAGCTGGCATTCTAGAAAGAACTTGGGCTGTGCTCCGGCTGGTGGGGACCACTGGAAAACTCCTTCACGGGGGAAAAGGATGGTCTGATCTCTGGTGTCAAGGCTGGATTGGGGTGGGGGAGGCTGAAATTGGATGGAGGGGAGAGACCCCTTGGGATGGGGGGAGCGTAAACGGAACATAACCACGATGAGAGCTGGAGGAGGGGTGTGGAGAGAAGGTATTCGTCGAGACGGCTTTACTAGTCCTATGGGGACAAGATCAGTGCCTGCGGCAGAAGCAGGGGGCGGTGCGGAAAATGCAGGCTTTTCGGTGTCTCTGAATTTGCATTAGCCCTTGGACCGCAGAAGCCTGCGAGAGAGCCACAGCTCCTGTCACCTCCGGGTCCCGCCGACTCCTTTCTGCCTTTGGGGACCATTCGCCTCACCCCCACCCATCGCCAGCGCCTCCCTTAGACGAGCCCACCTTCTCCTCCAGTAAGTCTCAAAACTCTGCCAACGTCCACACGCCGCCGTGTCCTTTCTCTGGGGCTCCAGCGCTCACTTCCCCGCGCAAATATTGATCTCTGGCGTGATTAATATTGCTATTTATGTTCACAATGAATTTGTTCACCAAAAAATAATTAGCACAAGAAGACTGCCTATTAGTAGGGGCCTCATTAATTTCACTGAGTTTATTTAAATGACAGCAGGATGTCAAGTCAATAATGATGACTAATTAATAAATACATCTGATTACTTTAGAGCCCGGGAAGGGGGCGTAAGGCTGTATGCAGAGGCGGGTGGGGATGGACAGTTTCTGGTGAATGGAGATGGCATTTCCTGTCATAAATGGAGGGGACCAAAGGTGACGACCCCCAGGTCTGATGTGCTAGGTTGGTGGCCTCGCTGAGTTAAATAAAGGGTTGACCACAGCCACTCGGGAGTTTGAAGCGATATCCCAGAGTAACCAGTGGTCTGTGACTCCCAAGGCGTCATGAGATGTCCCCCTCACCTCTCAGAGACCCACCAGGAGACAGTGGGGACTGGGGTGGAAATCAAGGCTTCGGGTTTGGAATCCTGTTCCTTTACTCCCATCTATGTCACTTGGGACAACCCACGTAGTAAGTAGACGTAAAACTCACCTTCTGGGATACTGTGCATTTTTTTAAAGTTTATTTTATTTATTTTGAGAGAGGGAGTGAGCAGGGGAGGAGCAGAGAGAGAGAGAGAGAGGGAGAAAGAGAGAATCCCAAGCAGGCTCTGCGCTGTCAGCATGGAACCTGATGCGGGGCTCGATCCCATGAACCATGAGATCGTGACCTGAGCTGAAACCAAGAGTCAGGGGCGTAACCCACTGAGCCACCCAGGCACCCCTGGGATATGGTGAATTTTAAGTGAGATGTGTTGGAAGGGCTTGGCTGCTTAGATGTAGAAAGGCACTCAGGGGGGCCCCCCTTCTTCCCCTCCTTAGTATTTCCCACCTCCTCAAGTGTCCCTCTATTTGCTCTGCTCCGCAGGGGCATGGCCAACCACCCCCACCCCCCCGCCCTCGGGGCAGAGGCACCCGGAGACTTCCCTTCATGTTTCCCCGCACGTTGAAGCTGCCCGAAGAAGCCCTGGGAATCTGTAATCGCTTTTAGAGGTGATTTTATTCCTTCCGCCTCCTTCCTGCTCCCCACCCAGAACCAGCGGAGAGCTTTGGAAACTCGCCTCATCAGGATGCTGGGGCGGAGTCACTGGCTTCAAAGGGAACGATTTGTTCTGAGCACACAGCCCTGAGCTGGCTGGTGGATGCTGGGTCAACAAAGGGTCCGAGCTGTCCCCTCCTCCGAGGAGGCCCACGGCCAGGGAGGGAGCCGGGGAGCTGAGGTGCCTCTCTAGCAAACACTAGGCACATTTGCTGAACAAATGCTAAGAGGGCTGGCCAGCCCCCACCCCGTCAGGCGTGTGCCTTCTGCTGTGCTGTGTTTTGTTCGAGGGGAAGTTGTTCTTCCAGATATGTTAGCTGGTTGCTTGGAGCTGAGAAGTGTTTGGGAACAGATGAGAGCTAGATTCAATCCTCCCTGAGGGCTGGTGGCAGGAACTCGCGTGACTTCGTGCGTTGCGAGGACCCCTGCTCTAGATACGGGTAAACTGAGACCCAGGAGGTTCTTGTGCACGCCCGGGCCCAGAGCTTGGCAGAGGGAGGTCAGCCTGCCTCTATTCTAGCCCCTTGTTCCACTTCCACATCTGTCTCCAGCCGCCAGAGGGTAAGCTTTCTGAGCCTTTGGACTGTGTGTCGCTTGTTTCTGGGACACTGGGGCCTGGGCTCGTGGCAGGGGCCCAGCCGATCTTTCCCGGACCGGTTAAGGGAATTACGACCGCAGGAGTCCAAGATCCAGATGGGCACTTTGAACAGGAGCCCGGAGACCTGCTGGGCAGAAAGGAAAGCTAGGGCCAGTGTGGTCCTGCCAGTGAGTGTGGGCCCGGGGCGGGGGGACACCGAGTGCCTGGGCACGGCAACCCTGAGCCGGGCCCTGGATGGGCACAGTCCCGTCGACCCGCCTTGCAGACATGTGGGGGAGGACAGGGTCATCACAGTTATCAGTGGGAGGAAATTGAGGCTCCTACCAGTTTGCTGAAGGCTTCTCCCCGGGGAGAAGATGCCAGGATCGTCCTCTCCAAGCCCCGTGGTCTGCCAGCTATGCTCCAGGAATGGGACAGAACTGTAAGAAAGGAGCCAGAGAACCCAAAGGCAGTTTGGGGACCTCATAGAAAAAGCCTTTCTCTCCTGGCAAGGTAGGGAAGAGTTTTTCTGGTGAGGTTACCCCAGCTAGTTGGGCTATTCGCAGCTCCGACCTGGTGCATCAGGGGAGAAAGATTTGTGGAAACACTGGGTTGAGAAGCGGGGCTGGGGTAGAAATGACCCAGAGGTGAAATGAGGGCAGCATCAAGGCTGGGGGGGTGTGCGGTGTGGGCAGGGTGGTCCCTGAGGCAGCAGAAGGGTTTCAGAGCAGGAGTGAATGTGGGCAGCTCCTCCCCCCGGCAGGGAGGGGTCTCAGGGCAGAAGGGACAAACAGATGGCCCTGTGGGGAAGGGCAGGACCGGCCCCGGCGATCCCGGCAGCTCCGGAGACCTTGCCGTCTACACCGCGCTCCGTGAGCTAAGCGCTTGCGCTCTGGGGCTGCGCGTGGCCTTCTGCCGTTGGGAACACACACTCCCTGTGATGCCTCGTACTGAGCCGCCGGATCTGGAGGAAAACCGTGGAGCCGACCCTGGGAAAAGCCAAGAACGACACCCGATGCAGGAATGAGGCCATCCGAATCTCCCTGGCATCTTCCCTAAGTTTCCAGCAAAACTGACCACGGGAGCCTGGGAGGGGGCCCCTGCGAATGGCCCCCTTTCCATGCTGCTGATGCTGGCAGTCCCCGAGGGACGTCCTTTGCGCGCAGAGGCTGCTGCGTCTGGCCCCCGCCAAAGCCAAAGCCGAAGCCACCCGGAAGTGCGCCGCAGCGGGGGGCTCTGGGCCAAGCGGTGTCTCCCCTGGGCTCCACTTCTCAGCTGGGACCGCGGTAGCCAGAGGACTGAGCTCTTGTGTCTGGCCGAGTCCCCCGAGGAGTAACCACCTAAGCTTCTGTCCACGGTCCCTCTGCCTCGGGTTCGGACCTCAGTGTGTGCATCCGGCCGGGAAGGACAGACAACAGCCTGTTGGCGTGCCTCCCTTCCAAGCCCTGCCCGTCTGCGCGAAGGGACCCCCGCCTCCCACCTTGCCGACACCCCCTGCGCGCACCCAGCCACGCCCCTGCCTGAGGCCCCTGTGGGCACAGGGGGACCTCTGCTTCCACCTGGGATGAACTAAGGGCCAGATGGAGGCTTATAGCTGGTGGTGCATCAGGGGCAGGGCAGTGGGAGGTCCACCCTGAGGGAAAGCGATCAGAAAGCTTATTGTCCGTAGAGAATTTAACAAGAGTAATAAAACGGGGTAGAACTTGGTAATTTAACAACGGTAGTAAAACAGACGAAAAGTGGGTCAGCCTCCTACTGTTGCCACGCACCAAGCAAGTCTAAATCATGTCCGTGACATAGTGCTCCCCCCTCCCCGAAAATCTTTCGTAGGGTCCAAGTTCAAACCCACTGATTCGGTAACTTCTGAACTTTAACAGTGTACCGTATAATATGGAGGTACGCTGCAAATCAGCATATTGTTATCACTCCTCTTCCATGAAAGATTGTCTTCTACGTGGAAGTCACATCAGAAAACAGCCAGGTTTTTTGAAGTTTCTTTATTTTGAGAAAGAGACAGAGAGAGAGAGAGAGAGAGAATGGGTGAGAGGCAGAGAGAGAGGGAGAAAGAGAATCCCAAGCAGGCTCCTCGTGGGCAGCGCAGAGCCAGATGTGGGGCTCGATCTCATGAACCGAGCTGAAATCAAGAGTCGGACGCTCAACCGACGGAGCCACCCAGGCGCCCTGAGAACAGCTAGTTTTACAGTTGGTCTCAAAATGCGTCCACTCGACTCAATGTGAGCACACATTGCCCCTGAGAGCGACGTCCTTGTGGTTTGTGATCATTTGAACTTGCTGTGGGTGAAGTTCATACCTCTACCTTACATATTCCTGTGTTTCAACAGGGATGGTTTAACTTTTTTCTAATGTTTGTTTTTATTTTTGAGACAGAGAGAGACAGAGTGCCTGCAGGGGAGGGGCAGAGAGAGAGGGAGACACAGAATCCGAAGCAGGCTCCAGGCTCCGAGCTGTCGGCACAGAGCCCGACACGGGGCTCGAACTCAAAAACGGCGAGATCATGACCTGAGCCAAAGTCGGATGCTTAACCGACGGAGCCCCCCCCAGGCGCCCCTCAACAGGGAGTGTTTAAATCATTTCAATCAAAGGATTTAAATAAAAATGATTAGAAATAGGAATTATTTATTAGTCATCCAGAAAAGAAAATGAAATCGTGCCGTTTGCCATGACGTGGATGGAGCTAGGGTGCATTACGCTAAGGGAAAGGAGTCGGTCAGAGAAAGGCAAATACCGTATGATTTCACCCATGTGGAATTTAAGAAACAAAACAGATGAGCAAAGGGAAAAAAGAGAGAGAGACAAAGCAAGAAGCGGAGTCTTAATTATAGAGGACGAACTGATGGTTACCAGAGGGAGGTTGGGCGGGGGGGGGTACGGGGAAACAGGTGATGGGGATTAAGGGGTGCACCTGTCGTGACGAACACCGGGTGTCGTATGGTAGTGTTGACTCACTGTATTGTACACCTGAAACTAATATTACACTGTATGTTGACGAGGCTGGAAGTAAAAGAAAAGAAAAAGGAATAAAGAGAACTATTTAAGTTGTTTAAACCTAATGATTGGCACGAAAAGGTGCTATGGTGATTGTAACGTTGAGGAAACAGACTTACTGCTTCAGTCCTGCCAGTCCGTGTGCGATCCATTCTCTGACTCTTTTGGAAGAAGTTCTCTAGCTTCCCCCCCCCCCCCCCCCGCCCCCCATAGCGAAAAATAAAATGCCTTCATAGAATTAAAACACATTAGTATGTTTCCCTTTCCCCCTTTTTGTAATGGGATATGTTTTATGCTTTTCACTGTTATGATTAGATATACAAGGTTCACTGAAAGAAAATTGTTACCGCCCAGAATTTCTTTTCTGGACCTTATTCTTATTCGTTGTTTAAATTCTTGCTGAAAGCAACTTGGAGAGACAGAGGAGGGCGATGGCACAGAAACGGCCGCCTTGAGCGCAATGGATTATGTCTCTGCCCCAAGTTCAAGGGCTGAAGTCCTAGCCCCCAGTGTGACTGTGTTTGAAGATGGGGCTTTTAGAGAGGTAATCAGGTCAAATGAGGTCATGGGGATGGGGTCCTAGTCCCGTGGGACTGGTGTCCTTCTAAGAAGGGGAAGAGACACCAGGGCTGTGCACACCCGGAGAAAAGGCCAAGTGAAGACCCAACAAGAAGGTGGACGCCCACAAGCCAAGTTGATGGGCGTCAGAGGCAACCAGCCCTTGGTCCCAGACCGGCAGCCTCCAGGACTGTGAGCATATAAATGTCTGTTGTTGAAACGAGCCAGTCTGTGGCATTTTGTTATGGCTGCTCTAGCGGGCTGAGACAATATGCTAGAAGGCCTCAGGGACAGCTGCCGACAGCGTGGCTCTGGCAGGGGGAGCTGGCGGGGCGGGCGTGCGGAGAGAACGTCAGCCCTCTGGGGGAACGCTCCTGGGGCATCATCCCAAGTGCCGGTTCCTACTTAACGTGGTCCTTCTGGCTCCTCGTGGGCCTTGTGGCTTCTTTAGTCTGTCGTAAAAGCCTCTGACCTGGGTCTTAGACTAAGGTTTTGACAGGTTAATAAGGAAGAGCCCGGCGTGGGTGCAGGGAATTCAGGGGCTCATTCAGAGAATTAGGAAGAGCCTGCTTTAACCAGAATGTTGGCTCTCAAGGTGGGTGCCCTTACTCCTGTGGGTCCCCAAGACCCTTTCCGGAGACCCCTGAGGGCCCCTCTTTGCCACCTGGATGTTTGCGTGAAGCTGAGTTTTTCTACATATAATTTAACCAAAATGACATTCTAATGAAGAAGCAGATGTGGGGATCTAGCAGTCTTTCGTTAAGCCAGGCGTTAGAAATTTGCAAAAATGTCAATGTCCCGGTCGCACCGTGTGAAAAATACAGTAGGTTTTGTAAAAATGCGTCATTTGTGTTTTCACACGATGAACTCATTGTCATTGAGTTTAATTAATAAGTAAATAATTTCTCAGGTTTGATCCGTAATGTAGCATATATATAGCATGTAGTTACGCGAGTTATAGCTCACATCAACAAAAGCGTCTTGGGGTCCTCAATAATTTTTTTTCAAGAGAGAAAGAGGGTGCAAAGTGAGTGAGAGGCAGAGAGAGAGAGAGAGAGAGAGAGAGAGACAGACAGACAGAGAGAGAAGTGGGGCTCACTCAAAGCGGGGCTCTGGCTCACCCGATGTGGGTGGGACTCGAACTCACAAACCATGAGATCACGACCTGAGCCAAAGTCAGATGCTTAATGACTGAACCACCTAGGCACCAGTCCTCAATTACTTTTAAAAGTGCCAAGGGGTCCTAGGGCAAAAAGTTCGAGAATGTCTCAGTGAAAATACGGATTATATGTAGAGAAGGAGACCAAGAAAGGTTTAGAAAGGTAGGCCAGGGACACATTGCCCATTGCTTGAGATGCCAAGGTGACCCTGTGTTTATTTTTGTGAGCAGAATGGAGGCACTGGATGTTCCTGTGCAAGGAAATGACATAGATGGGGCTCTGTTTCTTGATAAATGCATCTGGTGGAGAGCACAGACAGGAAGATGAGCCAGCAACCTCTTGTAATATCTCGAGAGGAGTAAGGCAAGGTCGGTCACTCAGGCTAAGAATACAGGGCAGAACAGGGAAGGACCAGACCTCGCAGGAGCCACGTCCATTTGGGAGGGTCAGGGGCTGGGGCCCTATCTTGACTGTAGCACTCAAAGCGAAGAAGCTCCCGAGACTCTAAGGGGGACTGCCTTCCGCCAACATGTGACTCTAAGTGAAAGTTTCCATGATTGGTCAATATCTGGTAAATGACTTCCTGTTTCAGGACGAAACTCCAGCCTTGTTTGGAAACTGACTGGAACCAGAAAGCCCCCAGACCCGGGTAGTAACTGCAGGTGATCGGGGATGAGGGGGGGTGTGGGGTGGGCAGGAAGAAGGAAGAAAAAGAAGCTAACGTGTGTCGTGTGCCTATTGTGGCCTGAGAGACGGGCCCGAGGTCACTCAGCGCTCTAGCGCACGAGAGGAGATTTGAATCCCCGTCTCTCTGTTGCCAGGCTGAGATCCTTTTCGTGACAGCTCTCTGTCTCCTTCGAAGGAGACAGGGGGCAGAGTTAGACGTCTCCCCGAGCTCTAGATGGACATCCAGCTGCCTCCTCCCAGTTGCATGCCTGAGACGTCTCAAACGCGTCCTGCCCAGAGGAGGACCTCCGCGCAGGAAGACCACCCACACCTTCCACCTCTGGCCGCACCCCACAAATGCCTAGCCACCTCCTTCCACCTTTGCCCTTGCTCTCTTTGCTCCAGCCTCCCGGCCTCCTTTGCGTGTTGCCCTCACACTTTCCCACCCGTGCACAGCTGAATCTGTGGCTCTCTTTGCCTCCTGTCTTGACCCTAGTTTTTCACGTGACTGCTGCTTTTTCCATGCCCCAGTTCTCAGCTCAAATATTCCTTCCCCCGTGTGGCTTGCCCTGATTTCCACCATAAAGAGGGCCAACCCTCCCTCAGTTGTTCCCCGTCACGCCGCCATGTTTCTCTCTCTCTGGTAGCTGTTCCTACCTGGGGTTGCATGTTTATCTGCGTATGGTCCGGCTCCCACCCCAACCAGAATATACAGTCCTTGAGAGTGAGGGTATTTCATAGCCCCAGGGCTTTGTACGAGGCTGTGGCATACAGCAGGGGCTCAATAAAGATTTGTTGAAGGAGTGAAGGAAGAGAAGGCAGCCATGTAAGTCACCCAGTGAGAATGGATAGGTGTCAGACACAGAGTGGGGTGCTGCAGGTGCTGTGGGAAGTTGTTTCATCCCGGTGGGAGCAGGGGGACCTGATGGCTGATGATTCCTTCCTGTGTAAGTTTGAATGGACCTGAGAACCGGGGGAGAGGAGAGTGGGGCAGCCATGTGGTCACCAGAGGCTCTGCTCAGGGCAACCGGGTCCATTTTCCCTGGAGCTCCTATGCTTTGCACCGACTCCGGTGGACAACCTGGGGGCAGATGGTTCCACTCTTCTGTGCTCTGTTTCTTTCTTGAGGGGGCGCCTCTGGCTCTGAGCTCAGGGCAGAGTAGAGAAAAATACCTCTTGAGAATGGTTCTCTTGCTCCCAGATCTGTTCGATCTTTCTTCCGTCACCCCTGGAGGCATCCTCTCATCCCCTCCCCGAAACCCAAACACCCTAAACATACATCAGGTTGACCAAAGGGATCACTTCCTCCAAGGGAAGGAGCATTAAGCAAGTCTTCCCCAGACTCTGTTGAGTGCAGGAACCTCAGATAGTCACTCCAAAGGAGACCGAGGGAAATATTCTGGATGATGCCCTTCTCAATAAGTTTGAAAGAAAAAGGGGACATAGTTTTTTTTTAATTAAGAAACTATTTATTTAATTGAAAAAGTTTTTATCCAAATATAATTAACATACAGTGTTATATGAGTTTCAGGCATACAATATAGTGATTCAACGATTCTATACATTCTCAGTGCTCACGATGGTAAATGTATTCTTGAATCCCTTTTATCTGTGTCTCACGTTCCCCTCCCCTGGCAGCCACATTTTCTCTGTATTTTTTAATTTAATTTAATTTAATTTAATTTAATTTAATTTAATTTTATTATTTTTTATTAAAAAAATTTTTTTTTCAACATTTATTTATTTTTGGGACAGAGAGAGACAGAGCATGAACGGGGGAGGGGCAGAGAGAGAGGGAGACACAGAATCGGAAACAGGCTCCAGGCTCTGAGCCATCAGCCCAGAGCCTGACGCGGGGCTTGAACTCACGGACTGCGAGATCGTGACCTGGCTGAAGTCGGACGCCCAACCGACTGCGCCACCCAGGCGCCCCTAATTTTATTATTTTTTAAAGATTATTTATTTATTTTGAGAGAGACAGAGCTAGCACGAGGGGGGAAGGGGCAGAGAGAGAGGGAGAGAGAGAGAATCTCAAGTAGGCTCCATGCTGCCGGTGCAGAGCCTGATTCGGGGCTTGAACTCACCAAACCACGAGATCATGACCTGAGCCCAAACGAGGAGTCGGACACTTAACCGACTGAGATACCCAGGCACCCTCTCTGTATTTTAGAGTCGCTTTTGTGTTTGTCTCCTTGTGTGTCTGTTCTGTTTCCCAAATTCCACACAGGACTGAGATCATGTGGTATTTGTCCATCTCTGATTTATTTCACTTGGCATAATACCTTCCAGATCTGTCCATGTTGTTGCAAATGGCAAGACGCCATTCTTTTCTGTGGCTGAGTAATGTTCCTTTGTGTGTGTGTGTGTGTATGTGTGTGTGTGTGTGTGTGTGTGTATGTGCTCATGTGTGTGTGTGTATATGCCATATCTTCTTTTTCCATTCATCTATCGAAAAGATGGCTCAGATCACCACACCCCTGTGGCCACCCAGCTTAATAACGATTGCAGAAGGATGGCATAATCTCGCCTTGTCCCAACTCATTGACCCCATAGAACTTGTCTGCCCCTCGAAGTGGGAGGACCCTTGCCGTTTGCTTAGTGGGAGGTGACGTTCTGTTCGCAGGAAGACAGAACGCAGAGCAGCTCTTGGGGGCTTAAGGCTTCCACCATGGGCTTCACTCTGGCTTGGCTCTCGCTTGTCCTTCAGAATCTGGAAGAAGCCTGGTTAATGAACAGTAAGGTTGGCCTCGCCAGCCCCAGCTGAAATTTCCTTCCGCCTATGGCAATTTCACCTGCTGTTCTCCCTTCACTGGGGCCCAGGTAGAAACCAGAGCAAGTGGGGAAAGGTTTAATTGGGCCCCAAATGTGATTAGCCAAGACTGGCTCAAATATGCTCTGCTGGTGTTGAATGTGCCACAAATCCTAGCATTACCCGCGGGTCCTAAAATCCTCTCTGCTTTTTAAGGTTCCTCGCCTAGTCTACTCAAGTTGGAATTTTAAATCAAAGGGTAACATCTATATTGGCGATGACTTTATAGTTTATCTTAATATAAGGGGTAAAAAATGTCATGTTTTTGGTTTTTTTTTATTTTTTTTTAACGTTTATTTATTTTTGAGACAGAGAGAGACAGAGCATGAACAGGGGAGGGTCAGAGAGAGAGGGAGACACAGAATCCGAAACAGGCTCCAGGCTCTGAGCTGTCAGCACAGAGCCCGACTCGGGGCTCGAACTCACGGACCGTGAGATCATGACCTGAGCCGAAGTTGGCCGCTTAACCGGCTGAGCCACCCAGGCGCCCCAAAAATGTCATGTTTTAAAGTAGTTTTTTTAGTTTTTAAAATTATTTAGTTTTTGAATTTTATTTTTTATTTTTTAACATTTACACCCAAATTAGCATATAGTGACACAATGATTTCAGGAGTAGATTCCTTAATTCCCCTTCCCCATTTAGCCCACCCCCCGTCCCCCAACCCCTCCAGCAACCCTCAGTTTGTTCTCCATATTTATGAGTCTCTTCTGTTTTGTCCCCCTCCCTGTTTTTATATTATTTTTGTTTCCCTTCCCTTATGTTCATCTGTTTTGTCTCTTAAAGTCCTCATAGGAGTGAAGTCATATGATTTTTGTCTTTCTCTGACTAATTTCACTTAGCATTATACCCTCCAGTTCCGTCCACATAGTTGCAAATGGCAAGATTTCATTCTTTTTTGATTACCGAGTAATACTCCATTGTATATATATCTAGACCACATCTTCTTTACCCATTCATCCATCGATGGGCATTTGGGCTCTTTCCATTAAAGTAGTTTTTTTTTTTTTAATAAAAACAATGGTTTTAACAATGTTATATACTTTTAAGGGAATCTGGTAAGCAGTTGACCGAATCTGGTACGTTGTAATTTTCGGTGTTATACAGACAGAGGAACAAGAATGGGGGAGTTGGGCTCTGTTCTGAGAGGCAGAACAGATACTGGGATGTTCGCAGAAAGGACAACAGATCAGGCCACACCCTCCCCCTGGGCTCTGGATGGGACTCCTTGACAACAGGGTCCCCTTCCTGGCCCCCTTCACATTAGAAAGAAGTATAATTCAGGCTCACGAGACCTTCTCGGAATTATCATTTCTAGCTCTGGCATTTGGGACAAAACCCTTAACTGACTTCATCTTGGTCACATGAAGTCAAGGGAGACTGGGGCGGGAAGTTTAGGGGGAAAAAAACACATGACGTGAATCTGCAGCTTTAGTCTCAGCCTGGCTGTGCCTCCGACATGAGCTGTACCTTTAGGAGGACCCGTGAACCTCATAGTCATGTTCTTCATCTGGAAAAGGAGGGATTTGGCAAGGTGGCCCCTGTGTATTATGGTTTCTGGCTCTGTGATTTCCTGGCCGTATCCCAGATTCCCAATGACGTGCGTTGTTTTGAATCAATGGATTGGTCTGTTGAGTAGCAACCATGTATTTAGCTCCGTGCTAAATTCTACAATCAAAAGCGTTGCACAGACATTGGGCTAGGTGCTACAAAGAGGTACAAAGGGATAAAGAACGGTCCCTTCCTTCTAAAACTGTAAGGTTCTATTTTAGAGAGTTGTGAAGAAGGAGGAGGAGGGGGAGAAGGATAATCACAAGAAATTTATATCAAAGACTTCCGCTTCCAGGAGGATGGATTAGCTGGAACCAAACCTGAGTCCTGCCTGGGACACCTGGAAAAGGTGGGTGAAATGCAGAGGTCATGTGTTTGAAGGCAGCAGAGAACTCTCTAGGGAGAATTAGAGAATGGAGGAGAGAAAAAGTTTGGGCTGGGCGTGGCGCTGGCCTGTGGCTTGGGGGGCTTGCCCTTCAGGGCACGACCCGGGGCGGAACCCAGTGCAGAACCCATGCTATGTTGGTTTGTGGGATGCTCAACAGACTGAGCCACCCAGGGGCCCCCTCATCTCTTTTGATAAGGCCATCTGTCCTATTGGATTATGGCCCATGCTATTGACCTCATTGCAATTTACCTCTTTGAAGACCTGTGTCCAAATCCGGTCACAAATGGGGGTCCTGGAGGTTAGGATTTCTACACTTGTATTTGGTGGGGACTCTGTTTAGCATATGTTACTTACAAATCGCAGAAATGGACCCTTTCAGAGCAGGGCTGACAGGCAGAAACACCAACCCAGCTTTGGAGGGGAATTTGCAGGATTCAGGTACTCAGCCAGTTTTCCTCTGAGAAAATTCGCCAGATACCGGGCCTTTGCGGGGCGGGATGCTAAAATCCGAAAGAGACTCACAGCGGAGTCTTTTCTGACAGTCTCGCAAGACTAAGATTAGGTTCCGTGCCAGCCAAACGTTGGGACCTTGCTCTTTTCACACTGCTGGGGCTGCGATCATGAAATACCACAGAGCGAGGGGCTAAAACGACAGAAACTTATTTCTTCGCAGCTCTGGGGGCTGGATGTCCAAGATCAAGGGGTTAGCAGGGCGGGTTTCTTCCACGGCATCTCTCCTGGAGTTGGATGCAGGTGGCCGTCCCTTGCTATTTTGCACATGACCTTTCCTCTGTGCACGTACATCTTTGGTTTCCCTTCCTTTTCTTTTTTTTAAAAAATTTTTTCTTAATGTTTTATTTATTTTTGAGACAGGGAGAGACAGAGCATGAACAGGGGAGGGTCAGAGAGAGGGAGACGCAGAATCCGAAACAGGCTCCAGGCTCTGAGCTGTCAGCACAGAGCCCGACGCGGGGCTCGAACCCACGGACCGTGAGATCATGACCTGGGCCGAAGTCGGACGCTCAACCGACTGAGCCACCCAGGCGCCCCATCTTCCTTTTCTTATAAGGACACCGGGTCCCTTGGATCAGGCCCAAACTCTAATGACTTCAATTAACCTTAATTACTTCCTTAATGACCCCATCTGCAGATACAGTCCCATCGGGGGGTAGGGTTTCAACACATGAATTTGGGGGAGACACAATTCCGTCCCTAACAGAGCCCCATAGGATAAGTCGGTCTCTCGTTAGAGGGCTCAGGGGGCCGGTAATGGGCCAGAAGTAGACAGAGCCTCGCCGGGGAGGTGACGGATCCTCCAATGACGGAACGAACGTGCTTCGTGAGCAGGAGTAAGGATGTTCAAGAGGTGTGCGAGGCAGGTGGCAGGCCCAGACATCTTTGACGGTGGAAGCCTGCTTTCACGGAACGCGCTGCAAGGCAGGTGCTCCAAGCATGCTTGTCAAGAAGATGGACCTATGGCATCTATCTATCTGCACAAGGTTTTCGGAGCTTCTCCTGCTATTCGTGGATCCTTCACAAACTTTGTTCTGCACATACTCTGGCCACTCACAGGGCCGGGGTATCTTCTCCTTTTTCCATCTAATCAACTCCGACGTGTCCGTCCAGCTCCAGCGAGATTACTGTCACTTCTCTGGAGCATTTCCTGGTTTCCAGGCCTGGTTTACATCATCTTGTGCTTACCGCTTATGCTTGCCCTGTAAGCAACATTGTGCTATCCCAAGTTTTAAAATGATGAGATGTTGGGGCGCCTGGGTGGCTCAGTCGGTAAAAGCGGCCGACTTCAGCTCAGGTCATGATCTCGCAGTCCGTGAGTTCAAGCCCCACGTCGGGCTCTGTGCTGACAGCTCAGAGCCTGGAGCCTGTTTCAGATTCTGTGTCTCCCTCTCTCTGACCCTCCCCCGTTCATGCTCTGTCTCTCTCTGTCTCAAAAAAAATAAATAAAAAAAACGTTAAAAAAAAATGATGAGATGTGCCCAACGTACGAGGCACAGACCAGAATTCAGTACACGTCCACGTATCCACTGTACAGCTGAAAAGCCAAGGGATAATTGTTGAAGCTTTTCAAAATTCTCCCGGAACACATTTTCCCCTTTCCTTCTTCTCTGGAGGGGCGGGGGGGGGGGGGGTACTCTCCAGCCTGAATTTAGTGCCTATGAAATTGGTAATTAGTGCAGATGACAGGCATCCCTCGGTTATTCTCTCGTGAAGACGAGCCTTGTGTCTCAGACCATCCGGATAATGAGCTCTCACCTTTGGGCATAGGCAGAGAATTCATGTGTGGACGTCAGTGTTACTTGGCATTATAGTGACGAGGACACCCTCCTTGACCTAACTTTGGTCAGGCTCCTCTGAGCTCGGTCTTGAACTAGGCCTGGCCTTTGGCCTGCTGAGGGCAATTTTAGCAAGAGTCCCCTGAACCTCGACACGCAGCTAAGCACCCTATCCCCCTCCCCCCCACCTGTGATATTCACTCTGTCACCTCCTTCGGACCCTCCATACCTAACCCCATCCCTCTTGATAACTTTTCATCCCTCTCCCACCCTGCCTATTGGCTATAATCCTTCAGGTCTTGTTTCCAGAGTGGAGTTAAGTCTGTCTCCCCTTTTGCAGTAGTCTCGAATAAAGTCTTCCTCATCTGGTTCACAGATCCACTGCAACTTTTCTTTTACACTGGGAAAGAAAAAGATAATAAAAACCTTCCTGCCAGGTGTCTGCTTTTTTATGCAACCTAGAATGTTCCAAGCTTACTGAACTAAAAAAAAAAAAATGCATACACACCCCCTCCCTGCAAATGATATCCACATCAAATCTCTGGAACCTGAGGATATGGCTTTATTTGGGGGGAAAAAAAGAGTCTTTGCCAGTGTGATTAAATTAAGGCTCCTGAGACGAGGAGATAGTTGTGGACTCTCCAGTGGGCCCTAAACCAGCAACACCCCCAGGAAAGACCATCACCACTCTCTACAGAGGACATAGGCAGAGGAAGATCCAAAACTACACAGACAGAGGGGAGGATGGTGTGAAGACAGAGACAGAGACTAGAGCAAGGTGGCCACAAGCCAACAAATGTTGGCAGCCATTGGGAGCTGGAAGAGGCTTTCCCTAGACCCTTTGGAGGGAAAATGCCACTGCTGACTCTGATTTCAGAATTCTGGCCTCACAGAACTGTGAGGAAATAAAATTCTATTATTTTAAGCCACCAAGTTTGTGGTATTTTGGCACAAGTCTCTCTTTGGCACCAGACTTTTGACAAAATCTCTCTCAGACCACACATCGCTTAGGCTCCTTTGAGGTCAGAGTCGAGCGTGGCCTGTCCTCATTGTTGCAGTAGCTTTGAATAAAGTCTTCCGGTTTTAACGAGTGTCAGAATAATTTCTTATGTAACAGTTATGGTGCCTGTGACTTGGACAGGATCAGATTCATCATTGGACCCCCTGGCCTTTCATCCAGGACCCCGGGTGCACACCTTAAGCCTTCGTCTTCACAGATGATGGATCAGGGATCCATTTGTGAGTCTGACTCTTGACCCAATAGGTTGCTCAGATTTTGATGCTTAAGATTCTGAGTGTACTCTAGAAGCTGGATTTGAATCCTAGGCAAGTAGAGGCTGAGTTAGAGCCCCTGGCATCTCTGTTCATAAGACACTGGGACTGGCTTAAAATTTTTTTTTAATGTTTATTTATTTTTGAGAGAAAGAGAGACAGAGACAGAGAGAGAGAGAGAGAGAGAGAGAAAGCTGGGGAGGGGCAGAGAGAGAGGGAGACACAGAATTAGAAGCAGGCTCCAGGCTCTGAGCTGTCAGCACAGAGCCCAACATCGGGCTCGAACTCACGAACTGTGAGATCATGACCTGAGCCGAAGCTGGATGCTTAACCGACAGAGCCACCCCGGTGCCCCACACTAGGACTGGATTAGAGTCTCAGGCTTCTGCACTTGCAAGTATCTGTTAGTTGAGAACAAGAGAGCCTCTCATTTGACTGAAATCCCTCTTTGTGAACCTCTGATGGCTGGATACGCCACCATGATGGCACTTTCTGTCTACTTCACTCCTCGTTGGTAACGGTTTTACCAAGAATAATTTGGGAGTTCATTTTTCTCTTTGGAAGAACTTAAGATCTTCCCAAATTGGTTCCTCTAAGACCTCTTTCTCTGAGTACCTTCAACCTTCCTACCAGTTCCCTGGTGCCCCCTTCAAACCTCTTCCACCTCTCTCTCCACCCTGCTAGAACTTTCTCTGCCCACTCCAGCCCTACAGCCCCCTGGAGCTTTAGGCTCCCTTCCCCCATGGGGGCTCTCAAAGGACTCGAAATTAGAAAGAAGTGTAATTCAGGCTCATGAGACTGAAAACAACTACAGAGCAGGGCAAATGAAAATCCTAACAGCCTCCCCTACAAATAATTGGTAAAAAAAACAAAAACAAAAACAAACTTGAACTGTCACAGCAAGCAGGTAGGCTTAACTTGTCCCATCTGTCAGAAACGCAATTTGGGTAAAAATAGGAGGTGGGCAAAGATGAGAGCCAACTCTTTTATATGAAACAGTGAGTTTCATGTTATTGTGTTTACTCGACTCGTTGAGACTTATAAGGTCTCTATTTGTGCCCGTCCATATGTTTACATATGTGTGTATGTTACGCATATGTGATATTTTTCTGCCTCCACACAGCCTGACCTCATTTTAACTTGATTACCTCTGTGAAAACCATATCTTTACATCGGGTCACGTTCTGAGGTATAAGGAGTCAAGGCTTCAACTGTC
The DNA here is from genome assembly GCF_023721935.1 of Panthera uncia. Classification (NCBI taxonomy): domain Eukaryota; kingdom Metazoa; phylum Chordata; class Mammalia; order Carnivora; family Felidae; genus Panthera; species Panthera uncia. The sequence goes on along the minus strand of NC_064815.1, from coordinate 23,107,144 downwards.
TTTTTCTCCGGTAGCGGGACAGAACTTAATCAACAGTAGGGTCCCACCTCTTGACATCTCCTGCCCTGGCCATTGGGCCCACTTCCTTCCAGCTGGTTGTATGATTGGGCACCAAACAGGCTCACCTTTTTGGCTTTGCCTATCTCTGGCCGATGCCTGGATGACTGTATGGCCCACATCCTGACTCGCCTGACACCCTAGCTCCCTCTGGCCTGTGCGTGGCTCCCAGTCAGCTCCTCCATTTCAACCGGGCTAGCCTTGCGGTGGGGCTAACATCTAGTCTAGAATCTGACCAGTGACTCCTGCCACGAAGGCAAGGTGTTCGAACGGCGTGCTCCCACGCAGTGTTTCTTGAGTCCTGGGTATGCATGCAACTTAATCTTAATCGATGCATGAAATTGTTCTTTTCCTACAGCTGAGGGTGTGCACCGTTTCCATTGTCTCCGGAGTGAAATGTTGAGCAGAACGTGACCTGTGGGGCGGGGTCCAATCCAGCGTGAGAAATATTCCGTAACACCCAGCCAGTGCTGGGAAATCTCACCCACCGTGACAACGTAAAAGAGGTTCATGGTTCTTCCCGGTCGCACGATTCTGGAGTGGACACATTTGTGATAACTTTGGAAAGAGTTTTTTTTTCCCACCCCCCCAACCTTGTTTATGTTTAAAACTCAGTGTGCACCTTCTCATCTTTTCAGTGATGCTTGCAAACGCTCTGGAGTTTGAGACCGTATGTGAACCACCGAATCTCTAACAGGTGAAGACCGGGAATCGGTCCTTATGCCCTAGGTTTCTTTTTATCAAGCCTAAAGGGGACACTTACAGTAGGCAGGTGGAAAGTGTGGGGGGTGCTGGGGTTGGAGCCAAGAAGAAGCACTCTGGGGCTTCTCCAAAGCCAGCATCTATTTTCAGAAGGGAACAAAACACTCACCAAAAAGCATGTGTCATCCGGCTGATTCTACACAACATCCTGAGGAAACTGAACTCATTCCAGCATCTCTGCTAAATGTCATCTCGGATGAGGTGACTTTCTGATGGGCCCACAATGCATCCTTTCTGTCTGTCTCTTCTGGAAGAACTTAGTGACTTTTAATTTTTTCAACATAAATAAGAGAACTCATATAAGCTGGTGGGGGCTCCCTTAGTGCACATGTGCGTGGGTCAGAAGATGCCAAGTTTTCATCATGTCAAGAGACATGTATTGGCCCAGACATAACATAGACGTAACTCCAGAAGGTGGGACTAGGCAAATAAAAGAACAAAGAAGTAAGAGTAGCACAACATGGACAAGATAACGATGGGTCCAGATTTTGAAAAGGACCAAGGTTGATGCTTTGTTCAATCAGTGTGGGCTGCATGGTGGAGGGGACAGAGACAATAGACTTTTGTAGCTCACCTGCTTCTGCCATGAGGGGCCAGTCATCAGAAATGGAGATCCAGACTCTAATAACCCACCAGGGCGTGCTACAATTTTCCACTGAAACATAATACTTCTCTTTATGGTTACCCCCTTTTTTGATTAAAGGTAACCAAGACAAGCTTATTCTTGTTGACAGAATGAATCAGATGATTTGGCTTGATGATTTACCTAAGTGCAACAAGAATGGTAATTGCATAGATATTTTAAAGTTTGCTTTGCTGGAACTTTCTTTCGTTTTTTTAAAAAAAATAAAAAATAAATTTTTTAAAGTTTATTTATTTTTGAGAGACAGAGAGAGACAGAGCACGAGCATGGAAGGGGCAGAGAGAGAGGGAGACACAGAATCCGAAGCAGGCTTCAGGCTCTGAGCTGTCAGCACAGAGCCCGACGCGGGGCTCGAACTCCCGAACCGTGAGATCGTGACCCGAGCCGCAGCCTAAGTCTTAGTCTTAACCGACTAAGCCGCCCAGGCGCCCCTGATTTGCTGGAATTTTCCATAAGAAATTTCAGATTAGACTTTCAAAAGCCTCTTGAAGTTAGAAAGCCAAGTTAAGAACTCAACACCAGACCTCACTTGCAGCATCTATGGATTTGGGTTCATTTATTTTACCAACGTCTCAAAATAACCTAAATTTCTTAAGCTGGCCGGAAGTGGCCTTCCTTACTCACATGTAAGGCTGGGAACCCTGTAAGCTCAACTACCTGGCTGGTTTTCCCAGAAGAGCTTTGTAAGCATTGGCTGAATTTTGAAGTCAATCTTAGTTCTTTGAAACTGTCCAGTCCCATCAGATTCTATACACATCATTCTCAAATATAACACTGCAGTCAAAGCCTTGGTTCCAAAACCAATGTTTCCAGTCATGTTCAGTTACAAGGAACACAGATTCTTATTGAACTCATATAAATAATTGTATCCCCATGAATATAGGAATATACCATAAGAGTTTCTGAATTCTGGAGAGACCAGGCAAAGAGAAAAGGATACATGTTTCCTTTCTGTTTACAAAACAATAATCAGCTAAATTGCTGGGAGTTTTAGATAGTTCCAGAGAAAAGGGAAAGAGGTTCCTTATAATCACAAAGTAGAACGTTAAAGGAGCAAAAAAAAAAAAAAAAATGAAATCAGCGAAGCCGTTAAAAATCATAATCATGCTTTATCAGTTCATTCAGTCCCACGTAATTAATTCTTTTACTGCTCGATCTTAGGTTAAACATTTTATGAACCACTTCCACTTGTCCACCAGAGTTCTGGAAGTCCTTACACGATCAAGTGGGATAATCTCCGTTATTCCAGCGATGCCTGGACCCCAGAGTATCTCCCAGTCCTTGTGAAGCACTCTGGCCTTTGGCTGATGGCAGATGCTCTTGGAAGAAGAATCAGAATAAAACGCGAAACTATCTGTGGATGACAAAAGACTTGACTTGTCCATGATTCAAGATCTGACGAGGGCTCATCATAAAAATGACGCACTTGACAAGGAAACTTTGTTATTTCTGTCACATGCAATGGTCTACAATAATAACCGGATTTATGATTGATTCTATTATATCATAATTTTCTCTAATACCAGCCAAAGCAAAATCAAGACAAATAGAGAACGAGGGCACCGGCAAATTTTTGGGAACTTTATACAGTTTCTGAAATACTTACATTTCAGAATGTAAATACTTACATTACAGCCACCCAGGCACCCCAGCACAGGAGATTATTCTGATGAGACCCAGAATCTTTGTTTCCAAGGCAGATATTCAAAAGGCAGAGAAAAACCTCTTGCAATCCTTTATTAAGAGCAGACAGGGGTGCATGGGTGGCTCAGTCGGTTAAGCGTCCGACTTTGGCTCGGGTCACGATCTCACGGTTCGTGGGTTCAAGCCCTGCATTGGGCTATGTGCTGACGGCTCAGAGCCCGGAGCCTGCTTCGGATTCTGTGTCTCCCCCTCTTTTTGCCCCTCCCCCATTTGCATTCTGTCTCTCTTTCTTTTAAAATAATAAATTAACATTAAAAAACAACACTTTTATTCCACACATCAGCTTCATACACATGGTAACTCAGAAAACACAGCTGTCTTATCAAACCAATAATATTAAATGACTGTTCTTTATCAAAGATTTACCCAAATTGTGGGAATCTGAAAAGCATTTGGGTTAGTTTCTCCAATTCTGAGAGTTTTAGGCATTATTTAATTTCCATAAGCACATATTTATTTCAAATCCAATGCATCCTTAGAGAAGGGGGACATTTGGGCACAGAGATAGACACACACGCAAGGAAGATGATGTAATGTCCCAGGAGAAGACGGTTACGTGACTGTAGGGGTGAAGCTACACGCCAAAAATACCCAGGAGTTCTGGCAAACCCCAGAAACTACAATAGGCAAGGAAGGATTCTTCCCAGAGCCGTCCGATGGAGTGTGGCCACGCCAACCGCTTGATTTTGAACTTCCCGCCTCCAGGAAGTGCGAGACAGCCACCTGGTTCCTGGTACTTTGTCACAGCAGCCCTAGGAAATGCATACAGACTTCGAGTCAGGGAGGAGGCAAGTGTAGAATGAATGCCCAGAGGAGCTGGCGAAGCAGGCGGGGAAGGAGTATTGGAGGCACTTTCAGGAAAACCAGGGGCGATCAGTTGCAGAGAAGCCAAGAGAAGGAAGTGTAATGGAGAACCATGGAGAGGAATTAATTTGACAAGAGGTCGCGGTGGGCTTGTGGAAGAACAGTTGTGGGCGGAGTTGAGAAATCAAGATGGCCTGGGAAGGTTCTCGGGCCAGCGCCCCTTCCAGAGGCCACCAGCCTTCTGGCAGGTGACTCCCAAGGAACCGAAAACACACACACGGGTGGCGTCGTTTGCCTGTGAGAACCAAAGTGATTCATGTCTTGTTTCTGGCTCTTCCTTAATTAAGGGTATGAAAATAAAACACTTATCACAAAGGTGGGGGGGGGCAAGGGTGTTTTATAGTAGCTTGGGGAATAGAACTGTTTGTTAAAAAGAACAATAAAGCAAAATAGGTAATTAGGCTTCACTAAACAAAGCTCTCAAATCAACTTCTGAGAAAAAATGCTCCATATAACTTATAATCAAAGACAAAGTAGTGAGGTGCTCTTTTCCTTTAATTGATTTGGCAAGGATTTAAAGATTTCCGTGGTACGACCCTAAGCTTGTGAGACTGGATGTATCCGGGCAGTTCAACACAGGAATGGGAGTGTAATATTTCTAGATGATAATTTGATAAGGTACTTAAAAGTCTTAAGAATATACGCAGATGCGGATCCAGAATTCCATTTCTAGAGTTTTGAGCATTTATTAGAGGCATATACATTTCAGCGTTATTTATATTACCAAAAGAGTGAGAGCGAGTGAATGTCCCATAATACAGATTGATTAAGTAAGTTCTATTTATATGATTGGACAATGTAAGTAAATAATGACTTAAGAAACATTTGTAGGGGCGCCTGGGTGGCTCAGTCGGTTGAGCGTCCGACTTCCGTTCAGGTCATGATCTTGCGGTTCGTGGGTTCGAGCCCCGCGTCGGGCTCTGTGCTGACAGCTCGGAGCCTGGAGCCCGCTTCGGATTCTGTGTCTCCCCCTCTCTCTGCCCCTCCCATGCTTGTGCTCTGTTTCTCTCTGTCTCTCAATAATAAATAAATGTTAAAAAATTTTTTTTAAAGAAAAGAAACATTTATAGGCAGCAAAGATATTCAGAACATATTAATTAGGAATTGAAAGACATCAAAACAATATTTATAGAGGGACTCGGTAAAGTAGGTTTTATGTTCCTGAAAGAAAACTATACAAAATGATTAACAGGAGTTAATTTGGGGTAGTGGGTGATTTAAAAATTGTGTTTATTTTTCTTCTTAGAATTTTCTTTTTTTTTTTCCCTGAAGTGAGCATGCATGGATTATACATTTGAGATGAATAAGTTTTATAAATAAGAGTTGAGTCTACTCAAGATTGGGTCTGAGAGATAAATGTTGGAGTCGCTGAAATTTTGTCAAAGAGGAAGCAGTGAGGGGCCCACTTTCCCACCTTGTGTACTGATGAAGAAATTCAGGCCCACCGAGGCAACGCACTTGCCCACACGGGGCTCCGTTGTAGTTACTTTTCCTGGAAGTGGGGCAACTCACAGGAGACCAGAAGGTGGACACTTCAAGGGTCCCATGATGCGGTGGGTGGGGCCGAAGTGAAATCAAGTTCCTGATTCATGAACTGCCTACTGTTCCCACCATTACATCCTCAACCACATGTCGGGGTGTATGCCTTACGCTTAGGGTTTCCATTTTGAAGAATTTTCCTCCCTGGGGCGCCTGGGCGGCTCCGTCAGTTGAGCGGCCGACTTCAGCTCAGGTCTCGATCTCACGGTCCGTGAGTTCGAGCCCCGCGTCGGGCTCTGGGCTGACGGCTCGGAGCCTGGAGCCTGCTTCCGATTCTGTGTCTCCCTCTCTCTCCGCCCCTCCCCCGCTGGTGCTCTGTCTCTCCGTCAAAAATAAATAAACATTAAAAAAATTTTTTTTTGAAGAATTTGCCTTCCTGGCCACCTTGAACATCATAGGCCTCAGACACTCAAAGCCCCTCGCCACAAGCAAACTCGTCATCGCCATTCAGAAGCAGTGAGCCAGAGCCTTTCAATCCAGCCAGCTGTCCCACAAGGCAATGGAGTCACAAGATGAGCCCCACAAACGTGGGGCAAAGGAGGAAATTTAGAAGTGCCCTACCAAAAGCAGTTAATTACTTTACTGATGATAACGAAATCAGGAACAACTGGGAAACGGTTGATGTACATTTCAAGGACGACGCAATGATCGAAAGCACTAGGTGGGCTGCACGAAAATTTCCACGGTCACTGAGCGGATGGTTCGACCAGGCCGTCCCACCTCCCGTTAGAACGAAAGCCCCAACGTGGGGAACAAATACATGATAAGAGTAATTACATAAATATTCAATTCGGTTAACATGCAGTTAGGTTCGCCACATAATATGTAAGTGCTTGACTCATTTCCAACCGGCCTGTTTATCTTCTGCAAATGATTGGCTGATTGTAATTCTACAAATACGATACTCCCTTTAGATCACTATAATAGAATGCGGGAGGAACTTCGAATTCAGTTTTGTTCTTTAGGTGGCTATTTAAAAAAAGTCCACTCTACTCTTTCCATGCCCAGAAGTGGGACTTTTGTAAGCTTGGGTGTGGTTTGAGAGATGCATACATTGGATCAAATTAAGGAGAGATATTTTTTGTCCCGTAAAATAAAATAAAACAAAACACTCTACTTTTGTGGGTTGAAATGTGTGCTGTGAATGTTAGTATGTACCAACTGATGGGCTGTTTCTCCTTGTTGAGCTGGACTGTGGGCTAAAACTCTTTTTTAAAAAATAGAAACAATTGGGGCGCCTGGGTGGCTCAGTCGGTTAAGTGACCAACTTCGGCTCAGGTCATGATGTCACAGTTCGTGGGTTCGAGCCCTGCATCGGGCTCTGTGCTGAATGCTTGCTCAGAGCCTGGAGCTTGCTTCGGATTCTGTGTCTTCTTCTCTCTCCGCCCCTCCCTCGCTTGTGCTCTGTCTTTCTCTGTCTCTCAAAAATAAATAAACGCAAAAAAAAAATTTAAAAAATAGAAATAATAAGACTCTAAGATAAAGACACAGAGACCGATCCAAAGGTCTATTCTTCTACCCTTAGTTTCTATAAATTTTAGGGCCAAATGATGTCTAGATATTTGCTACATGCTAATATTATCCATAAGCCCGAAGATGAGATTCGTTAACAACCTGAATGGTCCAGGGCACCAGAAGTGGGCTTTAAGAGAGGATGACAGAAGGGTACCCGTCTACGGCCACCCAACCAGATGACCGCTGTGAGTTGAGAAGGTGTTTGAGCCCTGTTATCGATGTCCTCATGCAGAAATTATGGGCTGCCTGTCACATGCATTTACCACTCTCTGACCTAGGGCTGCCGTATCCAGGTGTGCAGGTCCTATCCTTCTTGGGGCATGTGGCTGAGGGAGCGAGCCGGGAGCGGGAGTCTAAGCCACACTCAGCCACTCCCTGAAGGAAGGGATCTTTTTTGCGAATTTGCACAAAGGCACTGTTCGCTCATAGCTAAGCCATATGCCCACAGGCTTACATCTTCCCAGAGGGAACACTTCATCTAACTCATGCAAATATAACAAATGAATCCATTTCGAATCCTTTTTATTTTTATATTTGAAAAATTCAAGTAAAATTTATATAGAGTGCAATGCACGGATACTGAGAACACAGTTTAATGGATTTCATGATATAGAACAGTGCTGTCATCTCCAGAAAAGTTTCTTATGCCTCCTTCCTGTCAATCTCCAAATCCCAGAGGCAAGCCACTGCTCTGGTTTTTATTGCCATAGGTATATATATACATATATATATATGAAATTGGCAATATATATATATAATATAATGAATATAATAATAATTCAATTGTATATGGATATATATATATATACATATATATATATATATATATATATATATATAATTCCAGAATGTTCATGGCAGGTTTTTTTCATAATGGCCAAAATTTATAATAACCCAAGTGGTCATCTATAGGAAAATTTATGGTTTATTCATATAATATTTAGCAACAAAAAGAATGGATTGTATATGTGTATATATAACTCTATGTATAACTATTATATACAATAACTATTATATATAACTATATATTATATATATAATAACTATTATATATGTGTATATATAAAAATATACATATATATCTATCGGAACAATATTACTACTATGTTGAAAAGAAGCCAGGCACAGAATGATAATATATGATATATGTATGATATGATAACACATATATGATATATATGTATATATATAATATATATACAGATACATGTATATACAAATAATCATTGTAATATATAATTTAATATATATGCATATATATGTAATGTATATGTCTGTTTATATCATAAAGTAATACATATATTATATATGTATATAATATATATATAGCATCTATATTATGGGTTTTATGATAATGTTATATATTGCTAAACGTATGTAACATTGTCACCCTGGGGGAACAGCGGAGGTTACTTCCATCATAAAAGGCCTGACAAGTGCAGGACAGTGACATCTTCATTTAATTCTTCTTTTGGCCGGCGCAGAAGATGTGTGGCTGTCGGAGAATGATTGGGGTCTATCACAGACGTAACAACGTGGATGTTCCAATCAAAGCTGGTGTTCCAGATACAGTGGCTTTGCTGGAGGAAACCAACGTATTGCCCTTTCTCTTCCGCCCTGCACCTGATAATGTAGCTATTCACCTATAAAAGCTTTACTGTTCTATCCTTTTCTCTAAAAATAGTAAGTTAATTACCTTCACACGGCAGAGGTAGCAGCACACACTTCCAGTTTTACCTGTGGTGAGTCCTCTGTTCACTGATGTAACAGCCTGGATGAATCTTGATTGTCTTTTTTTTTTTTTTAGTGTTTATTTTTTGAGAGACAGAGAGAGACAGAACATGGGCGGGGGAGGGGCAGAGAGAGAGGGAGACCCAGAATCCGAAGCAGGCTCCCGGCTCCGAGCCGTCAGCACAGAGCCTGACGCGGGGCTCGAACTCACGGACCGCGAGATCGTGACCTGAGCCGAAGTCGGACGCCCGACCGACTGAGCCACCCAGGGGCCCCTTTGATTGGTACACCACAAAAACAGCACATCTGTGCTCTACATTGGTGAGGGTGTGCTAACTGGATCCGGTGACTACGAATCCACGGGCACTTTCCGTGAGTTAGTATGTGGCTTTCAAAGTGTGGTCCTTGGCCAGCAGCAGCACCTGCAAATTGGTTACAAAAGCCAACTATCAGAACACATCCCTGAACTATTTAATCAGAAACTCTTGGACTAGATGTTGCCATCTGGGTGTTACGACACACTCTTGGTGATCTTAGGGCATGCGAACGTGTGACAACCACTGCCTTCGTGTCACACATATACGCCAGAAGATCCAAGACCAATCCTACGAAAATTCAGGGATCTGCCACAGGCAGTCTCTAGGTTTCAAGTGGTCCTAGAGTGGTTGGTGTATATAGATTTTCACGTGAGAGGTGACTTGCTGCATTTTGTGTTGCTTCACCATAAAGAAAGAGATACAATGCTTCACGGGCCTCTTTGGCTTTTGGAGATTATCTAATCCACATTTGAGGGTGCTGTTCTGACCCATTCACTGGGTAGTCCAAAGGATTGCCAGTTTCAGGTGGGGCCCCAACCAGAAGACGGCTTTGCAGTTGGTCTAGACTGTAATGGTCGGACACTTGGACCTTCCAACTTTGTCAGCGCTTGATATTCTAATTATCTGGGGCACATGGGATGGGGTATCGTACCTCTGACAAACCCCAATAGGGAAATCACGGTGCAGAACACCTGGAGCTCAAACAACGGATGATTCTTGCACGGGAGACCCAAGTTTCAGATGGGCAATTAGGCGAGACGGCCTTGTGAGTTTTTATAGTTCTGAGGTCATGGTGTGAGTCAGATTGCCTTCTCCTTAACCTTCAAGATCTACACTGGGAAAACAGGAACGGGTGTAGGGATGCACAGGAGGTGATGGAGAGAGAGAGAGTAGAATTGTGGATCTTGAAGCCAATTGGCTTGAAGGGAAAGTGGAAAGAGACGCAAATATGGGCACGGATAAGGCTATTTAACGGTATTTGCCCATGTCGCCTTGGAGGATGGGATCTGGCCAGCCAAGTTTCTGTCAGCCCATTGAAAACCTGAAGGGACAAGGAGATGAGCCAAGAGAAGGTGCTGGAACTTCTGCAGATGGGAAACACACAGAAAAAAGGTGCTAGGTCTTTTAGGTTAACGATTTTATCTCTTTAAAGTCAGCCCTGAGGCATGTTGCCAATGAGCTCCTAAACGCCAAGGCTCTAAGACGACTCTTGAAATAGTGGGATACAATTTAGACACTGGATGAGATGTGAAACCGGTGCTGGGGTGGTCAGTTCTGGTCTACCACCTTCCATTGCCTTTGCTGCTCTTAAGTGGCCTTGGGAGTACAGGGTTGAGGTTGAATTGCACTGATGATTCTCACGTTGCCTCCAGAGTTTTTTTTTTCTCCCCCTTCCTGGATTTGCTCAGCTCTGTGTCCCAGAATTCTGATCCCTCTGGAAGGTGGGATGAGCTCTCTCTCGCCTGGTCTCCTGGGCCCTGGGGCCGCCAGTCGTATTTGGTGGGCAGAAAGCATTGGCGGAGAACGCGTGTGTGGGCAGTGAGGTGGGCAGGCCTTCCTCCCTGCTCTCTTTTCCTCTCCAGCGTCTCTTCTGTGACTGACTCGAGACCTCTGCTAGCCTCACATAACACTACTCTTCTTCCTCTTGCTTCTTCAGGCCAACCAGTGTTGCCTCAACGTCCCTCGCTGGTGCCCAAACCTCTATGTAGAGGCTCTTCATTAAAGTCTCTTCAAGACCCCAGCAGATTTCGTCTTCTCTCCTTGTCAGGCTCCTGATGGGTGTAGGGAGTTTGCTTTAACTCAATGACAGAAGACGTCTATCCTTCATGAAGCATACAGTCCATCGGGACTCTACGTATGGTTTCTACATCTGTAGAAAGTGGGCAGTTTTATGTATACATACGTGCATAACCCAATCTGGTGCTTAACAAGTATGCATTCCTTCTGTGGCTATTTGTTATTTTGGTTTCTTTTCATTTTCTTTTGGGGAAAACGTGAAAGCGTTGTTCTTTCTTTCTTTCTTTCTTTCTTTCTTTCCTTCCTTTCTTTTGAGAGAAAGAGAGAGTGCAAGCAGGGGAGAAAGGCAGAGGGAAAGAGAGGGAGAATCTTAAGCAGTCTCTACACTCAGCAAGGAGCCCCATGTGGGGCTCGATCCCATGACCCTGGGATCATGACCTGATCCAAACTCAAGAGTCGGACGCTCAGCCGACTGAGCCACCCAGGGGCCCCAACGGTTGCACTTCTTAGTTTTACCAAGTATACAAGAAATTTAGACTTTTGACCTTTGAGGTGAAGTAAGAGTCTCATAGAGGAAGTATGTAAGTGTGCATAGCTCTGGATTTATCTTGTGCCCTTCCTCTGTCCATATCATCCCTGACGCTCTAGGGACACTGCTAGGATTGTTGAGACAGGCAGACAGGAGGGACAGAGAGTGTCAGAGATGGGAGGAGAGACATAGGACCTTTTCACACCCAGAAGCTTGAGGACGGGTGAGGGTGCGACATGCCTGCTCTCACGCGCTATCCAGTGCCCAAGCGTGGATTGAAATTTGGTTCTGTCTCTTGCCCGTGTTCTCTGTGTCCACGTACGACCTCGTGACTGCTTTCGGATGGTCAGACGATGCGTGTGCGTTGGAAAAGAATTTTGTTCTCAGTGCTCGAAACTGCGCCTCGTGGCGAACAGGCCACACCTGTTCCAGATCCTGCTAGAATGTTCCAAATCTTGCTAGAATCTCTCCCGTTCAGAGTGTTCTCACGTTTCTTCCACTTCACCACCAAGTGGCTGGGGACCTTCTGCGATTCAATTCATTAGTTTGTGGCGGTTCCAAGGTGTAATGCAAGTCTCCAAAGGGACCCGTCTCATCTCTTCTTTGTTAAAATGAAATTTCCCCTTGGTATTTGTCTTAGGGGCTTCTCCAGGTAAGGATGAGAGGGACCGAGAGGCAGGGGAGGGGGCTCTGGGCTTAAATGCCAGCAATCCAATTAAAGGAATGTTTAACCTTTGTAAATAAAGCCCCTGTTCGGCCCGCTTCTCAGATGCGGAGGGGAGAAAAATGATTTCATGTGAAGCCCCACACCGTGAGCAGAGGAGTGGCGTTTATGACAGCCTTCTGGGCAGAGGGAGCTCAGCCTGCTGGTAAAAATTATTCTCTCTAGGAGAAAGCCTGCAGCCCAATAAGCTGCCTCCTTGGGTGCCCTTCTTGCTGGAGGGGACCGTTTACCCGAACGTTTCGTTCTAAAGAGCCATCGCTGGGTCCCGTCCGGCTCCTTGGTGTCCGTTCAGAACATGACAAATAAAATGAAATGTAAAACACATGGCGCCTGAGTGGCTCAGTCGGTTGAGTCGGGGACTCTTGATTTGGGCTCAGGTCGTGACCGTGTGGTTCGTGGGATCGAGCCCCTCCTGGGGTTCTGCACGGACAGGGCGGAGCCTGCTTGGGATTCTCTCTCTGCCCCTCCCCCTCTCTAAACAAACAAATACACAAACACACTTAAAGAAATAAATGTAAAACAGTAAACAGTAGGAAAACGAGAAGAAAATAGAGTTGACCGTATAACACCCTCTTGGATGGGGCAGACGTCCATGGTTCAGAAGCAGTACAAGGAGCCACAAAAGGAGAGATCCAAAAGAGCAGGAAAATATCTCAAGGCAGATAAACTGGGAAACCTTTGCCACAAACATGGCGTCAAAAGAGTGCTGTTGTTACTTACAATTAATCAATTCATTCAACATTTATTGGGATCGGCTGCTAGAGATCTGGGGATCAAATGTCAGCGTGCCTAGGGCCACCGGGACGTGGGAGATAGAAATCGTCATTCTTGCTTCTGACTGTCGGTTTGTTCACCTACGATGGTGGTGGGGGGGACGGGGCTTCTCCGTACACGTTTGTGCCTGTGATAAGAAAAGCACTAGGATATCGATGGTAACGGACAAAGGACGAGGACGAGCAACTTACAAAGGAGGAAGTACGTTTGGTTAAAAATAGTATGCCACTCTCAATCTCGCTAATGACAATTGCAGGGAAAATTAAAAATGAGCTAGTTCCAGGCTATGAAATGATCAGAATTAAATGACAACACACAAGGCTATCGCAGATGTAGAGAGAGAAGTAACGTCAGGTGCCGGAAAAGAAATAAAAGGTCTTTGGGCAATGTTTTGACAATATTTACCGAGAGTCTTTAAAATGTCCGTGTTGTTTGACAGTAATTACACTTCTAGAAACTTATGCAAAGGAAATCATCAAAGATGTAGGCAGAGACATGCAGAAGAATATTCATGACTAAATTCTCCTGAAAAAAATAAGTTTTTTTAAAGGTTTATTTATTTATTTTGAGAGAGACACAGACAGCGTGAGTTGGGGGAGGGGCAGATGTGAGGTCAGAGAATCCCAAGCAGGCTCTGAGCTGCCAGCACAAGCCTGACACGGGGCTTGAACTCACAAAGCACGAGATGAAACCAGTTGTCAGACACTTAACCAACTGAGCCGCCCAGGCGCCCCAAGAAAAATAAGTTTTAATGTCCCACAACAGGCAAGTGGATAATTAAATGGAGACATATCCGTGAAATAGTTTATTTTGAGTAAAAGTCGTGATATCACGAGTTTGAAGAATACTTAATGACAATAGATATGCCCATGATACAAATGATATATGAGTGTTATGATCTCAATTTGGTGAGGTGAAGTAAATATTTATTTGTATGTTCGAAAATATTTATTTGATCTATTCCCGAAATTCCTCTAATGATAACAATACACGGATATGGTAACACTTTTAAAGAATGTACATATGGATCAATTCAACAAGCTCATCTGAATTTTAGAAATGTTAACATCTTCTGAAAACAAAAAAAATGGGTATTTTGGAGTAGGAGAAACGTGGTTTGGGCACATAGCTCTACATAGGGCGTAGAGAAAAGGCAAAGAAGGAGGCTTGGCAGAATGTTGGTTGGTTATGTGTGGGTGGGTCGGGTGTGTTTTGTCCGACAGACACGAAATCCTTGGGGTTTTCCCCTCCCCTAGAGTGTGATGTCCACAAATCGCCCGCACCTCCTGTTTCTCCAGAAGATTCTGGGTGTCCCTTGGCTTCACTTAAAGATTCTCTTTTAGAAAGATCCCCTTTGACTCCATGAAGGGGGCTTCTTCCTGAGGAGCGGGAGAAATACTAGAGAATGCAACATGGGTTTCGAGGGTGGAGAAGGACAACCCTGGTTTCACCAGCGCTGAGTCCCTGGGGATAAAAGACAGTCAACGTTTCCGGGACTTATAGGGCCAACCTGCACCCCTGGGGCTGAGGCACCCTGAGAGCAGGGCTGAGTGGGAACCAGAGAAGGGAGCAGTGGAGTCTGTGTCCCCGGGTGTCCGCGTTCAGGGCTCCTGGCCACGGAAAGAAACTTCTTCCTGGTGAAATAGAGAAGGTTGCTTAACATTTTGGTGGCAGTTCGTGGAAACACGACTTTCCCATCAATTGGGCACCAGGCAGGGGCCACCAGCCCCAACACAGGCAAGGAGAGTAGTAGCCAAGGCAGAGGCTCCAGCACCAATGCCTCTTGAGTGCAGAGATCAAATTCTCCCGTTTTGGACAATGCGGGCAGAAGAAAAGCCTCATGAGGAAAAACGAGGTGTCCCGCCAGTTAGACGCGAAGCAGTTCCGTTATTCACTGGAAAAATCAAGGCGACGAGACCAACCTTGGGCGTCCTATGGTTATGAAGCGGTCATACCCATTATTCTAAGAAGAGTGTAGAATGTTGCATATAAAAAACAACAACAGCTAGTCTCAAACCACCCCACCTCCCGCCCCAAGAGTTAAGCAAATTGGGGGGCTGTCCCGTGGAATCTGCACAGCAGAGGTGGGGTTTAAGCCCAACTTGGCCATGCAGGTAACCAGGGGGGGATGTGTGGGCCCTTCAGAAATGCGTGCGAACATTTGATCCCTCAGAGGCCCTCCTTTTCATGACCTGAGAGTGTGTGGCACGTCAGCTCCCTCCCAGCATCCTCCCCCGAAGCTCCACCTTGGGTCTCTGGGGTGTTTGGCCGACCGGCCCGTCGTCACACACCTGCTCCTACCTGGGCATACGAAGCCGAGTCTTTCTGACATCGACAGAAGCTTTCTGAGCTTCTGGACGGCTTTGAGCAGAGAAATCTTCATCCCGAAGCAACAGACACCCTTCTGTACCCCAGGCACTGAATAAATCAGTGGAGATCTCAAACTCCGTAATTTTAACCAAGCCACCCCTGATGGCTGCGGCAATTTGCTCTCTCGCGGGTTAGCGACCGGCCATAATTGATGAGGAAACTGACAGCCCCGTGTGTCCCTTCACTACATTTGTCATTAGGCGGCTGGCTTATTCTTTATCCTTGGCCTGTCACCGTCTCTCTCTCTCTGTCTGTCTCTGCCTGTCTCTCTCTCCCTGGGCACTGGTGGAGCAAACGAATCGCCTCCTCTCCGTACAGACAAGGTCCATAAAGCCATAACATGTTTTTAAGGCAATTCAGCTTTTTGAAAAAAAAAAAATGTGTAATTGGAGAGTTCCAAAATAATTAGTTTATTGTACTGGGTCTGTGAAAAATGAACTTGTGTCTCATTTACGAGCCATTAGATCCCATGTTCTATGAGCCTGGTTGCTATTAATGCCACCCACGTAAAATTTAGCATTCTTTATTAAAACGTGTCACAATCGAGGATCTCTTGTCCCCAGCCCCCGCGACTGGGAGCAGGGCTGTGTTGTCGTGCTGAGAATTCCTTCCAGAGCCTTGTTTATTCATTTTATTGTGCTAAAATGTACCTAACATAAAGCTCACCGTGTTAACCATTTTAAGTGTGCAGTTCAGGGGTCCTGAGTGCATTCACACTGTTGTACAGCCATCACCGTCGTCCATCTCCAGACCTCTTTTTGTTCTTGGAAAACCGAAACTCTGCCCCTATTCGGGAATAGCGGAGAATTGCAATCCGGGACAAGCAAGCTATGGCAAAACAAAACAAAACAAAACAAAACAAAACAAAGAATAAAAACCAAAAAAACCCATGGGGCGCCTGGGTGGTGCAGTCGGTTAAGCGTCCGACTTCAGCCAGGTCACGATCTCGCGGTCCGTGAGTTCGAGCCCCGCGTCAGGCTCTGGGCTGATGGCTCGGAGCCTGGAGCCTGTTTCCGATTCTGTGTCTCCCTCTCTCTCTGCCCCTCCCCCGTTCATGCTCTGTCTCTCTCTGTCCCAAAAATAAATAAAAACGTTGAAAAAAAAATTAAAAAAAAAACAAAAAAAAAAAAACAAACCAAAAAAACCCAAAACCAACAACAACAAAAAAAACGCACAGGCAAGCCCACCCAACAATGAAGAATAAACCGTCTTTTATAGAAAAGGAGGGGTCGGGTGAGAGACTGTTACAAATAAGCCCATTGGAGGAAACTGGGAGCTCGAGTGTAGTGGCTTCTCATTGGCTGGGTGGTGACAGTCTCTCATTGGCTGGGCTGTTGCCGGGGGAGGAGGAAAGCCTTCCCTCCTCCTGCTGGGGTAGTGAAGTCGCGGCATCTTGCCAGTAGCCTCTTCTGTTGGCTTTGCAGTTGACCGTGAGTGGTAATGCACGGGGACTTCTCCTGCTCGCCTCCCAACTCCATTCGAAACAAGAGTTTCTTTTATTAATTTTCACAAGGGATGAATACGAATAACTCCAGAACCAAGGCCTAAGGAGGGAATTGGAATCGGCTGCAGTCCTGGACCGCTGGATGGATGTACTGAGAAGACAGAGAATCTGGGTGTGGGTTGGGTCAGATAAGACTAGCTATTCAGCCACCTCTTAGCCCTACAGAGGGCTGCCCCGGGTTGAGGGGGGTGAGGTAGGGGGAAGAGACCCCCTCAGTGGAAGGCTAGAAAGGGCAAGACCTCTGTCCCAGAGCCCAGCGTGTAATATGCATGCCCCCAGCCATGGCCAGAGACGCTGAACATCGGCATGGCGTGATATCCCTTTCTCTCTGCATGGATGTCACCAAGGAGCTGGCCAGAAGGTGGTGGAGGGATTTTAGGCAGAAGCCTTGGAGCCTGACACACAGAATGAGACAGTGATGCTGCCTCATTTTAGGGAGGGGAGGTCATGACGGAAGAAGGAGAGCACTCCCCACCCCCACTTTCCCTCTTGAGAGGCTAAGTTGTCTTGATGCTGTGGGCTTACTCCAAGGACAAAAGACGAGTCTTCCGTATTTTGGCTCATAGAAGAACACAGCCAGGTTGTCACAAAAGTGTGGAGTCTGAAGAGCAAGGATATCTGGAGTCAGGAACGGAGTGGTTGCTGAGATCAGTGGGGGATAGAGAGGAGGTGCTCCAATGTGGCTCTCCAAGATGGGAAAGACCACCAGAGAGGTAGCCCAGGGAGGCTTGGGGGCTGATCTTAGACACCAAGGTCACAGGCACCCAAAAGAAGGACCTGCGAAGGCTGGCACGCGGGTGTGTTCTTTGAGTCTCGGGGACAACCGCAGTGGACCAGAGCATGTCCAAGAATGTATGGAGGGCTTGACCTTCTGTCCACCCCAGGGCGGTCACAACTCCAGTATAACCCTATGGAACAGCAGGGGCCTCGCAAATGCTGACATCTGTATCTAAGCAATTTTGCCAGGAGTCTCCAAAACCTAAGTTAGTGTAATCAGAAAAAAAAAGAAAACCGATAGCGTAAGAGCTTTTGGTCCTGAGCGCTGTGGAGTAGATTCTGTTAGGTAGACAACAGAGCCTTGGAAGGGAAAGATGGCTCCCGAGTATCTAGTGGGAGGTTGTCTTTTACGAGACTCACCAGGGAGAAACTCTACAGCTCAGTGCACTAGAGCAAAGCACCGGTGGTATTTAATTTCTCAGAATCAAAAATTTCAATTCCACCAGGTGACTTTTTTCATCGCTCTTTTACGTCTGATAACGACTGCTTTCGGAAAAGGTGGTTCATGAAGCGGTAAGGTATGGTCAAAGGATGCCGAAAAGGAGACTATGAAGGAGGGGGGAGGAAGAGAAGCAGAAAAGGGAAGAGAACAGAGGTCAGCAGGGTATCCCTGGCTGCGACACGGGTTAGCGTGGTGATTTTTGTGCCAACGATTTCTGAGCCCCCACTTTCTGTACCTGTGAGATGAAGTAATGGAATTGTATAAAATCTTTTCTTCCAAAACAAATGTACTAGAAGCCGAGTCTGTGAAACAAGCAATAGTAAGCCTGCTTAGATTGGAGGTGTGTGTGTGTGTGTGTGTGTGTGTGTGTATGAATGCAAAGGTATTAACTCTACTGGGGGCAAATTGGAGAGACTCTGTGCACCCAGGAAACCTCTCTCTGGTTGAACGTACTCTTCGGTGGGTGGAAGCTGTCTGGAAGGCATCCGGGGGAGGAGATCAGAGGCATTTGGCTCAGGGGAGGGCCTGCATGAGTATTAGGAATCCCCCAAATGGCCCAGAGTCAAAATGCAGGAGTGACAGGAAAACATATCCAGACCCATGGTGACGTCAACCGGGAAGTCCCCTTAGATAAAATCCAAAGGATCTGACATGTTTTCGCCGGTCTCCCAACATCGTGTCCCAGAGGCTAGAAAAGGCAACCAGAGAAAACTACCCCTCTGGGTTCAACCTCAACCAACAGAGTAGACTTAGCAGGTGAAGTTCAAGAGTGGAGTCCTGAGGATAACTGGGGACGGCGGTCGGTACCACGGCAGGAGGTTGAATGGCTTTAGCGAGGCGCCCGAGCCCTGAACGCACGATGTCGCCAAGCCTCAGAGAGGAGGGAAGGAGAACATTCGTTAAGAAACCCGTCTGCCGCGCTCAGGTATGAAAACAGCACTTTGGGAAGAAGGAGGTGAGGGCACATGGCCCGGGGAGGATCTGCAGGAGAAACGTCAGGAAAAGCAAAGCCCCACCTGTCGGGAGCTGCCCCCAAAAGCAGAGGAAAATGCAAGAGGGGTTTTTAGATTATAACTGAAGCAGATGCATGGTCCGATGTGCTGACCAGGACCCCTGCCGGCTCTGATGCAGCTCTGAAGGTGGGTGGGAGAGAGGCAGATATGGGGCTCCCATTTGATTTCTGCTTCCTCCGTCCCGAAAGGCAATTTTGGACTCAAAGTGGGAACTCGGGCCCTGCCGAGGAAGAAGCTGAGGCCTGGAGCAGCCGAGAAGCCGCGTTCTCTGAGGGAGAGACAGCATGCCAGGATTGGAGCGGGGGGTGTGGGTTTCGAGGCTTGGGACGGGGTCCTGTGCGTGCATCAAGTGGGGATCGTAACTCCTCTGAAGCTTGTCACCCCACAGCAGCTGCAGCATCGTCTGGGAGCTTGTCACAGACGCAGCCTCTCAGGTCCCACCCGGCGCTGCTGAATCAGAACATCTCAGAGCGGGGCCCCGGGAACCCGTGGTCACTGGCCCTTCAGGGATCCTGCTGTTCGCGCAGGGTGGAACCTTGTCTGTCGGAAGGGCCCGGATGGGAAACTCCCTGCCCCCCTGGGAGACATCCTGAAACTATTAACTTCTCATAGACGAGTTCAGATGTCCCGGCTTGCACCAGCGGCATCCCCAAATCCTGACCGGACTGCGGATGCACTCACCAGAGAGTTCTGTCCGCTGGCAACGTGCGTTTCCGGAAGAGCCAAGTGGGATACGCTCCAGTCTAACCAGATGGAAAGTTTGCGGCAGGAAGGGATAGGGGACAGTCGCCGGAACGGTTCTCCGCCTCTGCAAACCCCCGAGCACCTTCCCTCTTTCCGGTAGTCAGCGCGATAAATATATATTACAAGTGCACAGAGCTCGTACATGCGGGGAAGCGTAAACGATCTCTCCAGCATCAGAACACTAATTTTTTTAACACAGATGACATCGGGCTTCGGACTGGGGGAGGGGTGGCCCCTTGAAGATTGGCCGTACCATTCAGGGATCACTCCCTTTACACATTAGGATGGATTAGAACACATCAGTATCAATACCGGGCAATTCCCCTGTTGTCACACGTTGTCAGAGGAGCAATTATTTCACGTCTGAGCCGAAATCTTACTTGGAGGCAAAGTTAATGTAGCATATGGAAGTGTGTGGAAACAGGGTTTGCGTGTCTCGAGAACACAGGCAATTGCCCGCCGCAGCGCTGGGGAACAGATTTCTTCTACTTCATCTGTTTCACCGTATATGAGACGGTCATTGTTTTGCATGGAAGGGGCCTCAACCCGTCTGAACTCGGGACGACGTAGCACAGCTCACAGTTCAAAGGTTAAAAGAGAATTGATCCGGGAGCGCTCACCAATCCCTTGCTCTGTT
This sequence comes from Panthera uncia, assembly GCF_023721935.1. Taxonomy (NCBI): domain Eukaryota; kingdom Metazoa; phylum Chordata; class Mammalia; order Carnivora; family Felidae; genus Panthera; species Panthera uncia. The sequence continues at coordinate 23,086,761 of NC_064815.1, read as the reverse complement.
CCCTGCTCTCTGAAGGATAAATCTCTTTTTCAGATAAATCCAGATTGCTTTTCCAATAGATTGGCTTTTGGCCTCCCTTGCTGGCTCGACTCTGACATAACCCGGACAGCCTCCCTATAGCTATGAAGAAATCATTTCTAACATCTGAGGTTAATTCACTAAATGAAGCGTTGGATTTTCTCCCACGGAACTGAGAAAAATTGTTTGGACGAGGTCAGAAAAGGCTGGCGAGCTCAGAGAACATTCCCCGGGGCTCCACCCCTGTGTGAGGCTATACTGGACCGCCGTGCTAAATGAACCAACAGCAGCGGAAAAAAATCCTTCATGTTTGCCTTGCCTTTAATGTTTCCAGCGATTTCTCATTCATTATCCTAAGCGCCTGGCAGGGTAAGTAGGATGGGTGCAATTAGCCCCTTTTGGCAAATGGGTAGACTGAGGCCAGGGAATGGAACGCGGCCAGCCACTCACACGCCATTTTTTAAAAGAGAGATGTCAAGCTTTATCGTGATGATGCATTTCGGATTCCTTTGTGCCAGAGCATATCGAACAGCAACATATACTGATGTTTATGCCACATGTCAAGTTCCAAATTTCCAATCCTAGGTAAAAAAGATGCGAAACACAAGTGCTGACCATTTAACTGTTGGTCGTGTCTTCCGGGGAAGGGCCCCTGGTCTTTTCCACCGGACCGAGGTCGCTTGGCAATCAGCAAGACTGGTTCCAGCGATTGCAGAAGGGAAAGGGGAAGAAAGAGATGTGGCCATCTCATTATCCCAGCACAGGGGAATCCAGCTGCCGGGGCTTGGGCTACCCCTCCCTCCAAGCCTCAGGATCCCCGGCATTATCGTGTTCCTTACAAGCATTTTATCCGGGCAAAGACTTCCAGTTCTCTTGGAAGGACCACCCAGCGTAAAGGATTACTTGATTGGAAAAAACCTGTTAACCCACATTATAACTTGGTGGCAGATCTCTCCCTCTCTCCCTGAAGATTGGGAGAGAGGGGAAGAAAGTCAAGAGCTGGGGCATATGCAAGGGTCCTGGGGCGGGCGGGGGCTGAAGTGGGCATCCTGCCCTAGCAGGCGTCTGAAGGCCCTTGATATATACACGTGTTTTCTTTGTGTGCAAGAGGGTGGGCTCCCAAGAGCCGGAAGAATGAGACTTTCATGGAGAACTCCTTCACCTTTTGTGGTCTGAAAAAAACTACAAGACGCGGATGGTTGACCAACCTCTAGAACATGGCACAATGGAGAAAGTGTTAGGCTTCTGATGACCACCCAAAGCCAACTTCAAGCCGTCTTGAAAATCTACCAGACTTCTCTGTGCTGACAATATTTGGAGAGTCCTCGTTAGTTATCCTTAATCTTCAGTGAAAAAAGTGTGTGTTATGCGTTGAATGACACGCTCCCCAAACTCATATGTTCGCGTCCTAACCCCCAGCACTTCAGAATGTGGCTGTATTTGGAGACAGCATCTTTAAAGGGAGAACCAACTTAAAACGAGGTCATCAGGGTGGGCCCACTGGTGTCCTTATAAAGAGGGGGAGGGGTACCTGGGTGGTTCAGTGGGTTGAGCGACCGACTTCAGCTCAGGTCACGATCTCGCAGTTCATGGGTTCGAGCCCCGCATCGGGCTCTGTGCTGACGGCTCGGAGCCTGGAGCCTGCTTCGGATTCTGTGTCTCCCTCTCTCTCTGCCCCTCCCCCACTCATGCTGTGTCTCTCTGTTTCTCAAGAATAAATAAACATTAGAAAAAAATTAAGAGGGGGAAATTTGGACACAGAGAAAGACACACATAGAGGGAGCTGATGTGGAGACCCAGGGAGAGGGGGCCGTTTACCAACCGAGAAGGGAGGCCTGGAACAAATTCTCCTCCCAGCCCTCAGAAGGAACCACCCCAGCCCCACACCTTGACCTCAGGCTTCCGGCTTCCGGCACGATGAAACCATACGTTTCTGCTGCTGGAGCCCCGCCCCTGGCCGTCTGTAGTGCTTTTTTTTTTTTTTTTTTTTTTTTTTTAAAGTTTATGTATTTATTTTTGAGAGGGACATAGAGTGAGCGAGGGAGGGGCAGAGAGAGACAGAGACACTGAATCCGAAGCAGGCTCCGGGCTCCAAGCGGTCAGCACAGAGCCCGACGCGGGGCTCGAACTCACAAACGGCGAGCTCATGACCTGAGCCGAAGTCGGACGCTCAACCGACCGAGCCACCCAGGCGCCCCACGTAGTGCTTTGTCACGGCAGCCCTCCTAAACGAATATAATGTTGTCACGACACAAATGGCTGCTACAGCATGGATGAACCTCGAAAACATGACGCTAAATGAAAGACACCGGGTACTAAGGGGCAGCTGTGGTGTGATTCCATTTCTAAGAAATACCCCGGGGGGGCTCAATCCATAGGGACCGGAAACCTGATTAGTGGTTGCCAGAGGCTGGGAGACGGTGGGGGAGAGGAGTGATCGGGGGTCTCCTTTGGAGGGGGATGGGGATGCAAATGTTCTGTGCATGTGTTACGGGATCAACGAGTCACATGCTTCAAATGGTTTGTCTTCTGTTATGTGAATTCCGCCTCGGTTTAAGCCTAAGAAGACGGCCCTCTTATCCTTGGAAGATGAGAGCCACGTTGAGAAGGGTGGCCTCGTGGACCCGGTGCCATCCGACGCGGCTTGCCTCCAGAGAGTGGGCGGTGGCCGTGTTTCCTTGAAAGGAAGCAGAAGTGAGCACAGGCCGGTGGGGGACGAGCGGGGGGACCAGAGACCAATCTGCTTCAAGCGGCCATGGCGTTGGACAGGCCCTGTCGAGCGAAGGGAATAGGAAGCCGCTCAACCCGACCCTGTGTTGCAACCGCTCTGTGCCCTCCACACGGTCCGCAGGGGTCCCCCCCGGGGCCGACGTGCGTCGGCACCCTTGTTGTGTCAGGACCTTTCCAAGCTTTGGAGTCTGGCCTCCCAAGACAGAAGCTGGGATTTCTTTTTTCCAGGCTCCCTCCCAACTAGGGCGCGGTGATGCTGACCAGATGTGACTGCCCTCGATCAATTGAGTAGGCGGTGACCCGAGGAAGGAGGCTCTTTGCAGAATTGATTCGTGGTGGGGGTGAGGGAGGGTGTGCGGCATTCAGAGGCGGCTGAATAGGGCCCGGGATTGGGGTCCCCAGCCCCGTGGTGCGGGGGTGGTTTGTAGGTGGAGGGATCAGTTCTAGAATGCTAGGTGGACGGTGCTCCTGGCCGCAGAGCCCCCCAGCCTTGACCCTGTGAGCCCTGGTGGCCGTTCTCAGGCTGCGTTTTGTGCCTGAACAGAGTGGGGTCTGGTCAGGGAGAACCTCGGCTCGAGTAGCTCACCAGCCTGGTTCTGGACAACTTGCTTGTCCCGAGGGCAGACGACCGTGCCCATGTGGGCGCCCCTCGCCCTTACCCTGCTCCTCTGCTTGTCCTCCCCACATGAGGGGGGCCCTGTCACCATCGCCTGCCAGGCCGCCTCGTGACTTTCTCCCTGCTTTAGGCCACACATCCCCTGGACATCGCTTTTGAGGTCAGAAAGGACTGGACCCCTAGGGCAGGAATGACAGACACATCATGTGTTCCACGAACTGTCACATTAATCGAGCGGAGAATGTCATCCTGCCCAGCCTGGGTATGACCTCGGGGCCCTTTTCACCACACACTTCCCCGCATCCACCGCTGACAGTGGGGCCTCAGCACGGTAGTCAAATCTTGCCACCCCTGCCCTCGAGTCTTGCCTTCAGACACCTGACGGGTGACAACAGGGAGGGAAAAAGGCTTTTAAGTGACCGTATGGAAGTCTCACGGGCAGGGACTTCCAGTCACCCTTCTGAACTATTCCAGAACATCCTGCTGTGGTCGTTGGGGCGTCGGCAACAAAGGTACTTATATAGACGACGTGTGCATGGCCAGGGAATTTCAAAGAAGGCGCGTGCCCTATGAAATCCGCAGGCCTCGTCAGGGGGAGAGAGGGAGCCGGTCCAGGTGGCGTTTGTCTGGCTCTGGGAGCCCCCCGCAGATGCCAGACCAGGGCAGGTGTGAAGCATTTGCTCCGAAGGCCAGGTTGGGAGGGGCCCAGGAGACGGCACCAAGGGCTTGTCCCGTGACACCGTGCACCTGGTTGGACCCTCTGCCATTTCCTGACAAAGGGTCCTGTGCTCCAGCCCTGGAGAGGAACACGCAAGCATTGAACTTGGCTTTGTCTCCCGTGCATGGAGGGCCTCGGGGTCCCGCAGCCACGGATTTTCCAACGTAGACACCGTTAGCTTTGGCGGCAGGGCCATCCTTCCTAAGCGTCGTTGGCCCGGTAAATATCCTTAGGGCTCCTCTTCCCCTCCCCCCAGGTCGTGAGGGCCACCCGGCGTCTCGTTGCACGTCTCCAAACCAGGCTGCCTCGGGGTGAGGAAGCAGAGAGGGAACAGGAAGGAGATGTGTCCAAACTCACAGCCGCAGAGGTGGGCGAAATGAGATCCCAACTCTCTTAGTCCAGAGCTCTCTGCACGGGAGCCATCGCGTGTGGACACGTGTGTGTGCGCCCGTGTGCGTGTAAGGGGGGGTGTATATGTGACCCGCTCCACGCTGTCAAGCCGATCAGGAGACTCGACTCACAGGCAGCGTGGGCTGAACTAGCTGTCACCTGCAGATTAATGCCAGGGACATTATGAGGGACAGGTGGCAAAAGAGAATGCAGGAGAAGAAATTGCCGTCTGGTGGTCTTTCTGGTTGCTGTTCTTTTGCAGACTCTGAAAACCTGACCTGGGCTAAGAGACTACAGCTTTGATCTCTCTCTCTCTCTCTCTCTCACACACACATACAAGTAAGTAGATAAATATAGAAGGTGGTGCCCATGTTAATGAAGTCAGTGGGGGAATCCCTCCACAGTGTTTACGGGGATCATATCACACACACTTTAAATAGTTTACGGTTTTGTTAATTACACACCAAAAAGAAACAGTAGAAAAGAGAAGCAGGAAAGGAACTCTGACCCGCAGAGTGCTTTCAATTTGCAAGGGCGCCTTGACGGCTCTCGTCAGGGCTCCTGACGCTCCTACTGGCTGTCCCCTCCGGCCGTACGCCCCATTTCTTCCGTCCTTCGTGTCCCCTGCACAGTTACTACGCACTGGGCCGGGCCCCAACGTGGGGGCGCACAGGGCTTGGGAAGCCAGGCAGATCCAGCTCTGTTACCTGAGACTTCCGAGGATGTGAGCCGGGGCCTGGAGCCTCTGTTTTCTTATCTGTGAATTGGGGTAATACCCATCTCAGAGTTCTTGGTGGGGACTAATTCAATCCCAGGTGCCAGTACGTGGCGTGTTTGTCGACCTGGTCTGTAACCCATCGCAATCATTCCTTCCTCGAGTCTTAATTTTCTCATCTCACAGGCCAGGAGCGACGCTACGTGGTTTATAGCCTCACCGTGTGATTCACCTGAGACCCGGCAGGCAAAGCACTTGAAACAGCACTGGGCACATTCTCAAGGGCTCTCGTGTGAGTTCCCGTCTTTTCTCCATGCGGCTGAGACCCTCCAGCTGTTATTCCCAATTCTGGCATTTGGGCTGATCCTTTCGGCCCTGTGGTGGTGTCTTTCCCCACGACCGCCCTCCCTGAGAACATTCTGGATTATCCCGCTGCGTGGGGAGAGACGCAGACTAGCTTTTCGGTGACTAGCCCTTGAACGAGTACCAGAAAACTGTCTTGATCTTGGAAGGCAATCTGCCACGTTAAGCGCACTGGACCCCGCTCGGAGATGTTCAATATTTAATGTATCCCGAACATTCCTTCGGAGCCACTAACCATCTTAACCTGACTAAGACGAAATGTCAGCGGTGAACCCCAGGGTCCCAGGAAATATTTCCTTTGGCCACCGGGCCTTTGTAAGCCTGAGCTCAGCTCTGGGAAGGGTGGGGGGGACACCTTCCAGAGGGGGTCCTTTCCCTGAGTAGGGCCTCTGTGCCACAGTTAACACTTGTCACTTGATTTGTGACTGCAAATGACCTCGTCATTGCAGCTTTTGCACACACTCTCCAATGAAAGGTACTGGATACTCTCCAAAGTGGCGAATTCCTTCCCGGCTTTGCAAAGGATGGTAATGACTCATTGCTAATATAGTCATAAAGCTGTTATTTGTAGATAAAATTAAACTTTAAAATGAAATATTGTTGAAACAAGATGGTTAACGGATTTAGACACGTTGCCGAACAGGTAAGTGTGGCGACCGATTGGAGGAGATGATTTTAATTGGTCTCATGGAATCCAAATCAATACGGAAAACCGTAGAGCATAGCAGAGGCACGTCTAGATCTGTCTTCTGTTAAGATGTGGGTCACGTCAGCCTGCGTCTCGGGCCACGTGTCCCGGGGTGGCCCCTCCTGGGGGGCCACGGGGGAGGGGGCGGGTCAGATCGCTCTCGGTCCCTGCAGAGGGACATCAATCCTGAAATCCTAGAGGACTCCACCAGGTCTCAGAATGAACCTTCCAGAGATGTAGTGCCCCCGTGTCAATTGTAGCGAGGTGGGGGGGGGGGCAGGGCAAGAACTCCGGTGATAGGAGGGCCTGGGGGGCTCCGTCAGTTAAGCATCCGACTCTTGCTTTCGGCTCAGGTCAGGATCTCTCACAACTTGTGAATTCGAGCCCCACGTCGGGCTCTGCACCGACAGCCCGGAGCCTGCTTGGGATTCTCTCTCTCTCCCTCTCTCTCTGCCTCTCCCTTGCTTGCGCTCTCTCTCTGTCTCTCTGTCTCTCAAAAATAAATAATAAACATTGAAAAAAAAAAGAACTCTGGTGACATACCGGAATCAGGCATTCCTCTCTGTTGAGAGGATCTCAGGTCTGTGACGTTAGTGGATGGGGGCCGAACCGCACCAACAGAGGCACCTGCTTCTAACCTTCCCACAATCCCCATCTTTGGAATTCTATGGAAGCTTAGTTCTATAAGGTTATTCATCCTGTAAGATCCTTTCGCTGTAACTGGGTCCCCTTGGGTGAAGGGCCACCTCTAGCATTGCCGGGCAAATGCCATGCACCGAGTGGCTCAGATGAGGGGTTGGTAAACCAGAGCCTGTAGGACGAAATCCAGCTCACCGTCTGTTTTTTTATTTTTTTAATTTTTTTTAATGTTTATTTATTTTTGAAAGAGAGAGAGAGTGTGTGAACAGGGGAGGAGCAGAGAGAGAGGGAGACACAGAATCCAAAGCAGGCTCCAGGCTCTGAGCTGTCAGCACAGAGCCTGACGTGGGGCTCGAACCCACGAACCGTGAGGTCATGACCTGAGCCGAAGGCAGACACTTAACCGACTGAGCCACCCAGGCACCCCTCACCATGTGTTTTTGTATGGTCAGTGAGCTCAAAGAATTTGTTACATTTTAAATGATTGGGGGAAAAAAACCAAAAAGAGTAATGTTTTATGACACACGAAATTATAGGAAATTCCAATTTCCACATCCATAAATAAAGTTCTACTGGAGCACAGCCATGCCCATGGCTTTATGTATTGTCTGCGGCTTTCTTTTCTTTTTTCCTTTCTTTTCTTTTCTTTTCTTTTCTTTTCTGTTCTTTTCTTTTCTTTTTCTTCTCTTCTCTTCTCTTCTCTTCTCTTCTCTTTTTTTCTTTTCTTTTCATTTATTTTTGAGAGAGAGAGAACATGAGCAGGGGAGGGGCTGAGAGAGAGAACGACAGAGAATCCAAAGTGGGCTCCACGCTGTCAGCACAGAGCCCGACGCGGGGCTCGAACCCACGATCCGTGAGATCATGACCTGAGCAGAAGTCGGATGCTCGACGGACGGAGCCACCCAGGCGCCCCTGGTTGCAACTTTCTTGCCGCTGCGGTGGAGCTGTGTACTTGGACAGATGCTACCTGGCTCGCGAGCCTGAAACATTCACCATCTGGTTCTTTACAGGAAGAGTGTGTCAACCTTTGCTTGGACTACCCGCCCTCCACGCAGGCCTGGAGCTGGAAGCGGGGTCTGCGTGGACGAGGGCTAGGTACTTGAACGAGATCGCGATTTCATTGGGAAGGAAGAAAAGGCGGAATCAGTGCCGTGTAGCACATCGGCAGTGCTCACTGCCCTTGAGCAAGTCGCCCGATTTCTCTGCGACTCCGTGTCCCCATCTGCAGCCGGAAGACGAAGCAGACGTGTTTTGGGAACGTTGGTGAGGATTCAGGACAAGACACAGATACGACGTACTGACAGGTGGATGAAAGAAAGAATGAATGAGGAGTGCTCACAGATCCGGCTGGCTCCTCTCACTCCAGAGAGTTCTGACTTCATTCTCTGGCCGCAGGGGGCCTTTGGAGTATTTTAGGCAGTGAATGACAAGCCAATGACACTTGCACGGGAGAGAGAGAACATGGTATTTTGTGACCCACTGGAGCAGAAAGGCCAGCTGGGCAGAGGGCAGAAATAACAGAATGCTTCCCGAAAGGGGGCAGAGAAACACCCCAGGGAAGTGGTCAACCTTTCCCCTGGGAGGGAGAAGGGATGAGGAGGGGAGGGCTCCTGGGGCTGAGATAAGGGGTGGCGTTGTAAACCACGCTCACAGTGACCCCACGAGAACGCGCATGAGCACCTGGCCAGAAAGCTGTGTGTCGCGCAGTGGTCCCCAGGCCAGCGAGGTGATGGGGACAGCGTGGCACACAGGAGACCTCTCGTGACACAAAGCAGACAATCCGTCCCAGAGGCACGGGTTCCGGTCCCGACCCCACCACTAACTTGCTGTGTGACCCGAGGCAGACGGATTGACCTCTCTGGTTTTCTGTTATCACCTGGCAAGCCACCGAGGAAGAGAACGCTCTGCAATAATCTAATCTCTTTGAAATCGTTGATGTGCCAGCAGGGACAGATTCAGCTTTTGAAAGCCCTGAAGCTGAAATGTGGGGCCCGGCTGGGGGCGTGCGGGCTGTTGGAAAATAATACAGAATTGGGTGTGAAAGTAAAAATCTCTAAGGAACCAAGGGATCTGACAGATCACACATTGCCAAGCCCTGAAAAACGACAAAAATCACAAAACCCCGAGAAAAATCCAAATATTATAATTAACAAATGGCTTGACAAATCCTTATAGGTTTTTTTCCTGTATTATTTGGCTGCATACCTTTTGATCACCTCTTCATAGGTGCTTTCGTTGTCTTTTCCAAAGGGAGGTTGGAAAGGTAATTCACCCTGTCAGATGGAAACTTGGTTTTAATTATTGATAATCGGACCACAGGAGACGCATGATTCCCACGGCTGTACTTGGCTGTTTGTGGTCTCACGCCAGGTCTTGTGACCCACAAACACACTGACTCTAATAGATTCTATGTGGCATGACTCTCATCAGAAAACAGAAGGAGGGGGTGTGTAAATTGTAGGCACTGTATCACTGGATGAATTCCTAACACGAGAGCATTTCCGTTTTCGACTGGCCATCGCTGAGAACCCAACGTTCCACGTACTGTTACCTGTGCACGTGTGTTCCACGCCTCGTTCCTGCTCCGCCACCAATATGCTTCTGGGGCTGTGTCAGGATCCGGGGGAGCTGGCTATGTGCAGTGGGCTCTTGAAAGCCAGGATGGCTAGAAAATGTGACCGCAAACCATGTATATATGTCCCATTGACCCCACACCACATGTGTCTCTGTTGCCCCTTCGCCAGACCCAGCCATTCAATAAGTTTTCCCGGAGCCAATGGCCATCCCTAAAGGAAACATCGTATTGGTTCCACAACACATAAATACCTCCAATAAAGTCTACATGGATTAAAGTCCTACACGTCAAAAAACAAAAACAAAACAAAACAAAACAAAAACCGTAAAACACTTAGAGGAACATCTGGGAGAATCTATGACCTTGGAGTAGGGAAGGATATCTTAAATAAGATGGAAAAGGAAAACGTCATAAAAGGAGACAATGCTAAAATCGGCTTCATCAACACTTTAAACGTCTGTGATAACAGACAGCATAAAAATAACTACTATTTTTTTTTTTTGGAATGGTCTCTGTTCCAAGTGTTTTGCACATATTATCTCATTTAATTCTAATAACAATAACATAGGGGCACCTGGGTGGCTCCGTCCATTGAGCATCCGACTTCAGCTCCGGTCACGATCTTGCGGTTCATGAGTTTGAGCCCTGCATCGAGCGCTCTGCTGTCGCCACAGAGCCTGCTTCAGACCCTCTGTCTTCCTCTCTCTGCCCCTCCCCAGCTCACACTCTGACTGTCTGTCTCTCTTTCTCAAAAATAAATAAACATTTAAAACATTAAAAAAAACCCAACAGCATAAAAGTGTATTATTATCTCCATTCTAAAGATGAGGATACTGAAGCACAGAGAAACCAAGTAATTTTCCCAATGCCAAGTGGCTAGTTTATAAGTGGCCAGACCAAGTTAAGGGACGAGGTGATTTGACTCTCAAACCTGCCCCTCTTAACTCAGTGGCTTCTTGCCATGTTATTTGTAATAAAGTAAAAAAGATATGCCACAGACCAAGAGAAAGTCTTTGCAATTCATAAAAGCATTGAAGGATTAGTACTCACAATATATAAAGAACTCCTAAGTGTCAATTAGAAAAAGACAAGTCCATTCGACTCTCATAGAAACCCTCACACTTTGTGCATAGGGAAGAAAGTGCCACGTTTTCTCTAGACATAACTCTTGCTCAGGCGGGGAACAGACAAGCTAACTGTGGCCGACACACATTAACGCTGGACAGCCATTAAAAGAGATGAATTAGATTGACGTGGGTCAAACCAGATAAAGCCTAACATTATAAATCTGAATAAGAACGGACGGCAGCAGTCCTTGTATACTCTAACACCACAACTGTACACTTTTAAATCTTGCAAAACTCGCGTATTTTGGATTCTTTTATTGCGAACACTACATTGAAAAAAAAAAAAAAACCACACAGAATGCTTATCTATATGTAGTTCAATTGTTATAAAGTGAACCACCGTGAAACGACATAGCCGGCATCCCCGAAGCCCCTGTGTATCCCCTTCTGGTACAATCCAGCCCCTTCCGTCCCTGTACAGATAACCCTTAGCCTGACTTTCTGTGTATTTCACCCTAAGGAAGAAACATTCATTTTTGCTTGCTTCTGAACTTTATTTAAATGAAATTAAACTGTATGTATTCTTTCCAGCCTTGCTTTTCTTGCTCAACATTATATTAGGAGTATTTTTCCATGATTATGCGTATAGCTGCCCTGCGTTCACTTTGATTTGCTTTATAATAATCCTTTGCATGAATATAACAAAAGGAGTTGATTGGTTCTACTGAGGAGGGACATCTGGGCTGTTTCCAATTTTAGACCATGTTGTAAAAGTAGCTGTAAAGAAATTAACACTTCACAGGGGACCTGAGGCATTTGCTACTTCCCAGAGGTAAAGGAGGGTTTGTGATTTTCAGATGTTAATGCCATGCTTATTTCCTTAGCCAAAACAAAACAAAACAACAACAGCTAGAATCCAACATGGCAAAATGTTAACATCCGTTTAAGTTCTGCGGGGAGCACAGGGCTGGGTCTATCATGTTCCGTACTCTTCCATGGGTTGAAATTGCCTATCGTTTTAAAAAACACACTGTGAAAGTGCTTGACGGGTGTTGCCATTCTCTGCCACGTTCCTAGATCCCGAGGCAGATTGCAAACTTCCGTCTCTGATTCCAGGCAAGCGGAAAGAATCGCTCTGATGTGGAGACTGCAGGGACCGACAGAACAGTGAAGGGCCCGGCTGCTCCTTCTAACATGCCCACTCAGGCGGGCTGGGTAAGTGAGCCCCCACACGGCACCGACAGGTACCCCCCCCCCCATCCTGGGGCATCTCCCATTGTGATCACCCCCCAACTGGATTCTCCCGGCAGCTGTGAGACATTGGACGTGTCACATCCTCCGATGTGTAGCCGGTTGCACAAAACCAGAGCATAAGGAGCCCTACTGGGACAGGTGGATGGGGGGTGGCTGTGTCCTAGCCAATTCTGTCTGGATTGCCTGCCAGGGTGGGGTCTGGAAGGAAGTTATGACTTCAGTCCATAGCGGGGTGATACAAAGACTTACCTTGAGTCACATGGTTGGGAGATCATCAGAAGGAATCTGTCCCACAGTGTCCCCCTTTTGCCTCTAACTGCGCCTCAGTCAGGTTCCACCATTAGACAGCCATTCCTTTGAGTTAAGCCACAAGAGACTTGAGCAGAAAATGAACTCTAAAAGGTTGGGGGTGGAGAAGGAGGGATCACTGCTTAATACTTCACATAAGCCAGACACTTAACATATAGCTTTTCATACACTACGTTTTACAAATAAGAATATCTGTGAGGGGCTCCTGGGCAGCTCAGTCGGTTAAGCATCCAACTTTGCCTCAGGTCATGATCTCACAGTTGGTGAGTTCGAGCCCCGCGTCAGGCTGTGTGCCGACAGCTTAGAGCCTGGAGCCTGCTTCAGATTCTGTGTCTCCCTCTCTCTCTACCCCTCCCCTTCTCACACACACACACTCTCTCTCTCTCAAAAATAAAAATAAACATTAAAAAAATAAAAAAAAATACCTGTGAGTTGTTCACAACTGTACCCACAGAAAGTGGTAGGGCCAGAAATCCATGCCAGGTCTCCCAGCTTCTGGAATCTTCAAACCATGCTGCCTCTCAGTTATCAAGTTCTATGGGATTCTAATCCTCTGTGCTGAAACGCACCTCCCCGATGCTGCTGGCCAAAGCCTTGGTTTTAGACGTAGGATCTGACGTAGGGGAAGTGACTGGCCCAAAGTCAGAGGACAAGTTAGTGTTAGATGTGGGGCCATGCCTTCTGAACTCAACTGCACATGTCTTGAAGTTATACCATGAAATTTTAAAATGTTAATTTTAATGTTAATGTTTTAAAATGTTAAGTTATTTTTGAGAGAGAGAGAGAGAGAGAGAGAGAGAGAGAGAGAAGGAATCCAAAGCAGGCTCCAGGCTCCGAGCTGTCAGCACAGAGCCCGACACGGGGCTCGAACCCACAAGGCAGGAGATCATGACCCGAGCTGAAGTCGGACGCTTAACCGACGGAGTCACCTAGGTGCCCCTGGTAGTTGTTATGAAAGAAGCCTGTGGTCATTTGGCCACGATGGATACTTCTCGATCCTTCTTGCTCTGACTGCTCCAGCGACATGGTCCAGATTTAGCCTGATTGTTCTCCCAGCTGACTTGTGCTGGCCTTGAGGACAAGGAGGGCATGTGAGCCTCTCAGGTTCCATGCATTTGTGAACCCTTAATTTTGCACACGTGCTTTGGATGTTTACTAAAATGTTAGTGATTCGTTCATTCATTTACGAAAGTCATTGAGGCCCTCGCTGCCATGGGGTAAGCCCACCCGGTTTCCCATAGGTCCCCGATCAAATACATGGAATACACCATCATGCATGAGGGAGGTGATACGTAACTCATGAAGCAATACTCTCCCTAAAAAAAATCAACACTACTGAAAATTTAGAGTGTTGTGTTTAATGAAAATGAGGGGATGTTTTCCTCTTAGTTATGAAAGAAAAAAAAAAGGAGTAAAGAGGTACTTAAGGGTTTTTTTGGGGGGAGGGGGTTATTTTGCACTGTTCACACACAAAATTCCCTATGCCAATTTGGTGATAACCTTGGCCGATAGCTATTATTTTTCTAAGTTTGTCATGACACCCTTAAAATGGGAGCAAAACAAAATAGACGCTCATTAACACACGGGCTTCTTTTTTACCTTCTTAGAGTATTTTCTTCTTTAAAAAACTAGGAGTTGGGGCACCTGGGTGGCTCAGTCAGTTAAGTGTCCGACTTCGTTGGGTCTCTTCGTTTGGTTATGATCTTGCGGTTCGTGAGTTTTGCGTCGGGCTCTGTGCTGATGGCTCAGAGCCTGCTTCGGATTCTGTGTCTCCCTCCCTCTCTGCCCCTCCCCTGCTTGCACTCTCTCTCTCTCTCTCTCTTAAAAATAAATAGAACATTAAAAAAATTAAAAAAGACCCCTAAGAGTTAATATTTATCAAAGCTAATGCACGCATCTAGGTTTTCAAATATCAAATAGTACTCGAAGGGCTTAGAATAAGGCACCGCGGTCCCCCGCAGGGCTTTATCAGCCACCGTCTTGCCCTCTAGAGACAATCACTGGCTATTCTCTTAGCTATTTTTCCAGTATTTATCTCCATATTTCTGAATAATATGTGTAGTGGGACAACAAATAGATTAATTTTTTTTTATTTAAGGGAGAGAAAAAGCACGTGGGGTAGAGAGGCAGAGGGGGAAAGAGAGAGAGAGAGAGAGAGGGAGGGAGAATCTCAAGCAGGCTTTATGCTCAATGTGAAGAGCCTGACGCGGGGCTCCACCCCACGACCCTGGGATCATGACCTGAGCCGAAATCAAGAGTCGGACGCTCAACTGACTGAGCCACCCAGGAGCCCCTAAGGACAATAAATAGATGTTTGCTTTCATCACAGAATCGTAGCTATAGCCTCAAAGCTGAAAATAATCGGTGCTGAGAACTCCCGCAGTCTAAAGAGAATGGACAAGGTGACTAATCTCCCAAGGTCTTCCTAAGATGTGGCAGAAATAAGAACAGGTAACACCTGTCCCAGGTCCTGTTCTAAACTCCTGCAATTCACCGACTCCTTTAACTGTTGTGACCTTAGGAAGTCCTTCTGTTTTCCAGATGAGGTCGCTCAGGATTAGACAGGTTAAGTCATTCTGACCGACGGCAGAAAGAGGTTTCTGTCTGCGGTGGCCTGGCTCTTGACCGTCAAATGGCACTGCCTCTTGCTGGCCTGGTTCTTACCCTTCCCCTGTAGCTGGAATGAGCAGAGCATGAGAAACTCTCAAAGGATCTCGCCTTAGTCAAATCGCGGCAAGGATGCGGGATTCCTCATAGACCAAGGGGGCACTGGGGAGATTAGCCAAGCTCGGGTCATTTTGTGGGCACTCCGCTGGAAGGCACAGCGAGACGCCAGGATGTGTGATTAGGTGGAGTCAGAAGAGGTGAACGTGGCTGGGGGAAGACTCCCGAGGGACCTTCCAGAAACTCACCCGGGTGCCCGAGGAGCGAATCGGGGGCCAAGACTCTTGCCACGCAGTCGAAATCTAAGACCAGCCAGTCAGTGTTAACCAGGAGATATCAGGTCAACAGAAGGATGTTTGCCCCTTTACTCTGACCCCCACTTCCGGAACCCCCCGGGAGGAGGCTGAAATTCCCAACACGTCTCCTCTCTGCTTGGGGCCCTTTGGCAGAGGCTCAGCCCGGGATGGGAGAGAAGGAGGGCGTTCAGCAGGATCGAAGACTGCGGTTTTAAAATGAAGGAAGGTGGATTGGGCATTTCACGCCTTTCTTAAAACGATCAGAGAGCTCGGGGGCCCGGCCCAGAGGTTGCTAAGCACAGGGAAGATGAAATTCAGTATAGCACAGTGGGAGGCAGAGATCAGGGGAGATAAATAAAATCATTGTGTGTTTATCCCCTCATCTCGGACTAGAGCACTCCCAGCGGCTGGCAGGTGCGTTAACTGAATGCCTGTGTTTTTTACTGTTGCTTGTTGATGGATCAGTTTAAATATGTTCTCATGTTGTTGTTGTTTTATTCTCATGGCAAATGATGAATTAGTCCTTTTCATGCTTCTTCCCTGCACGCACGCCTTTTCTTCCCTAGCCTACTGATCCATCTACCTGTTTAGGTAAAATGTAGTTCTGGATGGCCATCTCTTGTTTTCTGGGTGCCATCAGGCCTATCAGATCTCTCCAAATGCTTGTCTTCAGTGTCTGTTCTCTAAATCGGCTGCACGGTGTTTTCCCGGAAATTCCCTTGGTCAGCGTGCTTCGCTGGATTTAGTGTTTCCAGATCCCCAGCCTTCCTTTTCTTTCCCTCCCTCCCTCCTTTCTTCCCTCCCTCCTCCCTTCCTTCCTTCCTTCCTTCCTTCCTTCCTCTCTTCCCTCCTTCCTTCCTTCCTTCCTTCCCTCCTTCCTTCCTTCCTCTCTTCCTTCCTTCCTTCCTTCCTTCCTTCCTTCCTTCCTTCCCCTCTTCCCTCCTTCCTTCCTTTATTATTTCCTTCCTTCCTCCTTCCCTCCCTCCCTCTCTTCCCTCTCTCCGCCCCTTTCCTCTTGAGTTGCTGGTTGTGCATACGTGACCGCCATGGTTCCCATCACCATTTTATGCCACGACGTCAGAGAAACCCGAGGACAGGAAGCAAGGGGTTAAGTCGTGTGAAGTTGGGGTGAGGGGCTACCCAGGTGCACTGTGTGGAAACGGTTGCCACAGTAGCAGCTGGGGCAAGAGTTGGGGCAGAAAGGTTGGCAGTGTGCACGGAGGCGTTGGATACAGCCTACTCTCGCACCATCCAGATTAAGTCCAGTCCATCACGTGATCCCCTTTATAAGGTGGCAGGTGGCAGGTGGCTGGTTCCGAAAAGACATAAGACAAATATTTTTTTTATTTCTATAACAACCCACAGGTTCTACTGCTTCATGTAATCCAAGGATCAGATGTAACATCTATCATCCCTCTCTTACGTCAGCTTTTCTAGATTTCCCTCACCATTAGCCAAAATCTCACTTGGTTCAGGTTGATCGCTGTTGGGGTGACCTAGACCGTTATTCCTGAGGGGTCTGAGCCCTGAGTTGCTTTGCCTTTCTTGGCTCTGTTGCTTATCACCCAACACGCCCTCATCAATTCACCAAGTTCACCGAGCATGACGTCAGTTAGGAATGTCCCAGTGAATGCCTTGAGTTCCAGATATCCTCTCCTTCTCTCTAACCCTAGATCCTCGTGGTACTCGGGGTTAATTACTTCTTCATATAGAACTACTCTTTGTTTACTAGTCCCTTTGACGTAAGGACTCCAAGTGACTCAAGGGTAGTCATCTTCAAGGTCAGTAAGCAAAAAAGTGAAATTCCTTGCAGAATGTTAATGTTTTAATAAACACACTTTGTGAGAGATCTTTCTTGCTTCTTGCTTGTTCCTCTTTCATAGTTTCCTGTACTTGTTTCACGATTGCCGTGTCTTATCTCTCTGAAGATAGGAAACGCGTTGTGGGGACGAATTTTGGTATCCTGCTTTATTCTCATTCCCTCTGGGTTCCTCTTTCATCTTCCTGTGGGCTTTGGTATCCCTCTTTTGTGTTAGAACTTTCCCCTAAGACTTTGGAGAGCCTTAGAATCCCATTCATATTTAAAAGTGATTTAAGGGGCGCCTGGGTGGCTCAGTTGCTTAAGCATCTGACTTCCATACAGGTCACGACCTCAGGGTTTGTGAGTTCCAGCCCCGAACTGGGCTGGCTGCTGTCAGCCTCCTGGTGCGGATCATCTGTCCCCGTCTCTCTTTACCCCTCCCCTGCTTGTACGCATGCTCTCTCTCTCTCTCTCTCTCTCTCTCTCTCAAAAATAAAAAAAAAAAATCAAATAAATTTTTAAAGGTGATTTAAAAAAGCTGAATGAAATCCTGTAGTTGGGGGATTCTAAACAGGGTGATCAAGCAGCGATGACTCTCTCAAATGTTAACATCTTGACTTCTTATCTCTGAGGCTATTCTGTGTCTCAAAAGAAGAAGTCCTCCAATCTTCTGTCCCAAGTAGCACTGGCTAGTTGTAGGGGTGCAGTGAGCAGACCAGGAAATAGAAACTTGGTGACTAATATCTATATTGTAGGCTTTCACTTAATTTCCCATTACAAAAAATTTTTTTTATTTATCTTTGAGAGACAGAGACAGAGCGCAAGCAGGGTTGGGGCAGAGAGAGAGGGAGACACAGGATCCGAAGCAGGCACCAGGCTCTGGGCTGTCAGCACAGAGCCCGACACGGGGCTCGAACCCACAAACGGTGAGATCATGACCTGAGCTGAAGTTGGACGCCCAGCCGACTGAGCCACCCAGGCACCCCAATTAATTTCTCACTTGTAGTCCAACATTTTTCACTTGTGTTCTCCACCCTGTGTGATGGTCCTACATTTGGAATCACTCTATTTTGGTTCCTCCGGAGAATAAACTTCCTGTTTTCTGTTTGGCAAAATACCTACTTACCTGCAGTACGTTTGGGGAGATTCCTGTTCTGTGCCCTGAATTTCAACCCCCCTACCTACCGTCAGCCCCACACCTGGTAGCTGCCTTCTCTTGCCTCGACTGCTGAGCTCACTCAGAGCTCCAAGGGACGATCAAGAAGCTTACTTTGCCCAGTATTCGCCTTAGCAGGATCCCGAGTTTATCTCATTTTGGCATTTCAGTCATTACTTCATCCACTTCCACTCTTCCAGAAACCTGCTGAGCTCTCCGGTCTCCACATTTTCTCTAAGTGCCCCTTGTCCTGTTTTATTTTTTTGACCCTCTTAATTTTTTATTGGGATGAGGTCTACACCACCTGAAGCTTGCCGTCTTAGCCATGTTAATTGTACGGTTCAGGATCATCGATTGCCTCTACGATGTCGTGTAATGGTTACCACCCTCCATTCCCCGAGTGTTTCATCAGCCCAAACAAAAACTCTGTACCCCTTAAGCCATAATTCCTCATGAATTTGCCTATCCTCGCAAGTTTGTCCTTATGAATTTCCCCCGTGATTTCCTCTTAGACCCATGTTTAAGAGTGTGTGGTTTGTGGGGCGCCTGGGTGGCTCCGTCGGTTAAGCGGCCGACTTCGGCTCGGGTCATCACCTCACGGTTCGTGGCTTTGAGCCCCGCGTCGGGCTCCGTGCTGACAGCTCGGAGCCTGGCGCCCGCTTCGGATTCTGTGTCTCCCTCTCTCTCTGCCCCTCCCCTGTTCACGCTCTGTCTCTCTCAAAAATAAACATTAAAAAATTAAAAAAAAAAAAGAGTGTGTTGTTTAGTTTACATGTTTGTGAATTTTCATTTCCCTTCTGTTGTTAATTTCTAGTCTCATTTCATTGTGTTCGCAGAAGATGCTTTGTATGCTCTCAGTCTTTTTAGTTTATTGAGACTTGTTCTGTGCCTGACACATGGTCCTTCCTGGAGAATGCTCCATGTGCCCTTGAGAAGAATTGCATTCTGCTGTTGGTGGGAAGAATGGTCTGTAGATGCCTGTTGGGTCTGGTGGGTTTATCGTGGGGTTCAAGTCTTCTCTTGTTGTGGCGTTCCATCCATTATTCAAAGTGGGATCTGGAGGTCTCTTCCTATTATTATAGCATCCTTGGATTTTATGACCTTTCCTTTCCTTTCCTTTCCTTTCCTTTCCTTCCCTTCCCTTCCCTTCCCTTCCCTTCCCTTCCCTTCCTTCCCTTCCTTTCCCTTCCCTTCCCTTCCCCTCCCCTCCCTTCCCTTTCTTTTCATCTCTTCTCCTCTCCTCTCCTCTCCTCTCCTCTCCTCTCCTCTCCTCTCCAAGGGATTAGAAAGACAAATATTCTGGGTCAATTATTCAGGTCTAATTAGACCCTCATAGTGCTTTATTCTATATTAAAAAAAGGGAATGAATATTTTAAAGGATCGACTATACAGAAAGGACTGCATTAGTTTCTTCCACAATTATTTCACCAAAATCTTTCTGGGACCCTTTGAAATAAGTATCATGGCTATTATTTTACAGATGAAACAACTGAAAGCCAAGTTTCTCAGGAGCCTTGCCCAAGATGACACGCTAGTAAAAGGCAGACCCAAAACTCACACTCTGGTCTGTCTCATTCTGAAGTAACTCCCTTCGCATGACCTCCCATTCCCTTGAACGTTCTTTGTTTCCACTTTATCTCACGGGAGCCTCAAACTTCCTTTGAGTGGGATAAGTCCTGATGCTTTGACTGTTGCTTCCTCGACAAACGAGGAAGCTGAGGCCAAAAACGTTAAATAACATTTATGAACCTATAGTGAGGTTTGATGGTAAAGCCAGAGCTATCACCAACCTCCCTCGAGTCTGAATCTCAGGCTCTTTCTCTGACGATACTGGAATCCCGGGTCTGAGGAAAACCAAAGCAGCGGATGTTATCCCAGTTTTAATTTGTGCCAAGATCCAAAGACGGGCTTTCTTATCCCAAAGAAACAGCCAAACGCAGATACGTATGGAATGAAATGGAAACGTAAATGACATTTTCTATTAAAAAATGAACACGTGTATGCAGCGGGAGCACCGGAGGCTGTGGGACCCTAACACATTAATGACAAAGACCGTCCTTTAAGCAAACCTACTGACCCCTTACTCTCCCTGCCCGCGCCCCCCCACCCCCCCCAGTCCGTGATCTCAGACCCAATAGGGCATCTTGAAGCTTCCCTGGTAGATCTCTGTACTGGCTGTGGGCGGCACACTCCTCTTCCCTCAGTTTAAACTGACTTTGGGGGAGTCCCCCTGTCAGCAGGTGGCCGAAGCCTCTGTCTCTGTCCTCCCAGTGCATGCTGTCAATCCTAATGGGGAAATGATCAGCTCCTGCCTTCCCCTGTCTCTCCCGATTAGAATCACGGGTGCCTTCCGCCCTGGGGACCAGACTCAGTGTGTTCCTGAGCCAGCCCTGACCGGTGCAAAAGCTGGCCGGCAACCTCAGCCCCGCCAGAGGGACAAGGGCCTGGAATTATTCAGAAATAAGTGAGAGTCCTGCCTTTCCCCAGGAACCCTTCAGTCCGCCATGGGGCTGGAGCTCTCAAGTCTGTCCTCCCTGGTTTTCGACCTCCACCTCCTGCGGGGGCTGAAGCCTCCTCCCTCTCGTTCCCGGATCCCAGATGGCTCCCACTGTCAGGAGGGAGACTGCCTTTTGTGCTTGTTCAGAAACCTGACCAGCCTGCTTGTTTGAACGGCTTTGTGGACCTCCTGCCTGAACCACCCCGTAGCACATCGATCTCTCTGTGCTGCCGTGTGGATTGGATAATCCGACATATTGGCCTTAGACCCGGGCAAGTGGCCTCTGTCCTGCTCACGAAGTCTGTGGACTCCCACCAGGGCTATCCTCCAGCCAGGGGTTCCTCTAGGGGCAGGAAGCCACCTGGTCAAAGGGCTAGAGCCCACACCTTCTCCTTCTAGACCTTGTCCAGATACTTGAGATGCAAGAACCCTTTGCCTCATCAGCTATGATCCTGTTTTCAGGGCCTTTGTCGGGTTCTCCCTTGTGGGCCGCCATTTTATGCACAGCTCTGGGCTTGGGGCTCAGCCGAAAGGTAGCTCTTCGCGTGGGGTGTGGGCAGAGTTAGGACATGCGTGAATGTGTAAGGCCTCTTGCACAGCAGGACACAACTTGGAAGGGGAGGAACGAGTCAGGCGGGGGTTAGGGGCGAGGGGCTCCACAACGCCACATTCGTCACAGAACGTAGAGGAAGGCCAAGAATTCTCCATTGTGGTTTGGCTCTTTGGGCTGTTGTGAAGGTCTACTTGTCAAAGAGGAGATACGGAATAGAACCCATTTTATCGGGCAGTCTGTTAGCTCGACTTATAACTTGTTAATATTTTTTTCTGCGTGGCCTGCAGGCCTCCATTTGTTCTCTTACCCTGGACCCCACAGGAGTCAGAGGTGGGTCCGGGCTCAGCCTTTGTCCCATTCAGTCCCAGCTTCGTCACTGTCACCTGTTCATGTTCTTCAGACACCGTATGTCTCACGCTCAGGACAAGCAACAGTGTGACATAAATAGCACTTCAGCCTTACCGGAGGTAGAGAGAAGCAAACCACATTTAGAGAAATTAGAATATGCTAGTAAAAATCACAGGGGCTGGGGCGTCTCGGCGGCTCAGTCGTTAAGTGTCCGACTTCAGCTCAGGTCGTGATTTCACGGTTCGTGCGTTCGAGCCCCGAGTCGGGCTCTGGGCTGACAGCTCAGGGCCTGGAGCCTGCTTCGGATTCTGTCTCCCTCTCTCTCTGCCCCTCCCCTGCTCGTGCTTGTGCTCTGTCTCCCTCTGTCTCTCGAAAATAAATAAATGTTAAAAAAAATTTTTTTTTTTTAACTCACAGGGACTTTAGAAACCAGGAAACCTAAATCCCAGATTGACCAGCAACTAATTTGATTTTTTCAAGCCCTAATTTCCTCTTTTGATACATGGGGGGACACAGTCTTTACTTTAAGGTTGATGAGGATTGAATAAAATGTACCAGTCCGGAGTCTTGCACCGTGCCTGGCCTATAGTCAACACTCGGGAAACAAGCCTCTCTCTCCTGCTGATTTTGAAAGGTTTCATTCGCCTTGAACAAGATGAGCTCACGGTCTTTTCCAGCACGTTGCATGGAAAAGACATTTGCTACTGCAGCCTGACATCTATCCCCAGAATGATCCTTCCCATCACCATCCGGTCCATTCTTGGACACCTGCTTTCCCCCCTCTGGTTTCCCAAGCTGTCCGCTCATCAGCTCTGGACGGTGGTTTTTCCAGCCTCACGGGCTGCTTCCATTTTTGCTTTACCCTTGTTTGCAGTGATTATCCAGGATTTTGTCTTTGTTCCCTTTGCCATGAGCAGTCCTGGGATGTGTAGTCTAAGGCATTCAGATTGACCGTCCTCCCTCTCAGGCTCTGGCGGTCATGGCAGGTCTGGGTGTGGGTACCACCCGTGGTTGAGTGATTAAGTCCTTTGCAGTGCCCAGAAGTGAACATAAGGAACTTCGTGCCTAGAAAACTTCCAGGCAAGCAACACTGTAACTCCTCCAAGTCTTTGTTATAAGTTGGTGTGGTACAGGTTTCTTGGCAAAGTTGGATTTTTAAAATTCTAACTTTGGGTTAGTTCAACTGAAAGAGAAGACATTTTAGCCTATAAATAGAGTTCTATAACCAAATCCTTGGAAAGATCCTGGCTGCATATATGTAGAGGATATATAAAGAGGTGAACATTTGGCAGGGAGAAAATCTAGGATGACTGGAATTACTAGAACCTTCTAGCTAGGAAATTCTCTCATAGGCTACGGCCTCACAAAATGGCGCCCCATCCGCCCAGCTGTCCAAGGAAGAAGGAAGCCTGGACCCATTCTTGCCTTTGTCTTTCCCATGCCGATAAAGGCTTGAATGCGGGTAGTTTATCTGGGCAATGATGGCATGAAATAAGAGCGAGGGACTCATGGAGAAGGTTGGAAAACAAACTTGAGGATGAGTGATGGAGTTGGCGGCCATCATGGAAGATGGAGCCTGACCGCCAGATCTAGGGACAAGAAGAGCTTGCACCTCTGCAAGTAAATCCTTTACGCAACTCAAGATTTTCCAGTGTGACTTTGTCCCCTGCTTCCTGCCTGGATGCCAGTTACCACAGACTGGATTGGGTGGGGCATTTAGGGAGTTCTGGTCACCCGGTTTGGGAGCCTCAAATCTCGAGCAGGGGACAAAGTCATATGGGTGAAGATGGCAGGTCCCCGGCCCCAGCAGGTTGGAACTCAGAATCGGAATCCATGCCTTGTAAGGTAGCTTTATGAAATACATTTCCCAACTGGGGGTGGCTTGGGACTGAGTGTTGGCTGCTTTCCAGTTACTGTTCCTTCCTCCTCTGCCCTGCTGTCTCTGTGTCCCAGAAGCTGTCTCACCCTCTGGCTTCTGGTTGAGTTCAACCCAGGGCAGGAGGGGCAGGAGGCTCAGGGGTTTAATCTCCCAGCTTCCTTCCTTTGAGGTTCCCGTGACCTGGCTGCATCCCTGCCTGAAATGTCCCGGCCTCGTCAATCAGTCCCCTCTCTCGCTTTCTGGGCTCTGGGAAGCCCACCCTCTTCCTGTCCCTGCCGCCCCAGGGCGGTGACAGCTAGTACTCTTATCAAAGGCTCCTCTCACTAAACTCCTCTCCAATTTCCTAGGTTGAATGTGCCATCTAGATCCCGAGCCCCCCCGTGGGTAAACTGGGTTTCACACTCGGGAACAGTCCCGGAGGGGAGGTAGGTCCAGGAGGCAGCCAAGAACTCACAGGAGAATCGGCCGGCCTGGCACTTGGGCACCAGATGCTCAGTTCCCTCCAGAAATTCACACCTAGGCTGGGGAGCGACAGACTGTGTCCTGACCCCACTTTCTAGAGGGGCATGTACTCTTAACGCACCCTTGAGCTAGACCACCATGGCTCGGAGCATCCTGCTAAGTAGGGTTGACAGAGCAGATACCCACAGCCAGGTGGGCTCCCGGGTTTCCTTACAAGCAGGTGCCCAGGTAGCTGTCGTACAGAAGATGGAAACAGATGTGCAATGAGCAAAGCGTCATCACGGGTCAGGTGCTTTAGCCGTATTCTCATGTGCTCTCTGTAGCTGCCCTTGACACTGCTCTGGGCAGTTGTATGGATAAGGACCATACTGTTGTATGGATAAGGACCACGAGGCTTCAGAAGGTTCAGGAAGTTCCCCTACATCACACAGACAGGACTGGCACTGATGCTCTATACGCACTGACTCACTCCTCCCCAGTACAGGGGGGAGGGGGGGAAACGCCGCGGTCTGTGCAGATAACCCTGTTGAATGCTGTTCTCCCTCCCCGCCCCCGGACCCCCTCCAGCCAAGTCTCACTAATGTTGATCTGCAGGGTAATTTTCTTGTCAACTGTATAATTAATGGGCCGCACACGACAGTGGCCCTCTGTTATTCTGCTTCTTGAAGATATATTTCAAAATGAATAGCTGTTTAACCAATCACTTGGCAGACGTATTACCCTTAGGTGTTTCTGTCAGTCAGCGTTTTCACACATCGAGCCTGAAGGAGGCAGAATCAATTTGGGTATCTGCTCTGGGAACGTGAAAGCAGGCACAAATTAGAAATTCTGGGAATATCAGAACTTGTCGCCTATTAGCCCCGCACAGAGCGCGGATCGCCCTTGCAGGCTCCTTGGCCTGGCGCTCCAGCGCTCTGGCTTGTCTGCTACTTTTAATCAAGTGGGAAGAGGCCTTTTAGAGTAGCTCTAAGATAATGTCTGCACAGCGTGTCTGTTCCTTCCCGGCAACCCGAGCATTTACTTTGCAGCTTCCTCCACAAAGGCTTAGGGCGGTAGTCTTGCACCATTTTAAAACTTCTGCTGGCCTGGGAATGAACAGGCCGTGCGTTGGTCCGAAAACAAAACGGTGCCGCATTCAAAGGGTGCTTTGGGGTGTCTTTACGCCTTTATGGGAAGATCCTCCCTGATGTTGGGGGATGACTGAAGTATTCGGATGACGTGGTAATTTCTGGGAACCGACCGTCCCAGTTGACCTGGCCCCTTCCCCTGCCCAACGGTGATTTTTTTTTCATTTTTAAGTTTATTTATTTATTTAGAGAGAGACAGAGCAAGTGGGGGAGGGGCAGAGGGAGAGGGAGAGAGAGGGAGAGCCCAAGCAGGCTCCGCACCGTCAGCACAGAGCCTGACGTGGGGCTCAGTCCCACACACCCTAAGATCATGACCTGAGCCCAAACCAAGAGGCAGACACGTAAGTGACTGAGTCACCCAGGCGCCCCTGCCTGGCAGTGTTTGAAGAGGCCGAGATACTCATAGAAACATTGCTGGTGGCCAGTCCTTGGCCTGCGCCGGAGGTCACCTGTCGGTGTTGGAAACGTCCGGAGTCCCTGGGAGCAACCCTCAACCTATGAGTGATGGACATTGGCGAATAAACAGTCTAGCTTCCACAGCGCTTGGCGGGACAGTTACGAGGGGGACCCACACGGCTTTCCAAAGGGCTCCCCTGGGATTGAGCCCAGCTGCCTACAGTCGAAAGCCGTTGATTCACAGCCCCACTTGGCATATGTGAAAGCAAAGGTTTTGAGAAGATTGTTGGTCATTCTTCTAACACGCCATTCACACAGAGTGGACGTGTCTCACCTCGCCCCTTTTGGTCCCCTTTTACCTCAGCCATTGCCGCCCAAATTCAGCTTCACGCAGGTGGTCTGACAGCTCCTTGTCTCGTCTGAACCGTGAATCATGCTCTTTCTGCTTCAGATTTTCTCAGAGGCCGTGGACTGAACACCGGTGGGAAGCTTCTTAGCATCTAACGTGCTCACTTTCCAAATGTGGGGGGACTATCGTCCTCTGGGCCAACCCCTGTTGACAGGAGACAGACACCCATTTACCGATGGGTGAATACTCCCCTCTTCTGCCCAACTAACCGGTGGATATGCTATGGGACTAAGACAGCCCAGAAGGACCAAGGCCCGGGAGCCCTTGGAAGTGACCAGCTCACGAGTGGACCTCCCTAACCGCTCTCCCTCCTTTCTTGAGTAATTCTCCAGTCCTCTGCTTCTGAGTCCCTTCACACCCACACCAAACCAAGCCCTACCTGGACAGTGGTCATGTGAGGTTGTGCTCTCTGGAGGAAGACAGGCAAAACGATCGATACCGGAAACATCCCTAGAAAGCAGACCCTTAGGATGGGATTTGGAAACCGGACCTCAGTGGGCCCCACTTCAGGGGAAGGGGGGTGTTGCTGACCGCTGGCCCGTAGAGTCTCCCAGTGACCGAGTTCCTCAGTGATGGCAGATAGAGAGTGCTGGCTTGCCTCGAACGGGGGACTTTGACAGGTATGGGGACAATGGTCAGGGCAGAGCCTCTGGAGTTCACTGCCCCTTGTTAACAGCCTTCGGAGCCTTGAAGAAACAGAAGGAAAGGCTCAGACCCGTCAGCCATGTACTCAGGGCACACTGTGGGTGTCAGAAAGCCTCTGTGGAAGCGTTTAGAGAGCTCTGCGTGTCCTTTAGTTACAGGACAATCTGGGCCGAAAATTAGACCCGAGATCTAATTTTCAGCACAGAGATTGAAAAAAAGACTGGATGCATAGCTTTACTAGGCCTCCCACATCAAATAAGGGCCTTAATAAGGAAACACTGGCGCCCTGAGAACAAGGATGGGGATTTTTGTTGGTAGCCTGAGAAGCTCGGGGCTGGGTTCAGAAACTGTTCTCTCCCTTGAATAGAGAAGAACCATCTCCCCTTGCCCTGAGGTCTGAAGAAGTCAGCTGGCAAGATGATGCTTGCTCACCTTATGACTCACCCCTGCATCCCTGCATTGACCCCAGAACGATCACGAGGGTCAGGCCACGCAAGAGCACAGCCACTCTTGCTCTGGAAGGAAATGGCATAGTCACCGTTGCAAGAATTGCCAGACTTGGCAAATATGTGCTGGGAAAAATCACGGCAGGAGCCGGGCCGAAGGAGAAGTGAATTCTGCAACACGAGGAGGTGGTGTGGACAGATATCTTGCTGCTCAGGCCGTATCCCCCAGCAGGTTTGACCCTGCTACGGACACCCATCCATGTCAATCAGTGCGTCAGAGTGCCGACCCCTTGGAGTCCAGAGCATTCTGAAGCAAGGCCGTGCCTTCTGCGGCAGAGGCCTGCCTGCTGTTGGAACATCCCCTCCAGGCACATCGTGCTTTAGGAGAGACTGCATGACCCTGGGCCATCGTGGGACTAGGAGGACAGAGTTGCCCGCCATTAGCGAGGTGTCTGCGAATGTGCTTGAGTCACCAGAGGGAGTGGGCGGGGCCACAGCTGATTGTGTGATGGGAATGGGACATTTAGAACTGGATCTGAACAATTCCCAAGGGCACAGATGAGAAACAAGAACAGATGGTCTAGACTTTGATGTTAAGTACCTCTCTAGGACGAATGCCTCTCCTTGAACTTACACTTAGGGCTTCGTGGTGTTCCAACTGAACCTCTGATAGAGGGGACATTCAGCCATGGTTCAGGGATGGGTTCCTATGAGTATGATTATGATAACTCCAGGGTTACACAGAGATACGTATATTAGATGAACATGTACAGATATTAATATCACCTATTAACATATAGATGATAATATTGAATACATTCATCCTCATGGAAATGTACCGTTACACACCAGAGTATCCCCGAAGGACAGAACATAAAGCAGATGTTTCCAAGGAGCAGAGCTATGACTAGTGTTTTGTACTTTGTCACCGTACTTGTACTCGTATCATGAAAGGGGAAAAGACTGAAAGACTGGAGAGGAGGATGTTTAAGACAGAGGCAGGTGGATAAATGCATCGGAAGGAACACAAAGTGGGTTAAACCGTGTGTCTCATTTTCATGCTCAGCAGAGAGCGTCCTCCTCACGGCGGTCCCCCAGTGACCCGATGGATAGGATGGTTCTTTGGTGGAGGCTAGCCATTCTCTCTCCCAGGCCACTTTGGTGCCTGTACAATGGGCTGCAAGGGTGGTCATGGGAGAAGGGATGGAGGTTACACATTGGCCTAAGGCTGATCTAGCTGCCGCCATTGCTGAATACCCAACTTGCTGGCAGTGGAGATCGACTGTGAGCAGTCATCATGGGGCCATCCGTGAGGCGACCGACCAGCCATTCGGTGGCAGGTTGATGAGTTGGTCTTCATCCTAGAGCTGACAGCTTTTCGTCTTCATTTGAATTGCCACTTCTTCCAGATATGGTCTGTCTTCCCTGTGTTTGGTTCCTCTGCCAACGCCACCATAATAGCACCTGATTTACTGACCCGGATTATCCCCAAACTGGCTTCAAACCAAGGGACCTATTTTAGGACCGAGGAGGTGTGACCGTGAGTGCATGGCCACAGGATCTACTGGTCCTATCATAGACCACATTGACCCCCAACGGCCACGATACAATAGAAGAATGGTCTGTCAAAGTCTTGGCAATTGTGCCAGCTCGAGTGGGCAAAAATCCTGTGGGGGTGGGGCACTCGTCCTCCCTCCAGGATGCATTGTATGCATTGAACCGATAGCCAATGTGTCATATTAACTACAATACGATGCAGTTCTTGGTCAGGAACAAAGCAGGGGAAGTAGGTTTGGTTTCTGTCACCGTCACAGGTAGTAACGCATCTAAAAAAGATATTCTTCTTATCTCTGAAACCTTAGGTTCTGCTGGAGTAGAGGTCCCGCTCTCCAAGGAGGAACGTCTGCCACGAGGGGACACGGTAAGAACTCCACCGAACGTGGACCTGTGACCTCCACCTGGTCATAGTGGGCTCCTCGTTTGTGTAACCCAGTAGGCAAAGAAAGGACTTATTATTTTAGAAGAGATCATTTCCCTGACCACCATGAGGAACTAGGGGTGTGGCGACACAGTCACGGCAGAAAGTCATCCATAACGCTGTCCTCCCCAAAGGAGCCCCAGAACAGCTGGAAAGGGACAACAACAGCCACACAGTTCAGGAAAGGCAAAGCCAATAAAAACCCAGACCCCTTGCAGAAGAAGAGCTGGGTCACCCGTTTAGTAAGTACCCCGGACTTGCTGAAGTGTCGGCCAAAGCCAAGAAGGTCCAGAAGAGCAATAAGTAAGAGATACGAGGATCTGTTCTACCCTCGAGACCAATTGTGGTAGCAGAGACTTTAGTTTAGTCCATGAACCTGCTACAAGGTGTGTTTTGTGGAGATTGCTGCCAGCCATTCACCACCTTGAACGACTCTGTGTCAGACTTCATGGTGAGCTTGAGCAGATCATAGTAATGGAAGCATTGGACGCTACTGGGTCCAATGCTCTCCTCTACTGTCAGATAAACAGTCCCGAAGGTCATTCTGCATAATTCCTCAGAGAATTCCAGTAGGGTTGACCTCCAGTTCCCCATCGCAGTGGCTGGCTTGATAATTCACCCTTGTCTTGACTTTCCTTTTGTATCTGTTAGCTTCTGCCGTATAACAAGCCATTCCAAACTTTGCTAATTTAAGATACAAAACAAACAAACAAACAAACAAACATTCATTTGGCTTTATAAATCAACGTGTCCGTTTGGGTAGTTCTGCTTCACCGGGCCAGGCTGATCTCAGCTGGGCTTGCTCACACATCAGGGGTATTCTAGAATGGCCTTTGCCGGAATGTCATTGTAGTTTTTTGGTCCTCCGGCAGGCTAGCCCGGGCTTCTTCACACGGAGGATACAGAGTCCCAGAGAGAACACCGGGAAACGTCCAAAACCTGTCGATGCCTAGGCTGGAACTGGTATGGTGTCACTTCTCACACATTCTGTTGGTCAAGGAACATCACAAGGATAGTCCAGATTCAAGGGATGGGGAAGCCTAATCTATCTCTTGATGAGGGGGAGCCACAAAGTCACATTGCAGAAGCACACAGATATGGGAAGGGAAACCGTGGAGAAGAATTTTGCAAATATTCTGCCATAGCCTCTGTGATTGTTAGTCTTATGTGCCCCCTGGGCTGGGTGACGGTGCCCAATTATGTAATCAGACACTCATCTCCTGTCTCTACTTTTACTCCCCTTCCTCGTATTCTCGCCCCACAAGTCAGATGGGTCCTGGTAAAGCGCTAAGTCAGATCGCGCAATTTCGCTGCTCACCATGCAGTCGGAATTCCCGTTTTGCTCGGGGTGAACACCAACACGCAATCGCTTTCGAGGCCCAACGTGATCCGGTCTTGATTTCTCTCTGATCTCATTTCTCGTTCTTCGTCTCACGCGCTCCAACCACTCTGGCCTCCTCCTCTTCCTCAAGTGCGGCAGACATGCCGATGTCTTGTGGCCTTGCTCCTTATCCCCTTCTGGAATATTCTGCCCTGAGATGTCCCCGTCGCTCACTCCCCATGGCCACCAGGGCATACCTTCTACGTCATAGCACAGACGCATGACATGTTGGAGGTCAGTTGGCCAGCCCCGTAACTTTCAAGTTGGGAAAACTGAGGAACACAGAGAGGCTGAATGACCTCCTTAGGATTTGACGTAAGCGAGGAGACGGGCAAAAGAACCTTGTTTCACGTGTCTCCATTCTAAGAGATGTTTCTCAGAATAACCGTGTTTAGAGAAAGAGATTTGGCAACTGATCAGCCAGAGAACGTTTTCATCCATGTTTCTAGGCATAACAGGGGGTTATTAAAACGGGGATGCGTACAATGATGGATGGGTATTTAATCTTGCACTGTGTGGGAAGCAGACCTGGAAACTTCCGTGTCTCCTCCCTCCCTTTTCCTCCTCCGCAAACACTGGAGCTCAACAGACGCGATCCCCACGTGAAGTGGCTGGGAAAAGAAGCCTATCCCAGCTCTGTACTTTTAACTGTGTCATATTCAATATTCCCTGGCAGGTGCAGAAAACGAGTCATTTCCCCTACTCCTCTCAAAATGTCCCTTTCATGTTTCATAAACAACAGCTTTGCTACGCCATTGTCTCTGTTAGTTATTTTCATAATTCATAATTATCTTAGTTCTTAAAATGTAGACGTACATTTAAAAGCATGATCCATTCGTGCTTGATTGCTGCCACATTGTGTTCAAGGTAATTACCATTCATTTGGCTTTTGAGGCTGTTGAATAAATTTTCCACATGAGATTCCTTAATTTGTACATATTTTATTGCTATAAAATAGATATTGGCAAGCTGCCTAAACTGTAGTGAAGGCCTTTAATTCCTATCACTATGTGATAAAACAAATTGAGTGCAAACTGAGAGGCTTAAGATAGAACACTTGAAATGGATTCCATGGGTTTTTTTTGCCTTCCCCCCCACCTCCCGCCCCCCCCAACCAAGTTCCCCCAGGTGTGAGACACAGGTAAGATTAAGGTAGCTTAGTTCAGGCTGAGAGCTCAGAACTGTTTTAGCATTTGTATAAAAATGATAATGTCCCTCCATGATGGCAAACCTCTCTCTTCCCAAGATCTATTATTCCTTGGGGAAAGGCTGTTTGGAGAGAGAAGGTTATTAGCATTTTTCATGCATAGTAAGAGAAATGGAGTATTCTCAGAACAGAGCCAGGAAAGTCTTGGTCGAGGGAGAGACCTGGGCTGGGTGTGGGGAGACCAGGGTCCAGGAGCTGTTGTGGCCTTTGGGAGTCCTTTGGAAGGTCTGCTCACGTGTAAAATTAAGGTGTTGGAAGCCGTGACTCCTAAATTTAATTCACAATTTGTTTTCCTGAAGCTATTGGTATCGTGGATTTAGCCAGGAGATCTTTCTACTGAGGCTCTCTCTAGAGTTTTAAAACTCACATCTATTTTTTTTCTTTTGCCCACCTTCTAAAATTAGTGAGATGAGAAGAGATTAAGTTGTGGAAAGGATCCAAGTGTTGGGGCAGGTGAACTTCAAGATGTCTCCTCATCCAGACATTCTTTGACCCCATCTGGTCAATGGAAGCTCTTCCGGCTTCTTTGGTCTGATTTCCTCCCACCTGAGTCCTTCCCACCAGCTCTGTGTCTCCCTGGAAACTACCAAGTGCATTTCTTGTCCTGGAAATGCCTCCAACTTTTCTCTGCTTTTCCAGAGTTTGCCCTTTTACCCGGATTTAGGGTAGTCGGGTGACTTCTATGGGGCCATTTCCAATGGCCCCTACCCACAGCGACAGGTGTCTTTACTAACAGCCTTTTCCACCTAGTTCCATAGTCCCTTAGATTATTTTCTGGTGTTTGCTACATATTTCTCTTCTTGCAATAACTAATGATATATTCTTCGAGAAAAGAGTTGATCTTGTTTTCTTCCTTCTTTGGTTTCCCCTATGTTGAGTAGTGTAGCTGTTATTTGATAGATGGTCACTGATGGACAGGTCCAACATGATTAGTTTATTTACAAACGTTTAATTGGCACATTTCTTCATTCACTCTGGAGCCTATGAATGGACTGAGTCTGGTCTCCTCTACTGAAAGCACTCATTTTTTTTTTTAATCTTTGACATTTTCCTCCCCCCAAATGTTATTGGTGCAGGCACATACTTTAGATTATCTCTAAAGGACACATGGCCCCTCTTAGTGTTTCTTTTGGGGTTTCACTGTTAGTAGTCAAGGGGAAATAGATTTAAAGGAAGAAATTTAAGATACTCTCAAAATTATGTCCCAAGATTTTCTAGTCATGGCTGCCCCTAATATTCATGTAAATGTTTGTGTAAATACTCATGTAGATATCATGTAAAAGGACCAGTTTCCTCTCTTCTCGAATGGGTCAGATTCCTCAGCTGAAGTCAGCAGAACCCACTCTGGCCATTTTGAGCAGGAAAGAGGGGAGAAAAGGGTATTAAATAGCTCACAGAGACCCAGATAAAATTGAAGCGACACTCCGAGTCGAGTTTCTAGGGACGGCTCCTGGAAGCCCACCACAGAGCTGGCCTGCGGGGGGAGCTGTTGCCAGCCTGGGTCCGAGATCCCCCATCCTTTGCTGCGGTGGGAAGCCGCCAGTTTAGTAAGCCCATGCTCCCTACTGCCAGCTCCTGGCCCATGACATGGTCAACCCTAGACCCATTGTTGCCATGACCAAGAAGCTACAGCAGTTACTGTTGGTCCCCAAAGCACCAATTCTCATATAACAACTTCTCTTGGTTATGATGTTCAGGTCCCTCTTCGTGTGTCTTGTCTGCATATGCACTCAGTAGAGTCTGGATCCCATGAAGAAACCTAGGTGTATGAGAGTCTGAGAAATGTGATCTCTATTTTCCAGCCTTTAGAGCTTGGAAAGACCTTCTAGGGGTCAGAGCGGGGATTGAGTGAACCACATCCTAGTTATCTTTCCAGACCAAAGATCATGACAGATTTGCCCAAAGAACTTCAAGATCTCTCTTCATTCAGACATTCTTTAGCCCCACCTGGTCAATGGAAGCTTTTCTGGCTTCTTTGGTCTGATTTTCTCCCACCTGAGTCCTTCCCACCAGCTCTGTGTCTTCTTGCAAACTACCACGGGGGTGTCTATGGTTGTGCTTTTTTTTGTCCTGGAAATGCCTCCAACTTTTCTCTGCTATTCTCTTTAATGCTCCTAAATGCTAGACCTTAGGGGCACCGGAGTGGCTCAGTCGGTTGAGCATCTGACTTCGGCTAAGGTCATGATCTCACGGCTTGTGAGTTTGAGCCCTGCGTCGGGCTCTGTGCTAACAGCTCAGAGCCTGGAGCCTGCTTTGGATTCTTTGTCTCCCTCTTTCTCTCTCTCTCTGCCCCTTCCCCTCTCACACTCTGTCTCTCTCTCTCTCTCTCTCTCAAAAATAAAATAAACATTAAAAAAATTAAAAAAAATTTTACCCTCCGGTAGAGTGAACGAGAAAAGGAAATACCTATGAAATCACAACCCGTTGGCATGACAACAGCCTGTGATTGCCATAGCTGCCATTTAAGTACAAGGATGACAAGCGGCAGTGGCAGAGATAAATCGGGGATGACGGGAGGTTTAAACAAATCCAGCAAATTAGTTGAAGCCCCTCCCCGCTTCTTGTGACCCACCATGGAGACCAACAAAAATGCAAGCACTGGGAATGCTGTTATGAATTCCCTCTAATGTATAAAGTCAAACCACCCTGAAATCTCAGTAGTTAGGTAGGCTCAGTAAGAATTTGCTTAGAAAATATCACACAAGCAATAATAATTGAGATGTGCTGCAATCAGTTTTTTTTTTTATAAGTAGCTGAATCCTGTCCAAGCACAGGCATCGGGACCTATATTATACCTGGGGTCCTGGCAGTTGCCGACCCTAGATTTTCCTCCAAACCTTAGGAAGAAGACCAAATCTTTATGGACATGCCTACATGGATTTTGACAATGAATGGGAAGAGTTTTAGCCCTGACCCCTACAAACTGCTGATCTTAGCAAAACAGAATGTTGAGAAAGCATTTCCTAGAGCTCTTAAATGGAATTCAATACTAAATACATCGTGGGTCGTGAGTACCTCTGGCCTCATCCCAACTGTAAATAACTCATTTGTAATTATTTACTAGTGTCTGCTATTGTAATCGTAAATAACGGGCTAACAGGGGCATCTTTCGTGTTCACCATTTTTAACTTGTTCTGCAAAAACTCAAACATACTATACGGGAGGAGAAAGAATACCAGCGAACCTCAAATACCCATCACCTAACTTCGACCATCATTAGTTTATGGCCAATCGTTTTTCATCTATACTGACCTTCCCAGATGCCTATCAATGTGTCAGTATATTTTAAAAAAATAGGGGCACCTGGGTGGCTCAGTCGGTTAAGCGTCCGACTTCATCTCAGGTCATGGTCTCATGGTTGGTGGGTTCGAGCCCCGCGTCGGGCTCTGTGCTGACAGCTCAGAGCCTGGAGCCTGTTTCGGATTCTGTGTCTCCCTCTCTCTCTCTCTCTCTCTCTGCCCCTCCCCCATTCATGTTCTGTTTCTATCTCAAAAATAAATAAACATAAAAAATTATTTAAAAAAAAATAAAAGAAAAAAGAAAAAAAATACATAACCATAATGCCAATGTTGCATCTTATGGAATTAACCATTGTTTTTTAAGGTTATCAAATACCATTTCAATGAATACATTCCTCCAATTTTCCCACAAGTATCTTTTACACAGTTGGCTTGTTGAATGAAATCTACTTAAGGGCCAGACGCTGTGTGGTTGATATGTCTTGAGAGCGTTTTTTTTTTCATCAATAGATTCCCTGTTTTTCTCTTTATGAAATGGTTCCCTTTGCAATTTACTTTATAGGCAAACCAAGCCATTTGCCCTCTAGAGTTTCCTACATTCTAGACTTTGCTGATCGCATCCCGATGGGGTTGTATTCTCAATGTCTTGCAAACAGGTACGCTATTTCTGAGGCTTGATGTGATTCAAGTCGGAGCTTGGGCAGGAATTTGTCAGAGGTGGTGGTGTTACCACTTGCAGGAGGGTTGACGTAGAGGGGAGACTCGTGAATACATGGTCAACGCCTGCTTCCCTGATCACGTTCTCGTCTAAATGCCCTGGCGATTTCCGTGTCAGGACGTTCCGTCTTCTCATGATGGGATAGCTGGCGTAGCCAACACAGTGTTGATGGTGTACTTGACTCTGGTAACATGGGAATGAAGGACCTCCCCCAGAGAACTCACCACCTGGAAGACAGAGGGAGGCACAGATGCCAATGGGATCTACGAGATGCCATGGGAATACAGTACAAGCTTACAAAATCAGTCTCAGGGGGAACATAACGTCTTCCCAGCAGGCTGAATGCCAGGTTTAAAGGGATAACCAGGAGTTAACCAGAGCAAGGAGGCTGGAGATGTCAGTCCAAGGACGTCCTGGAATTCTAGCTAGAGAATTTTGATTTCCTTTTGAAGGGCTGAGTGAGTTTAAGTATGGGAGTGATAGGGTCGGATTTACACTTGAGCAAAATCACTGGCAGTGTTTTGGACTTGGAATTAGAACTA
The DNA here is from genome assembly GCF_023721935.1 of Panthera uncia. Taxonomy (NCBI): domain Eukaryota; kingdom Metazoa; phylum Chordata; class Mammalia; order Carnivora; family Felidae; genus Panthera; species Panthera uncia. Next base: position 23,050,935 of record NC_064815.1, on the reverse strand, counting down.
GAGATCTAGGGACGTCTGGGTGGCTCAGCTGGTTAAGAATCCAACTTCGGCTCAGGTCATGATCTTGCGGTTCATGAGTTCGAGCCCCGCATCGGGCTCTGTGCTGACAGCTCAGAGCCCGGAGCCTGCTTCGGATTCTGTGTTTCACTCTCTTTCTCTCTGCCCCTCCTCTGCTCATGCTTTGTCTCTCTTGGAAATAAACATAAAAAACAAAAAGAAGAACTAGGTGAGATCTATATTTTCCTGGCATTTCCACAGCTCGGGTGGATTGGGCCCTGAGAATCTTAGAGTTGTGCTTCCCATCCAGACTTTACTACTATCGATGTGAGGGGCTGGGGGTGGCAGAAGGTGCTGGGTCTTTTCTTCACCTGTGCAATGAGGTATCCGAAACAGATCAATGACCCTCCCTGCCCCTTCATTATTTAACACTGAATGATGCTATAAAACAGAAATCATGCAGGATCATTGCTTTGATTTCGGTACCAAATTCCTTCCTAATCTGCTATTCTCACCATTTTTCTCTAAGGTGGAAAAGTGCTATAATGTAGCTCCTTGTCACGTAGATTGAACCACAGCGCCCGGAAAATCATGTCACCCCTGGGGACCATTCTCACACTGTGGTCAACAGAAGCCTCCCTACATCCAAATTAACAACAGACCAAGTGGACCAGAATCCTAGGAGCAAAGGAAGGGCAAAGAGAGGGTGCAAATGACCAGGGATCTGTACTGTTTAAAAAAAATTATTTAAAAGTGTTTTGGAAATAACTTTAGACGCACAGGAAGTTGCAAAGACAGTACAGCGTGGTCTCATGTCCCTTTCGCTAGGATCCCCTGATACCTCTATCTTAATAATTGTAATAGTTGTTAAGTAATCATTTAATTTTTTTAAAAATGTTTATTTATTATTGAGAAAGAGAGACAGAGTGCTAGTGGAGGAGGAGCAGAGAGAGAGGGAGGCACAGAATCCGAAGCAGGCTCCGGGCTCTGAGCCATCAGCACAGACCCCAACTCGGGGCTTGAACCCATGAACCATGAGATCATGACCTGAGCTGAAGTTGGCGCTTAACCGACTGAGCCACCCAGGTGCCCCTTAAGGAATCATTTAATATGTAAATAATTTACATTACTAAATTTACATTAATTACTAAGTCAATAATGATACTGGAGTATAAAACCAAATGTTTGCACAATGTATGTAGATAGTCCTGTGTCACCTTTTCAAGCTTGCAGATTTGAATCACCACCGTTGCAATATACGTTATAGTTAATTTTATACGTCAACTTGTTAGGGTCGAACTGCCCAGATACATAGTCAAACGTTCTTCTGGATGTTTCCAAGGGTGCTTTTGCATGAGATTAAATCAGTGAACTTTGAGTGAAGCAGAGTGGCCTCCCTGATGTGGGTGGACATCTTCCAATCAAGTGAAGCCTTTACTAGGACAAAGACTGACCTCCCCTGAGCCGGAGGGGATTCCGCCAGCAGGCGGCCTTTGAACTTGACCCGCAACACCTGCTCTTCCCCGGTTTCCAGCCCTTGTGGCCCACCCTGGAGATTTGGGACTTAACCGCTTCCGTAATTGCATGAGCTTCCTCCTTAAAATAAATCTCTTTCTACATATGCGCACAGCCCGTTGGTTCTGTGTGTCTGGGGAGATGCGTGGCTAACACAATGCAGAACCAAGGGGTCTGTACCTTCACCAGGTGCCCAGGCAATTGGCAGGCATTCTGGAGTTTGAGGACTCCTGTCCCCAGGGACACCGCTCCCAGCTGGTCAAGCAACGGAACTGAGATCCTGATGGTTAAGGCAACATCGCACAGGAGACCCTCCGAACGGCGAAGAGAGAAGCCTGTCCTGGTTGGCCCGAGTGTCGGGAAACTTCACGTCCTCTGTCCAGCTCCATTGCCTGGCGCCCATGGCATGTTTTACACACTTCAATGTGCACGACTGGGCAGGAATCCGAGGTTCTGCGTCTCTAGCCAGTGCTTCTGGTCCATGGGACACGCTTCTGGGAATCGGAGGAGCTGGACCCTGGCTCTGTGACCCTGAAGATTCTGTCTTGCCTAAATTTCTTTATTTACAAATTGGGGGTAATAAGACCTGGTTCGCAGGAGCACCGTGACAGGAGGGGACAGTAGGCAGCAGTGAGCCGTAGAGTGCCTGGCACAGGTCTGGTACGCAGCTGTCTCCCATTGGATACTCCCTTTTCTTCTTCTTGTTCCGACATGGAGATGACCTTCCTATGGGATATTGACAAGAGGTCAGCTTGAACACACGGAGGAAAAACAGGGCTTTGGGGGCTGTCTTCCCAGTTCTTCCCAGTTCTGAACTTGCACTCTCCCCAGCCCTCTTTCCTGAACTTATTAAGAGAGTAGACCTGTCCTCTCGGCATTGATTCCGGTCGGGCGACAGTCATTTTTACTTTGGGGTCTGTGTTTTGTCATCTTTCCCTCTGGTCCGAAGTGACCTTTGATGTGCAACTGCTTGAAAAATGAGTGCTCTTGGGGGATAATTCCCGAAAAAGGGCAACTCCACCTCATCCCCCATTGTCCTGCACTCGGGGATCCCAGAGCCTGCCTCGGAATAATCCGTCTGGCCATGCACTTCTCTCCTGGGGAGAAAGGTCCCGAAATGCAATTTATTGTAAAACACACAGTGGTTACAAGCTACCACAGTCAATGATATTCCTTTTATTACCACTCAGATGAGAACAGAAAATGACATTGGAAAGCAGTGAACTCACCAGAAGGGCACAGAAAGTCATTAAATTCAACATGCATCATATTTCATAATCAGAACCCTGCAGTCAGCGCTGACACCACAGAATGAGTTTGTTGCAGTCATGATAATATAAAACCCACTGCATCTGCTTCCTTTGGCTCTTTCTTTTTGGACCCTAGCTGGGGCCAGGCCATTAATCACTGGAGGCAGGGGACAGTGCAGGCCACTGCACTCTGGATTGCATAAATTGAAACTACATCAGTATTAGCGGGGAGCACTGTCTTTAGTTTATCTCCGTTTCGGACAGTGGCTTCTGAAGGGCTGGGGTGTTTTTACAGTGAAACCACCTAATCAGAGCACCTATCCTTGCTTGGAGGGGATGTGTGGCCCCTCAAGGCTCTTGTTTCCAGCCAGTGGGGTCTGCTCTTAGAGGCTGTGGGGCGTGGGGGTCAGGTGGCTTTTCCTCGCTGCCGTCCCGAATGGCGTGTGAGACTAGAGGGGCCGCTAAAGGTCACATACACTTGTAGAGATTCCAGATTACCTTAAAACTTGATTTTGGGGACGCCTGGGTGGCTCCATGGGTTAAGGGTCCGACTTCAGCTCAAGTCATGATCTCATGGTTTGTGGGTTCGAGCCCCGCGTCGGGCTCTGTGCTGCCAGCTCGGAGCCCGGAGCCTGCTTCGGATTCTGTGTCTCCCCCTCTCTCTGCCCCTCCTCCGCCACTCTGTCTCTCACTCTCTGTCTCTCAAAAATGAATAAACGTTAAAAAAAAAAGAAGAAGAAGAAGAACATGTGTACAGGATAAAATCCTGGATACCCGATTCAAGCACACAACTCTGTTAATGATCTAATCCCTTCCTGACCTCACGTCTTAGGACTCAGACCCAGCCCCTCCCCCACATCCATCACATTGAACCTGTATATGCTTCCCCTCCCCCCTCTCTTCCCTTCAGACGCCCCCTGCCAGTGTCTTCCTGCTATTATGGGACACATTCTACCGAATCTGCGACTAACCTGGTTTATCGTTTCCCTGTGTTTATAAGGTCATGTGCTCTGTAAGTGACAGAGTGAGGCTTCAAATCCAAGTCATCCTAACCTGTAGAATAGACCTCTCACTTATCATTCAAGAAGTGCTTTAAACGTTCGGGAAGATACCAGAGGGGTTGCATTAATATACAGGACCAATCTATGATGGAAAAGTGCGATAACCCAAATCAGATCATTATTGAAGCAGTAAAAGACTGAACTGATGTGGCAGAAAATCATATTAGCCACATAAAAGTCAGAGGCAAGAAAAAGACCTTCTATAAAAAATTAACAGAAAAAGAATGGAAAGCGATGGGGTAGCAGATAGAACAGGGAACTCCAGTCTGTCACGGAGATAATTATAAAAAGAGAAGAAGACAAAGCAAATGGGGCAGAATTAATCGTCTTAAGGATGTAAGCAAAGAACATTCCAAAACTAAAAAGGAAAAAAAAAAAGGAGAGAGATTAAAAACAGTTACTCAACTCTAGGTAAATGAATAAGTAGACCCCACCACCAAGATGTAGCTTGTTAGCTCTCTTCTTTTAATTAAAAAAAGAGATTGAAGTTTATTTCATTGTGGCAGGGGTATGCTTCAGTGGGGGTATAAAGACGAAATTGTTTCTAATCAACCATGAGCGGTCAGATCACCCATTCTTGTCCTTCAAGGGCAGCTCAGGCAAATCCAATAACTCCTTAGTCAGTTTTGATTATGAAACATCCAGTCTATTTGAAAACTTCAACCTCAAACTTGATTTTAGTCTGAAATTTAATTTTAAGTTCCCCCTTGTGCCTTTAATAGTTCGGAGTGGATAGAGGTTGGAGGGGAGGTATATCTACTTAGGAATGAGGCTAGATTAAAAAGGGTGTGCTTGAGAAAATAGATACCCATCTTAATATCTTCTTCTGGAACTTGGGTCTAAGAGCGTGAACATAGGCAGCATCCAAGGCGGTAAATTCCACTGAGCTCAGGTCTCAGAAATCTGGACTACTTGGGAGTGTCAGAGTACTTCAGTGGTGGAGACGAGGGTCAGTGGTTGCCCAGAGATCCTTAGGAGTACAGCCCAGTTTTCCCAACCCAAGTCCTCTCCTTCCTTGAGGACCTCATAAACAGTTTTAACCAGATTTTTATATCAAGATGGTAAATTCAACTCCTAAGTTTATCTGCCTTTCCTTCCCCAAATGTGACTATATTCAAGATATACAATGCTATGACCGTTAATCGTTCGTGTAGTATACGCTAGCTGTATGCCTTCTCTGTCCCTTGAGTTGTGGGGGTCTTTCCTAGAGGATTTTTAATTGTTACATAGAAAAATACATTTCCGTACATATGGGTCTCTTTATCCCAGTTCACTGACCCATTTGTCTATTCTTAAGACACTACCCTCTACTCTATGCAGCTTTTCGGCTATGTTGATCGCTAGAAGGGAAATTCAGGTCTTGACTATTTTCCATCTTTGAGCTTTTCTTTATCATTCACTTCTCCAGATTGACTTTAGAATGTACTTGCCAAGTTTCCCAAAATTACCTTGTGGGCAAGTTAATTGAAATCATGTAGAATTTACGGTAATCGATGGTGTATACAAATAAAGCTTCTCAGAGATTAAAGAAAGAAACACGCTTGGAAAGTCTTTAAAAGATTACTTTTTTGTAGTTAAAGTTAATAAGTGGAAACCATTACATTTCTTGGGGAACAAGTTTCTAAGCACGAGAAGGGGAAGAAGTAAGTTCTCCACTCCAGTCAATTGCAAAAGTCACTGGGTTGACATCTTGAGTATTCTCACGGGATCGGGGTCTGACCCCCCGACTGCTGTATCCACTCAAGCTGTCATTCGTTTGTGAAAGTTGCACAAAGACATGCTTAGATCTAAAAACTCTAGCATTTTTTCACCATGAGCCCTTTCTGTTGAAAGGCCCGGAGGGCATAATTCAGAACACCATCGACTAGACAGAAGTGAACACGCTTGAAAAGGAACGTTACTTTTGAAAAGTACATGTGACAGTAAGTACAACCGACTAACCATTAGAGGGGTGAGTCGCTCAAACTACCAAGGGAGCACGTGTTGGAGGGGGCAAGAATGGTGGCTGAAAAGAGGAGTGTTTGGGTGCCCATAGAAGGAGCTGGGTTGCTAAGTCTAGCTCCCTACAGTAATTATTAAAGACCCAAGACTCTAAAGCAAATCAACAGTTTTTCTTTCGGAGAGAATGTTTGAGGTAGACTGATGATAATGTGAGGCTCACTATTTCCTCTCTAAGAATTAGTGAATTGACATTCTGGTTTCATACCTCCCGTCTCTGAGTTTTGTTGATGTCCACTCTTCAAAAAGTTAATAGAATAATTCCTGTTCAACCGCAGAGGTTAGGATCATAGAGGTTGAGGTGGGAAAATGCATGATCAAGTAAATGTGTCCCTTTGGAAAACTAAGGATATTGGAAAGAGGACCTCAAAAGTCTTTGTAAAAATGTTCCCCTTTACCAGACTAAAATAATATGGACCAGTGAATAAGCATAATGTTAATGACATTTTTACCAGCAGTAAGTAATCATAAGATGTGCATCGTTAATGTCAACTTCCCATATCTCTAGCAGCCTTTCAGGACTTCTCTCTGTATCATTTCAGTGAATTAGTTTGAGTCTATATTTGGAAGTATGGCTTTCAAGTCAAACTGTACAGAGTCTTATATAAAACAATCATTAGGTGAATTACATTTACATCATTAAGTATTGTTTCTTTTTGATTAGTGACTAAGGGAGAGGGGCTGAAAAAGAAGGACCCATCACGGTACCTGGGCTGGGAGATTAAGACCGGCCACTGGATAGATTAACAGTGACAGAAACATCAACCATAAAACTCATCACTCTTGCGTGTGTTGGGCACCATACTTAACATGCATCATCGGCTTTAGTCCTCAATAGGAAGCAGTAAAGTCATTTACAGTTCAGGAGACAGAGGCTCAGAGACCTTTAATGAGCTGTCCAAGATTGCAACAGGTATACATTAAATTCTCTTAATGCATGGATTCCTTTAACACTTTTATTGATCGCATTATGAGGTGCCACTGGGGATATTGGTGAACAAAACAAATACACCTTGTTGTATGAGTGAGAGTTCTCTAGAGTAGGGGAACTAGTAAGAAGCGTGTGTATTTATATCTCTTTTTTAATTAAAAAATTTTTTCTTTTATTTTAGAAAGAGAGAGAGCTTGAGGCAGGGAGAGGGGCAGAGAGAGAGGGAGGGAGAGAGAGAGAGAGAGAGAGAGAGAGAGAGAAACTCAAGTAGGCTCTGTGCTCATGCTTTATCCCATGACCCTGGGATCATGACCCGAGCCTAAATCAAAAGTTGGATGCTCAACCAACTGAGCCACCCAAGGACTCTATATTTATATATTTATATCTATGTTTCTGGAATTCTCTAGAGAGACAGAACCAGTTAGAGATCTACTTATATCCTTCTATCTATCTATCTATCTATCTAGTCAATATTTTTCAATAGATTCATTATCTCCTATTGTAATCTCCTATTGGTTCTGTGTCTCTGGAGACCTTAACTACCACCACAAGCATTAACTGATCAGTGTTAGGTGATGAGCTCTGGGTTGAGCACATGAAAATGTACAGGACCCAGTTCCTACCTTTGAAGGAGATGTCCCCAGGGAAGAAACAGCCAGCCACACCCACAAGTAGTTATGACGAGAAGTGTATGTTCTAGTGGCTTGAGAAGACACCCTATAAACATGGAGGGAATGGTAACTGAGTGCAGGGGAGGGGAAAAGCTTGGCAGGGATGAGACGCCTCAGTTGGGCTCTGAAGGATGAATATCAGGAGGACAGGAGGAAGAAGGCATAGCAGGTGAAATGATCTAATGATAAAGTGACGGCACGTGTCACAAAATAAGTTACTGTTGCTCGACTCTAGGCACTCAAATCTAAAGGAAAATTTTCTGTTCTATTCTTCCATTAAAAAAAAAAAACTGCTGGCAACCCACTGTGATTTGGAGACTCACTGTTAAGTCACGACCCACCATTTGAAAACCACTGCTCTCAGCGATGGGGCGTCATTGAAGTGTGTTAAGACAGCGTGAGGACACAATGGGTTGACTTGACGATCTCATTCTTTGTGAAGTCTGGACCAGAGTGATGCTTTCCCCCCTGAAATCACTCGGGGAGACCTTTGAAGAAATGCTGATGTCCCAATCCCACACCCAGAGACCCTTATTTAATTGATCTGGAGCAGGGCCCGGCACTGATGATTTTTAAAAGCTCCAGGGTGATTGTAGACAGCCCAGGTGAAAAGCTGAAATGTGGTTTTTCTTAAGACTCTTGTCTGTAGACCTCATGCTTCTGAATATCATAGGATACTCGCTAAAATGTGGGTCCCTGAGCCACATCATAGACATAATGAATCGTATTCTCTGGATATGGGATCCAGACATCAACAGTGTCATAAGCTATTAGGAACTGAATCGTGTCCCCCACCCTGTGCCCCAATTCACGTTAAAGCCCTGATCTCTAATGTAGTGGTATTTGGACCTGGGAGCTTTGAGAGATACTAGGATTAGATGAGATCATGATGGTGGGGCCCCATGATGGGATTAGTGCCTTCTTAAGAAGAGACCCATCGGGACAGAGCCAGAAGGTGGCTGTCTTTAAGCCAGGAAGAGAGTTCTCACCAGAATCCGAGTGGCCCAGATCTTACGCCGCGTCTCCGGCAAAGCTGGAACATGAAACCAATTTTGTGCTTCACTGCACATATTGTAACCACCACCGGGCTTTCTCAGAACTCAGGAGAAGCCAGTCATTTCCTTCTTTCATGTTATGAGAACCTAATTAGCAGCAATCAGTCTATTTCAGAGACTATTTGCAAAGATGCTTTCCTGAACTCATGCATAGCTCTAAGAAACAAGCCACATCAATAAATAGCAGCGGCGGGCCTAATTAAGGGCACACTCCATAGGGCAGGTTTCTCATTCTTGAGCGCTGGCTCCTACCGTATTAATATTATCGTAGAGGTGATAAAGTCGACGCCAGGCCTGGGGGCGCAGGGGGTGAGACTCTAGAATGGACACGGGGCTGCGTGGTTTGGTGCCCCTCACCTGCCGCGCAACCCCGGGGCAGTTACTTAAACAATATGCCCACTGTTTCCGCATCTGTAAAATGGGATGAAATGTCCACCTTGCGTGGTGATTGCAGAGGTTAGACACAACGGTAGCACTGGTGTGGGTGAGGGGCTCAGAGGGAAGCTGTTGTCATCCTTTCTTTCTGCGGTGAGTCCAACGGATGCAGCTGGGGGACAGAGGAAGTCACCCTGGGCGCAGTGCAGGTGCGTTGGCCTCCACTCCGCGTTGCCATCCGCCCCGCCCGCGCGCCCCCCCCCCCCCCCCCAAATACCCCCCCCCCCCCCCCCCCCCCCACGCCACGTCTCTGCCCTTCTTCCATTCAGGGGCTTGGCATGGATTTATCTATCTGTCGTCTATTATTTTTTTAACCTCCAGTCTTCACACCTGCTTCCCCTCCTGCCTTTCCGTGGATAATATTGGCGGTCGGTTTCATCGATTTTGCACTTGCGTGTTTCGTCCTTACTTTTAAGCATCTAAAACGTCTAGCCTGTTCCAAGTAAAAACTTTAGGAGGTCAGATTTCAAATCTCCATGATGGGAGGGTCACAAAACGGTCTCCCTCTCCCCCATCCCTTTCAGGCCTCAGCCAGGCTTGAAAGGCGGCAGGGGGTGGTGATGTAGAGGCAGCTTGTGCCTTGCTGCCCCCCCCCCCCACCATTCTACTGTGACTCTGTCATCTCGACATTGTTAAAAATTATGGCCCTCCAGCGTGGGCCAAGGGGAGTGTATTAGTTTCCTGCAGCCGCTGTAACAAAAGGCTATAGCCTTAGTGGTTTAAAACAACACGTATTTATTCTTTCACAGTTCTGGGGACCTGAAGTCTGGAATCAAAGTGTCAGCAGGGCCACATTCCCTGCAAAGGGTCTAGGGTGGAATCTGTTCCTTGTCTCTTTCAGCTTCTGGGGCTGCAGGCTGTGTTCTTGGCTTCTGGCTGCATCGCTCTGATTTCTGTCTCTGTGGCCATGTTGCTTTGCCTCTTCTGAGTGTAATGGCCCCTCTGTCCCCGTCCCCTTCTTATAGGGACATGTGTGATGGCATTGAGGGCCAGGTGCATCACCGGGGATACTCTCCCATCTCAAAATCCTGACCTTAACCACATCTACAAAGATGCTTTCCCCAAATTCAGTAGCATTCACAGGTTCCAGAGATTGAGAGGCAGACAGATTTCGAGGGCTGGTGCATTTTTAGACTACCATGTGGGGGTAGGAGAACGAATAGTCTTAATGATTGTGTTCCTGGTGCTCTCCATAGAGTGGTTGCCTGAACTCTGCTTCTTTCTTGGAAAGAGTTTATTCAAGAACCTCTAGCACTGGACCCCCTCCGGAATCAGGCCACGCTCCCTAGGGCATCGAGTACATCTCTCCGGCTCCATTTCTCATGATATACTCACATGGTCTCTCTCTGGGATGGCCCCACTTCTTACAACGGGTCAGACCTCCTGGGATGCTCAGAGTCTTCTGGGTGTAGCTCAGCCTGGGTAGTTTTGAAGACTCCCCCGGGCATGACTGGGGTTGAGGGGTCTACTTTCAAGGCACCTCACTCACCTGACTGGCGAGTTAGTGATGGCCATTGGCAGGTGGGCTCGATTCTTTTCCATGTGGGCTTCTCCGTAGGGCTACGTGACTCTCCTTGCAACATGGTGGCTTGGCTTTCCCTGGAGCGAGTGGTCCAATAGACCAGGTAAGAGGCGATAGTGCCTCTCATGACCTAGCCTCAGAAGTCACACGCTGTCATTCTTCCACACCCTACTGATCACACAAACTATGATTCAACGTAGGGGAGATCACACCAAGGGCACAATTACTAGTGGGCAGGTTGTCTGGGTCCATCTTAATATCTGGTCACCATAAGTAGCAGTGTGTGCTTTTCCAAATGGAAAAACAGAACCAAAGATGGTGTGTTTGCGTCGCTCACAAGATAACAAGCAAATATTCACTGACACAACCTGGAAGAACATCAAGAGGTCTGAAAGTTGCGTTAAATGATCTTCACTCTCCCCTCCCCCAATAATATTATTCAAACCAACACACAAATACCAAGTTACTGCCATGTATCAGGCCCTGTGCTGGCTGTAGCAGTGGATACAGTAAAAATCAGATGAGTTCTGGTCCTCAGTGAGAATGTAATCTTTTGGGGAGGCATCCAATAGCTCCAAAGATGTAATGTAGGTAAAAAATTTGCCACACTTCCTGGCACATTCTAAATACTAATAAACAGTCGCTGTTATGTCAAGGCATTGAAGAGGGGGGCAGATTTCCGATGGCAGATGTGTATATAAAGAGGATTAAACCAGGTAGAGGGAACAAAATTATAGGACTTGACCTGTAGGTACAAGTTCAAATATTGAGATAAGGGTTTGTCCACACCCCTAAAATAATTTTGTGAAGACGCATTTGCTCTTTGTTCTCACGAAAGAAATAAAATCCACTGACAAAATCCATGGACTTCCTGGCATATGCAAGACATTCTTCTTGACAGAGAATGGATCAGGGTAGATGGTGAATGAAAGGAAGGGAGGGGGTGCCTACAGATGATTTTTTAAAGAAGCAAAGGTCTCTATTCTCACGAAGCTAATAGGAAAAATTGGGAATGTTTTCAAATACCTATATGATAGATGACATTTTCCAAAAATAGCAACCACAACATTTCCTTTCTTGTTCTTTTATACTGTGGCTTTGCCATGTCCTCAATAATAGATGGAGTCTAATTCTTCTCCCCTTAAGTTTAGGCTGGTTATAGTGACTTGCTTGACCAATGGAATGCAACCAATATGGCATTCTAGGACTTCAAAGGCTTGGAGGTTTTGCCTGAGTCTCCTGGAAAATTTGCTCTGAAGAAGCTTCTTTTGGGACTGCCTTACAATTCTGTAGTAAGCCCGAGCCATATGGAGTGGGCACGTGTAGGCACTCTGGCAACCAGCTCTAGTTGAACTGCCAGCCAATGGCCGGCATGATTGCCAGCCATGTGAGCGCCATCTTGGATATTCATCCCAGTCGAGCTTTCAGATGACTACAGCCTCTGCTTGAGAAAACTGAGTGAGAGTCCCCTACTCAGCCCAGTCAACCCATAGAACCATAGAACTGTGCACCGCGTTAGTCCCTGAGTCAAGAGACATAACACCAACGATGCACCTTGTCAAGGTGATCATGTCCTCTCTCTTTCCTTTGCCAGTTTTGTTGGAGTGGAGAGAGAAAGGTACACGGAGGCTACCAAGATGCTTGGTGTATGGAGTGCGGTCAGGGGGCCAGGAGAGGGGATGCGGGCAGGTGGCTGGCTGGACAGGGCCCACGGGATATGACAAAACCACATCCAGTATATCCAACTGGGTACCCCGGTTTACTGGAAAGGCCTGGAACACTCGCAGGTCAGAGTAAGATTTTACAACAAAAGAAAGCGTTTCTCCCTTTTAATGTTGCCTCAACCCTACCCCCGACTCAGCCTATAAAAGTGGAGACTTTCTTAAAATTAGAAACAGAAGGAAAAAGCCGCATACAGTCACGCTTTATACTATGCACATGTATTTTCTCTTTTACCCAAGACGCACACAAAAGCCCGAGCCCTGGACGCCCAGGTGAAAAAAAAAAGGTTGGAATTAAGACAATTTCTCCATGCGTTTGACATTGGAATGTGTGGTTATAGGGCCTCTGGAAAGTTGCTCAGAACACTTTGGGGACCAGCGTCAAAGCAGAGGAAGCTAACAGTTCCATTTGGTAGGGACTACCGCATCCTTCGACATTTGTAACTCACACAATAAAGCCAAAGCGACCATTACAGAGCAGTAGGACATGTGCATGCGATGTAAGTTTTGCCCCTACTCTTGGGTGCCCACATGTGCTCCCGTCACTTTGTGAGATTGCCTCGGCCAGGGAAATGCTACAAACCAGGGTCCTGCTTCTTCAGGAAAGACGTCATTTTAGGAAACCTTCAATGTTTATTAATAAGAACATCTTCTTATATTCAGAGTGCTTCATAGATTAAAATGCACTTTTTCGCGTGATATTATATCCTGTCCTTCCCGTGACAACACGACAAGGTTTAAGAAACTCACCAAGTACAATTTATTAGGAAAATGATAGCATTCTTGGGCACAGGAGGGCCTTAAAGATCATTCCTTTGATAAGTCAGTAAAATTTTTTGAGGACCACAACGTGGTGGGCCTTCCACTGGTCTCTGGGCACTTCAGAGTCTAGAAGGTGCACATACATTTAGAGAAATGAAGAAGAGAACAAACACATAAACACATGAAATATAATTTTTTACATAGCGATAAGGAATATGAAGGCAAGAAAATGTTGTCACGGCCAGAGGAATTTGGAGGAGAAGTTGGTATGGGTGGGCCAGTGAAGATTTCTCTAAAGAGATCTGAGACCAAAATAATGAGGCCAAACTAACTGTGTTAGCCAGAGGGACACCGTGTAAAGGGACTTTCTTCTGTCTTTTTTTACAAGAGCATTTTTGTATGCTAACGACTTGGCACCAGAGTAGTGGGAAGTGGTCAGATCCTGTATATATCTCGATGGTAGATATGAGATCTACTAATGGATTCATTTTGGGGAGAGAGAGAGAGAGCAGAGCCAAAGATGATGTCATGGATTTTTAGTCCAAGCATCTGAAATGGATTTGCCATTTACTGAAATAGGGAAAAGGAGGATTTTGGCTTGAGATGTCAATTAGAGACCCAAATGGAAATGTCGAGAAGGTAGATACAGGCAGCTTGAATTCCAGGGAGAGGTCCAGGCTAGAGCTGGAAATTCTGTATCAGCGTGCAGAGGGTATTTATGCCACGAGACTGGCAAAGACCACTGAGGGAGTAAGCATAATTGGAGAAGGAACGGTGTTTAAGGACTGAGCGCCGGGGCTTTCCAACGTTCAGAAGCTATACACGGAAAAGCGTTTCAAGGAGGAGGGAGTGGCCAATTCTGTTTAATCTTGCTGATGGTCAAGTCAGAAGATGACTGAACGTTGGTCCAGGTGGTTAGCAACGTGGAGGTCACTGGCGATGTCGGGGTCTGTGAGACGGCGGGAGTGAACACCTCGTTGGGAGGCAGGGTTTCGAATGAGAAAAGTTGCAGATTGAGTAGGGACCGCTGTTTCCAGGTCTCTTGCTCTAAGAGGAACATTGGTACATTTGTTTTTCCAACAACTATTGGGTAAGGAATGGATGGTAGCAGAAGTCATCTCTTGGCCAGATTTCGAGCAGCGGGGAAAACCTGGGATGGATTGCCTCTGTGAGGATCCTGGTGTTAGGGTGAGTGTGGGAAAGTCATGAGGGGATGAGGTGACATAAATAAACCAAGGACTCTGAACAAGATTAAGGGAGCGACAAGGGCTGATGAGACACTCAGGAAGTAGCAACGGAGAGGAGACAGCATTTGCCCAGACCTGAGGGGCAACAGGAGAAAGTCTAGTGAGATTTGGAGCCGGGGCTCTTTTGGCCAAGGTCCGGGCAGGAATACCCTCTACATTCTAAAGAGCGTTTAATGAGGTGATTGTTCACAGAGCCGAGAGGAAGTTAGGAGAGCCGGTAAGGGGGGGCAAGGCCTTCTAAAACTTCCTTCTTGGTGGAGTCATGCTCAAAACCCTTTGAGAGAAGTTCTGAAAAACGAAGCTGCCACGTGTGATTTTTGGATCAAGACCCAAGCAGGGTGGCTCCTAGCACCTCGGTCCTGATTCTAACCTTCAGGCTAAGGACACACACCGCAGTGGGTCTAAGAATAAGAATCAGAATGACCTTGTTGGGGGCTGGCTTGGAGGCTTCTTAAGGACATATCCTTGGAGTAACTCCGAACCTGCCCTCGTGGAAGAAAAACCAGAGGAAGTATGCCTGAGGGCAGAAGAAAGGTGGGTGACTGAGTTTATCTAGGGGTGTCAGGGAGGGAGGGGCAAGTCCCGGAGTAACTTCTGTATCTGTTAGATTTTACACAAAGCAAGTCTGCCTGCTAAACGGAGTTCTCGAACTTGGCTTCCGGCTTAGGGTTGAAGAGGGTTTCTCCGGTCACTTAAATTTATAAACCGTGTGAAGATTTTCAAGTGATTGCATTTGATGACCCACCTGACCGTACAGCAGCGAGAAAGGTAGAGGTCACCTCATTTCACACATAAAGACTCATTCATTCCCTCACCAGAGATCCACTGAGCACCTAGTATGTGCCTGATACTCTTTAAGGTCCTGTAGATACAGTAAAAAACAAACAAAAGTCACTGCCCTGAAAGGATTAAAAACATGATCCCGCTGCATGCTGTCTATTATATTTAAATTTCAGCTTTACCGAGTTATAATTGATAAATAAAATTGTGAGCTATTTAAAGTGTACATGGTGGTAATTTTATTTGCCTACACTTTGTGAAATGATTCTCCTCCTCTAGTTAATTAAAAACAATTAAAAGGGGGGCGCCTGGGTGGCTCAGTTGGTTAAGTGTCTGACTTCGGCTCGGATCATGATCTCACGGTTCGTGAGTTCGAGCCCCACGTCGGGCTCTGGGCTGACGGCTCAGAGCCTGGAACCTGCTTCGGATTCTGTGTCTCCCTCTCTCTCTGCCCCTCCCCACTCATGCTCTGTCTCTCTGTCTTAAAAATAAATAAAACATTAAAAACATTTTTTAAAAATTAAAAGAAAGAAAATTTCTTTCTTCTTTCTTTCTTTCTTTCTTTCTCTCCTTCTTTCTTTCTTTCAGAGCATTTAAACCCTACCCTCTTAGCAAATTTCAGTTGTATAATACAGTGTTATCAACAGTAATCATCATGTTTTACATTAGACCTTCACACCTTATTCATCTTATGGGTTTTTTGTTTTTGTTTTTGTTTCTGTTTTTTACCAATATCCCCTTATTTCTCTCACTCTCCAGCCCCTGGTAGCCACTTACCTACTGTCAAGAAACACATTTCAGAGTCAAAGACACAAATAGGTTGAAAGCTAAAGTATGGGAAAAGATAAACTGTGCAAATAGTAACCCAAGAGGGCTAGGATAGCTACACTGGTAGGAGATAAAGTAGACTTTAAGACAAAAATTGCTACTAGAGACAAAGAAGGACATTTTGTAGTGATTAAAAGTCTCAACCCATTAAGAAGATACAGCACTTACAAACACTTATGCACCTAACAGTAGAATCCCAAAATAGATGAAGCAAAAACTGAGAGAATTAGAGGGAAAAATACTTTAACAATAAGAATGGGAGAGTTGAATACCCCTCTTTCAGTAACAGATGAAACAAGTAGACAGAAGATCAAGAAAGAGATAGAAAAGTGGAACAACCATCTAAGCCATCTAGAACTTTCTACCTAATAACACCAGAATACGTGCTCTTCTTTTTTTTAAAAAATTTTTTAATGTTTATATATTTTTGAGAGAGAGAGCATGAGCAGGGGAGGAGCAGAAAGAGAGGGAGACACAGAACCCGAAGCAGGCTCCAGGCTCCGAACTGGCAGCCCAGAGCCTGATGTGGGGCTCGAACTCACGGACCGCGAGATCGTGACCTGAGCCAAAGTGGGATGCTCAACCTACTGAGCCACCCAGGCGCCCCCAGAATACATACTCTTCTTAAGTGCATATAGAACATTCTCAGGATAGGCCATATGTTGGGGCATAAAACAAGTCTAAGCAATTTTTAAAGGGTTGAAATCATGCAAAGTATGTTCTTCAACCACAATAGGATGAAATTAGAAATAAATAATGGAAGAAAATTTGAGAAATTCACAAATATGTTGAAATTAAATAAGTAATCAAATGGATTAAAGAAGGAATCACAAGGGAAATCAAAAGATACTCTGATGTAAATGAAAAGGACAGTAAAATGTATCTGAACTTGTAGCTTGCACCAAAAGCATTGACTAGAGGAAAATTTATAGCTGTAAATGCTTGTGTAAAAGGGCAACACAGAGATGAAATCAATAATCTCCAACAGAAGTAAATGATATAAAGAATAGAAAAAAATCAACAAAATCAAAAGTTGGTTCTTTGTAAAGATCAACGAAATGGACAAACATTTAGCTGGATTGACTAAGAGAAAAAATGAGAACGCTCAAGTTACTAAAATCAGTAATGAGAAAAGGATATCACTACCAAACTTACAGAAATAAAAAGGGTTTATAAGGGAATATGATAAACAATTGTATGCTAATCAATTAAATGATCTGAATGAAATGGACAAATTCCTAGAAAGACACACCCAAACTGACTCAAGAAGAAATCGAAAATTAAGAAATTTTTTAAAAATATTTTTTCATGTTTTTATTTATTTTGAGAGAGAGACAGAGTGAATGAACCAGAGAGGGGCAAAGAGAGAGGGAGAGAATTCCAAAAAGGCTCCGCACTGTCAGCCTGAAGCCAGATGTGGGGCTTGAACTCACGACTGTGAGATCGTGACCTGAGCCTAAACCAACAGTCAGTTGCTTAACCAACTGAGCCACCCAAGCGCCCTGAAAATTAGGAAATTTGAATAGAACTATAACAAGTAAAAACAAAAAACACACCCATCTCCCATAAACTCTTCCAAAGAATAGAAGAAGAGGGCTCTCTTCCCAACTCATTCTGTGAGGCCAGTATTCCCCTGACAGCAAAACCAGACGAAGGTATCACAAGAAAAGAAAACTGCAGACCAATATCTTTTATGAATATAGATGCAAAAATCCTAAAAGACATTAGTAAACTGGGGGTGCCTGGGTGGCTCAGTCGGTTAAGCATCCGACTTCGGCTCAGGCCACGATCTCACGGTTTGTGAGTTCGAGCCCCTCTTCGGGTTCTGTGCTGACAGCTCAGAGCCCGGAGCCTGCTTTAGATTGTGTCTCCCCCTCCCTCTGCCCCTCCTCTGCCTACACTCTGTCTCTCTCTCTCAAAAATAAATAAACATCTAAAAAAATTAGCAAACTGAATCCGTATATATAAAACTAATTATACCTCATGACCAGGTGGGATTTATCTGAGTAGCCAAAGTTGGTTTAATTTCCAAAATTATGTAATGCACCATATAGTGTAATACGTGGTACAACACAATATACCGTATCTTTAAAATAAAATAAAAAACTGTATGATCACCTCAGTAGCTGCAGCAAAGGCATTTGACAAAATCTTCCATCCTTTTATCATTAAAAACATTCACCAAACCAGGAATGAAAGAGAACTTGCTCCCCCTGGTAAAGGACATCTGGAAAAACCCCAAAGGTAACACTCTCCCTAAAAGAGAAAGATTGGATGCTTTCCCTCGAGAATCAGGAAAAGACAAGGACATTCTACTCAACATCACAGGACATCACAGGACAACATTCTAGTCAGGACAATGAGACAAGAAAAAGTAGTAAGAGACACCCGCTTTGAAAAGAAGGAGTAAAACTATCTCTCTTGGCAGACGACATCATCTTTTATGTAGAGAATCCACTCAAAAACTCCGACAACTGATGAGTGCAGCAAGGTTGCGGAAGTCGGTTTTATTTTTTTGACACTAGCAATGTGACCTCTGAAAATGAAATTAGAAAACAATTGCATTTATAATGGCATACAGTATATTTAGGAAGAAACTGGACCAATGAAGGTGTGAGCACTCTGCAGAGTGGAGGGACCCCCCCCCATCCAATATTCGGTTCAGATGTTAAGACTGATGATGCCACATGGGTACCAGAGATGATGCAACGGTTTATTACTCACATAATGAAGCTTTCTGGGAAGAGCAAAACAGGTTACCCAGGCTGGTCTGAAAATGGGAAGGGAGACCGGGTGGAGTTTTCATGGTGGTTGGGGTGGATGGAGGGTGAGTACTCCCGTACATAGTTTGAGCTTTCCACCAGCACCAAGGGGAACATGCAGGCTTTCTCACCAGCTTGATGAGATATGGGCATCAGCTTGATCAGAAGTGACTGCCCATGGTCATCAAACATAAAAAAAAAAATGGAGTCAGATTCTTTATCTCAGAGGTGTAAGACTTGTTCACTGAAAACAATAGAACATAGCTGGAAGGAATTTTAAAAGACCTAAATAAATAGAAGGGCTCCCAGGTGGCTCAGCTGGTTAAGCCTCTGACTCTTGATTTCAGCACAGGTCACGATCTCATGGTTCGTGGTTCGAGCCCCTCGTTGAGCTTGGTGCTGGCCATGCGGGGCCCCGCTTAGGATTCTCTCTCCCTCTCTCTTTGTCCCTCCCCTTCTCACTCTTCTTCCTCAAAATAAATAAATAAACTTACAAGAAAAGAGACCTGAATACATAGAAAGAAGTCCCATGTCCATGGATTGAAAGATGTGATGTTGTTAAGATGATGATACTCCCCCATCTGATCCAGATTCAGTGTAACCCCTATTAAAATTCCAGCTTCCATTTCTGCATAAATTAAGAACAAAACAAAACTCCAAGACAAAGATCCAAGGTGGAGGACTCACTTCACTTCCTTATGTCAAAACTTCTACAAATGTATATCATTAAGAGACGCAGCACTGGCATAAAAACATAAGAATAGACATACAGATTAATGGAATCGAATTGAATATTCAGAAATAAACCCATGTGTCTCTGGTCAGCGGAGTTTTACGAGGGTGCCAAGACCATTCAACAGGAGAAATAGTGGTCTTTTCGACAAATGGTGCTGAGAAAGTCGGATATCCACTTACAAAATAATGAAGTTGGATGCCTACTTCACACCGTGTACAAAAATTAGTCAGAGGGAATATAGCCTTAAATATAAGAGATTACACTAAAAACTCTCAAAGAAAACATGGGACTAAATCTTTGTGGCTTTGGATAAGGTAATGGTTTCTGAGATAAGACACCAAAAAACAACAAAAGAAAAGATAGAAAATCTCAACTTCTTCAAAATTATAACATCAGTGCTTCAAAAGATACCATCAGGAAAGTGAAAAGATAGCCACGCAACAGAAAAATAATGGCAAATTATATATCTGATAAAAGATTTATATTCGAAATAAAGAAACCTTACATTTCCACAATAAAGACAAATAACCCAATTAAAATATGGGCAAAGAACTTGAATGGACATTTCTCCAAAGAAGATATACACTGGCCAATAAGCCCATGAAAAGATGCTCAACGTCACGAGTCATTTGAGAAAGGAAAATCAGAACCGTGAGATGGCTGTACTAATAATTTTAGTTTTTTAAAAATTTATTTATTTATTTTTGAGAGAGAGAGAGGGAGACAGAGAAACCCAAGCAGGCTCTGAGCTGTCAGCGCAGAACCCCACACAGGGCTCCAACAGGGCTAAATCAAGAGTTGGACACTTAGCCGACTGAGCCACCCAGGTGCCCCAATGTACTAAGAATTTCAAGAACCAGAAAGTAACACATGTTGGGCAGGATGTGGACAAATTGGAACCCTTATACCTGCTTGCATACTTTAAGAAGACGGATTTTATGTTATGCGAATTGCATCTTAATGAAATTGTTATAAAAAGCCACTGTCTTCCGATGGGACCTTTGTCGCTGCAGAGGAGAATAGATGGAAGAAGGGGCAAGTATAGCGGCAGGGAGGCCAGCCAGAAGGCTATTGCCATGTCCAAGCTCAGAGAAGTAACTTACACAAAATATCCAGAGGGAGCCTGTGGCACCCAGTCTCCAAAGATGACGACTCCTGGTGGTCACACCCTTGTGCGGTCCCCTCCCGTATTGAATCGACACTGTCCTTGGCTTGTTTCACCAACTGAAGGCAGTAGGAGTCATGTTCTGTGACATCTGAGCTCAGGCAACTTCTGTAGCTGCGATTTTGGTAATCTCTGAACCGCCATGTTGAAGTTCAGCTACCCGGGAAGAGCTTGGACATTTAGGAGTGGCCCCATGGAGAGAAGAGTCTGTCCCAGTCAAGCCTCCAGATGCTTCCAGGCCCAGTGACCATCTGACTACAATCACATAAGAGGGTACGAGCCAGACCAACAGAAGCATCTCCTTTGAAAGATATTAAGCGATGGTTAAGGCTTTAAGCCACTAAGTTTTGGGGTAGTGTGTTTGTAGACCTGGGCTACCGAAACAGAAATGTAAACATTAATATCAAATATATAACTGACTTTAGTGATGGTGCTAATAAATCGGCCTAGTAGGAATCACACACAATCACTCAGAGGGTCCCTTATTTTGTGATAGGAGAACTGAGATTTTTCAGTGCTTTTACCAGGCAATTTTCCCAAATCTGTGATTCCAGAATGACTATAAACATTATTTGCCCCTTATGCATTGTTTAAAAAACTGGTTCTACTAACATGATTTATGGGCAAACTTCCTTTTTCATCTTGTATACCATATTTCCTGCCTTATGCTTGGTGTTCATTAAACAGATGCTCTGTTCTGTATAAAGGATGAAATGAACTGGGCTTAAAAGCCAATTTAAAGGGCTTATTATATTTTTATTTGTTGTTTTGAAACCACGGACACATGGGAACCCTTAGCAATAAGTTGGTCCACCATTCCTGATAGCAATACTATTCCAATCATAATGTGGCCCTGCGAATGTGCGAACCCACTCTCTTTGAACCAGGTGTGGAAGGCAGTCCAGGGAACACGATGTCCAGGGTGAGGGGCAAGGAACTAGGACATCATAATCAATCTCGTCAAGAACCCCCAAGTATTCCCAGACCTTTAAGACAAAGCCCATTGACCTTCCGAATCTTGGCTTTGGTTATGGGAAGTCAGACAACCTCCAGTTCAAGCCTAAGTCAGAGGGAGAGACTTTCACAGAGTTTTCTTAGTGAAAATAAGATAAGTTTAATTCTCTTCTTGTCACATTAACCTAGTAGCAAAAGCGCTGTAGAGGGGCACCTGGGTGGCTCAGTCAGTGAAGCATCTGACCCTTGGTTTTGGCTCATGGTTTCGTGAGCTTGAGCCCCATGTCGGGCTCTGTGCTGACAACTCAGAGCCTGGAGCCTGCTTCAGATTCTGTGTCTCCCTCTCTCTCTGCCTGTCCACTGCTCACACTCTGTCTCTCTCTCTCTCTCTCTCAAAAATAAATACAACTTTATAAAAAAAACCTAACAAATAAATAAAGCATTAAAAAATATTTTTAAAAAAGCGCTGTAGAGGTTTCTTTTGTGACCATGTTCAGAAACCTTCGCTCTATCCTGAAACGCATAAAACCGTAGGTGAACTTGGTCGTGTGACTTAAAGAAGTAAGTTAAGTGAAGCTTTTAAAATCTCCGACCCAGGGTCTTATCTGGGGAATGCTGCAGATAGCAAGACAATTAGAGCAATAAAAGGACAAAAAGGAAACTGTTACACAGATGTTTGGCCATTCAAAGCCATTTAAGCTTAAGATAATGCCACCTCCCTAGCAGGGAATGGAAGAGAGAAAAAGTTGAAAGTTTTTGCCCCACCCACTGCTAGCTCTATTTTAATAGTAGAGCCCCATAGGATTAATATTACACTTTGGGAGACTTATTCCTGAGAATCTTCTACATTTTGTGTAATAGATGCCCGGATACTCATTGCTAGCTGTGACTCACGTTGGGCCATGTAGCACCACCTGGGTCCAGCGGCCGTTTAGAGCAGAAGTCAGGACACACAGAGGTAAAGACACAGAGAGGAACTTACGAAAAGAGCATATTTGGGATGACGAAGACATACTTTAAAGAAGACTTGAAACACGTTCCTCCTTGGAGCGGACAACTGACTTTTTGTTGTTGAAGTTTTGCACTGTTTTGTTTAGTTTTTCTAAATCCCTTCCCATTGCGAGTCTTGGGAGGAGATAGAGTCCTGTTTCCCTTTCTGGATGCAAAGGGATCAGGAACCTTCGGTGCCCCCTCTCTTCCTCTCTGGAAGCCAGGGCAAGACATATGACTGTCATGGAAATTGCTCATTCCTGGTTTATCCACTTCCTGTGACAAAAATTGCCATTAGCCTTAGTCTTGGTTGCTCTGTATTCCCTCACTTTCTAACTCACCCTTACCCCCTCACTCCTCACCAAAGTAGGAGGCATGGTTACCTTAACAGCTTTGTTGGTAACAAAGAAAAATATTTTGATCTTCAGCTGCCTAATTCATGGGTTTGCCTCTCAACTGGTTCTAGAATCTGGAAGGGGAAAAAAACAAAGAAACAAAGAAACAAAGAAACAAAAAACCCTCTACAATGGTACTGATCATGAGCTTTCAGAAAAACCCAGTATCTTAAGTCATGGGACTAAGACACTTGTGAAGTAAATAGATATCAAACTGGGGGCCCAAATACCATATGGAAAGTGAAATGAGTATCCCAACTTGCCGAGAGTTGATGGCTTTCTACCTTAGTCTTGAGTAAGTAGGGCTAATGTGGGGGGAATTAACCCATGCGACTCAATGCAGGCTGTGTCCAGAGGAAAATGACTGATGTTTTACAGGCAGAGAAGATCTTAGGAAATACAGATCTCTTGCAGCACCTGGGTGGGTCAGTCGGTTAAGCATCCGACTTTGGCTCAGGTCATAATCTTGTGGTTTGTAAATTCGAGCCATGCGTCGGGCTCTGTGCTGACAGCTCAGAGCCTGGAGCCTGTTTCTGATTCTGTGTCTCCCTCTCTCTCTGCCCCTCCCCTGCTCATGGTTTGTCTCTATCTCTCAAAAATGAATAAATGTAAAAAAAATTTTTTTTTTTTTAAATGCAGACCTCTTAAGACCTTAACAAATCTGGTCCATGCAGGCCATTATATACACATTACTGTACTTCAACTCTGACCTACTGCAGACAAAGCTGAGGTGGGGGTTGGATCATTTTAGAAGTTGGTAGGTTGAAAATATCTGGTGGCCATTATGTTTCCTCAGACAGGACTTGAATTATTTTTTAACATTCATTCAGCTGTGAGCTGTGAGCTGTCAGCACGGAGCCCGACTCGGGGCTCGAACTCACGAACCGTGAGATCATGACCCGAGCCGAAATCGGACGCTTGACCGACGGAGCCACCCAGGTGCTCCAATCAGACACGACTGTAAACTGTTGCTTGTGTTGTGACTTAGCGGGCTGCATTCTAGCACCTGTACCAAATTCCGGTCTCCTCTAGGTATTTTGAGTGGCATTTGAGGCCAAGAGGGAATTCTCACTGCGGAAGGGCTAATCTCTGTGCATCACTCTGCTCGAAGCTGCTGTAATAAAATACCACTGACCGAGGGGTTTCCATAACAAAAATGTATTTCTCACTGTCTGGAGGCAGGAAGCCCAAGACCAGGGTGCCAGCGTGGTGCCTCCTGGTGAGAGTTTCCTCCTGCTTCTGGACTGCTGCCTTCCTTTTGTGTCCTCACGTAGTGAAGAGAGAAAGGACCTTGGTGTCTCTTCCTCTTCCTACGAGGGCACTGATCTCATCACGAGATATTTACCATCCAAGACATCAAAGGAGGTCTGAGGAAATAGCGACATACACCCCCTACATGACACAGCCGTCCCAACTCCCGGGTATTGACCCTGGAGGAATCCAAGTGTGTGTTTGCACGAAAACCTGTACTCTGATGTTTATGGCAGCCATCTTCCAAATCACCAGAAACAACGCAGATAAGCTTCAGTGGGTTTATGGAGAAACAAACAGTGACATATCCATACACCGGAGTATAACTCGGTAATAAAAAGTAATGAACGATCGATAAATGCAACAATGCAGATAAATCACAGAGGCGTTCCGCTCACCCAAAGAAGCCAGTCTCAAATGTTGCATACTGTATGATTTCATTGAAATGAGCGCCTAGAAAAGGCTGACTATAGCAACAGAGAACGGAGCGATCACTGGGGGGTAAGGGTGGTGGGTAGGTGTGATTACGAAGGGGCAGCGTGCAGGTGAACCCTACTTTTTTGGGTTATTGGAACTGTTCCATAGCCTGGATGTGGTAGTGGTCACAGAAACACGTACATGGAAAAAACTCATAGCACTGAATGCTTTTTGCTACACGACGTCAGTTTCACTGTATATTAAATTAAAACACACAAGCACACGTGTCCGGGATAAAGTGCAAAGGTAGAGAAGAAACACAAAAGGCATTTGGGGTCATTAATCCAAACTCACCTTATGCACCTTAGAGGGAGAGGAAGCAAACTTTAGAAAATCAGCGGAGTCTTCTAAGGGTTAATGAGAGCAGGTGAAAAAAAATCTCTAGATTTTTTACAAGACAAAGAAATAGTACTCGAAGCCTAGGATGTTCGTTTTTTTTCTCCCCTCCCCTCCCCTTCTTTCCACTCCCTCCCCTCCCCTTCCCTCCCCTTCCCTCCCCTTCCCTCCCCTTCCCTTTCCTTCCTCTCTCTTAAAGATTCCAGTAAGGAGAATAGCACTCACTGGGCCCCTAGCGGTACGGACTTCCCTTTAAGTTCAAAGACCACTGAGAGGGATTTCGTAGCTAAGAAATGTGGGAACAGGGCAGACGTTTCTGAAGCCGCAGGTTTATTTGTTCCAGGCAATTCCACGTCAAGAGGCAGTGACAATGGCTAGGGGAGCACGGGATAGAGAAACAACTCCTGCTCTGAGACACCACTAGACAAAGCCTATGCTAATCGCAGTACTGAGTTGCTTGGAGGGCAAGTCTCAGCAAAGAGGTGGAAATCAAGAGGTTTTGAATGTAAACCGGGAGAAGAAAGCCATTTTCATGGAGATCGGGTGATATGGTCGCCAACACCAATTTTGAAAGCTTGCGAGAAGCCTGGGATGTTGTCAGTGGCAGGGTCTGGGAAAGTAGAAACAAACATAAGGACTGTTCTCCGAGGTATGTTGAAATATAGAGTGGTAACTGGCCTTTTCGAGAGAAATCTTTGCCCACTTGGGTATTCAGAGTACGAACTCCGGGAAACTGACCCAGTTTGAAGGAGATTATGGTAAAGTGAGGCCCCAAAAAGATTTTTACCACCTCTTTTCCTTTCTTCATAAACCTAGTCCCTGTTCTATCCCCTTTTCTAAAATAATAATAATGATAATCATTAATAATAATAATAATAAATTGTATGACTGGGGATCAGTTGTATTTTCTAGTCTTAGTGGGTGGGGGACTGGAGCTATATTTATCTCAAGCTGTTAATTATTTTTTTAACTTGTTTTTAATGTGTATTTATTTTTGAGAGGGAGAGAGAGACAGTGTGAGTCGGGGAGGGACAGAGAGAAAGAGAGAGAGACGCAGAATCCGAAGCAGGCTCCAGGCTCCGCACTGTCAGCACAGAGCCTGACATGGGACTCGAACCCAGGAACCACGAGATCGTGACCTGAGCTGAAGTCGGCTGCCCAACCGACTGAGCCATGCGGGCGCCCCTCGAGTTGTTAACTGTTCAATTCTTTGATGGCAGGAAGTAGAAGGCTTGGAACATTCACATTCTGCTTGGCAGAGTGGGGGTGAGGAATGTAAAATGGAAAGTAGGTTGGTAGTTCCTTACAAATTTAAAAATTTTTAAGTTTATTTATTTATTTTTGAAAGAGAGAGAGAGCACGAGCTGGGGAGAGACAGAGACAGAGAGAGGGAGGCAACGAATCTGAAGCAAGCTCCAGGCTCTGAGCCGTCAGCAGAGAGTCCGATGCGGGGCTCGAACTCACAGACTATGAGATTGTGACCTGAGCCGAAGTCGGACGCTTAACTGACTGAGCCACGCAGGCGCCCCCAAATTTAAACATTTATTTAAAACTTTTGGGGGTAATGGATATATTCATTATCTGGATTGTAGTGGTGGTTTCGATCATATATCAAAACTTATCACATTGTACACTTTGGATATGTGCAGGTTGTCATATGTTTACTATACATCAGTGAATCTGGTAAGAATTATTGCGTGCGGCCACCTGAAATCAAGTGTCCATCCAGAGACAGGATTTGAGGGGGCAGTGAATTGTTCAAATGTGATATAGGAAGCATGAGGGATGCAGAGATCGCAAGGGAGGGGCTGCATCTAATATCACAAAATAAAGAAAAGGTAACAATATCAGTTTCCTGAGTTCTCTATGCCAGTTGTGGGCTGAAAACCCGGTTTTTGTGATTATCATGCTCCAAGAATCTCTTATCTTCTGCAGCCATCGGGTTAGACTCTCAGAAAACTGCCCCCAGTGCTTGGTCCTAAATGTCTGCCCTCGCCAGGATGCTCACGTGGGTTCTGTGAGGCGCAGTAGACATTTCCGGGGATTACGCATCACAGGAAGGCAGGTTCAGAGAGCCTCTAGGAGTCCATTACAAAATCAATATCAGGACAAGGCTTACACATCAGATAGAACTTTGCTAGTTAACAGTGGCAAAATAGGGAAAACGTGTGAACTCTGAGGGCCATCAACCAAGGTGGGGTCATATTTTCAGATTAGGTCGAGTTTATGTAAGTGTCCTTAGCGATTCCATAGTCAGTGTCCCAACTTGAGCGTCTGGGAGTAAGTCTAGTACTTTGCTTACCTAAATCCAGATTTAGCCTATCCTAGATAGGTACCGGGAGTGACTTGGTACAGTGCAGAAATATATTTCTGATATATTTCAGATACATGCTGGGAGGTATTTATGCTATGAGATTTAGCCTTTAACGTCCAGCCATATGCTTTCAGGAGACCCTCAGTAAAGCCTCGGCACTAAGATCTTTTGACATATGTTGGTGAGGGGAATCCTAACAGTTTTTGAAAAACAGTTCGGTAGGCTGAGGATGTTGGGGTGAGGTGTTACCATTAAAATGAACTTCCTGACTAACTAGGGAGTGGGGGCATAGAGGATCTAGGGCTGGGGTAGACGAGCAACAGCACTTAACTTCCAGGGGCAAAATGGCGGCAGTTATCACACTAGACAACAGGGCTTTGCAGCATTCAGAAAGGTCCGATGGCGGAGCACTTTTTCGCGGGCGACTTAAGAGAAAATCACCCAAGGGACTTAATTTCTATTAGTCAAAAGACCAAAAAAAGACTCCTCCAGATTTCTTGAGCAGAAACTTGAGTTACGTCACCACAATGGAGTTACAATAAAATCTACTAACTTCTCACACAGGAGTCAGTTCAGAGGGGCGGAGTTCCTTGAAATGGGAGCCGATGTCCTTGAAGCCCTCGTGCTAACATGACAAATAAATACTGTGAGTCTGTATTCTAGCTTTTTGCAAGGTGATTAATGGTTATTCCCAAGGCAACGGTGACCTAAGGAAATGAATGCATCCCTCTTTGGGGGGCTTACTGGGCACTGTCCGAGGACTCAGAATACCATTTCAGTTCACCAGCATTGTGTCATCAGTGGAGATGTGACCCAAATGTACTCCACAGATGAAATCTTGGGGCTCCCAAACTCATCCCATGGTTGGTTTCCCAGTTTCTGGATGAGTAGTTGGAACAGAGGCTCGAGAGTTATCAGCATTCCATCATTGTCTCGCGGGTCTCTGACGGAAAGACGTTCATTAGTAGGAAGGTCCACGTAGAAGTCCCCAAATCTCACTCTCCCTGCTGAAAGAGTGTAGAATACTCTTTGAGCCACTCTGTGGCTGTGAATATCACGGAGATTGGTGCCACTAGGAAAAGTCTGTAAAATGCGAAGAAAATACTTTCTTTTATGTGTCTATTTAAGTCTCCGCTCGAGGTTGGCTCTTGGTGAGGACTTGTAGAGAGTGAGACTACACTGTCAGAAGTGGGATCAGTGCGACTCCCATGAAAGCTGCTCATTTAGATATGGTTCCTTTCCTGGAGCCAACGAATATAGCTCCCGGAAACCGACACGAATGTGTATTTGATATTTGATATCGAACATATTTGATGATTTTTTTCTAATACGGGCAGAATTTGCGTTGCTTTGGCCGTAACGGCGGTACACTTTCGCCCTTAACCTCAACAGGTGGGTCAACATTGAGTCTCATGATTTCAGATGCGATCTACATGCTAACCACCCCAAATCTAACTGAGCGTTCTCCCCCAAATCCAGACCGGCATATTCAATTGTCCCCTTGGTAGCTCCAGTTGGATGTCTCACGGGGACCTCAAGTTTCATACGTTCAAAAGTAAGCCTTAATGGCAACCTTATCATTCTAGTTGTACAAGACCAAAAATAAGAAGAAGCAAACAAACAAGAAAACGTCCCCAAACAAAACCATGCTGTTCTATTATGTTGAGGAATGGGACCAGGGCCTAGGAAATAGGAAATACACCAGCTACTCTAGGGAAAGAGGATAGTAGAGTG
This sequence comes from Panthera uncia, assembly GCF_023721935.1. Taxonomy (NCBI): domain Eukaryota; kingdom Metazoa; phylum Chordata; class Mammalia; order Carnivora; family Felidae; genus Panthera; species Panthera uncia. The sequence goes on along the minus strand of NC_064815.1, from coordinate 23,022,048 downwards.
TGTGCTCGGTTAGAATTCCACCACCCGCACTTGGAGCTCGGGCTGGGAGCTTGGCAAATTGCTTTAAACTTCCCGAGCCTCAGTTTCCTCATCTGTAAAATGGCAGTAACCACAGCCAGGTCCTCGTAAGGCTTTCGTGCGGCTCAAAGGAGTTAACGTACATAGTCAGGACGGGGTCTGGCACACAGAACACAATAAATGATCGTGTCTTGGTTGAGACACGTATTTCACAGGATGTGAGATGAATCTCTGGAAAATGTTGGAGCTTGCCACCTGCAAGACGTTTGGGGTACTGCTAAGAGGGGGAGAGAATGCAGTGAGCTAAGCTATATTTGAGTCCTTTGCCACCCAGTCCCCAAAATTACAAGGTTTAAAACGGAACTCAGAACAAGAGAACGTTTTCTTGGATGAAGTGCAAATGCCTTTGTTCCCTTATAACCTTGAAGGTCCTTATACAGTCTGTGGCAATTAGATAAGAGAAACCAGAGGAGGCTGTGTCCTTTCCATCAATTAACATTTTGAGAAACCAGCTCTTAACTTGTTAATGGTTCTTGAGTGGACACCGAATTCTTGCCCATGAGGCTCTGAGTGATAATGTGACCTCAATTGCCCATAATGAACTAGGTATTAGCTAATCCACTTAGCCGCAAATTAGGCATGTGCAGGAGAGCTGTGACAAGCCTGCCCAGATGCTTCCCTCTCCCGCATTTTTTTTTTTCTTTTTAGCATCAAGTAGATTATATTCGACAGCCTTTTTTTCAGTTAGGTTGGAGCCATGTGGTGGGTTGAAGCCATGTGCACAGTAAGAAGCAACATATCACTTTCCGTGTGTGTCTTTCCCCCGTCCATGGGGCTGGACGTCAAGGAACCCAACATGGCTTCCCCGCAGATGGAAGGTACCCGGATGAGTGTGTCGTTACTTGCAAGAGAGACATCTGAACCCGCTTCAGACTGGAATGTGGGTAAGACATACATGTTTATTGCATAAAATACTACTAAGATCTGGGGGCTGTTTACAATAGCAGCTAGCACGGACTCTTCTGGCCAACAAAGAGCCTTCATCATCCAGTGGTAGTTAAGACCAAGCCAAGTGGGTCCTCAAGGCAAAGGTCAGTTGCATGAGCATGTAGTTCACACTCCTGGCACACCTGCTCCTGTCACACTGCCAGCTCCCCACTCCCACACCTGTGGTGGCTTCATGGGGGTCTTTGTTGTGGGAGCACCCAATAGCTTTCCAATGAACTCCTTTACGGCTCAAGTTAGCCTGTGTCCTACACCCAAGATACACTCACCTTCTTCAAATTTTGGTGGGAGGTAGGAGGTTGTGCAAATCACAGACAAAACCCAAGGAGTCTAGATTCTACCTAGAAAATCAACCGGGTCCTCTGCCCATTCTGAAAACAGGAATCGAATGGAATTATACACACTAAACAGGGCGAATAAGGGAATATTAGGGAATAAGGAACACAGGGAATAAGCACAGATTCAACGTATCAGACATGGACTCTTTCTGCTATAATCTGATTATAGAGGGGAAAACAGGTACAGATATTGTCAGTCAGCCTCTCAAGGTCACAGAGCTGGACAATGGCAAATCCAAGACAAAAATCTGGCTCTCTCGAGTCTCATTTTCTTGCACCGTTTACTGTCAAGGGCACCCGGGGAAGGGGCGGACTCACAGAGGGCATCTTCTGAAGGCTGTGTCACCAAGAAAACACAGTAGTGATGCTTCCAGGGGGCACCTTGTGAAATAGCGAGACTGAACTGATAAGGCCGGAGAGAGATTATATAAAGCGACTCTGTGGACGTTGCCATCTCCTTAGTCAAGCCATAATATTTGAATGTTAGCACTTTTCTTTGAATGTATGCCCGCAAATAAAGTGCATTATGTTGAAAATTCCATGGTCTTCTTCCAAAAAGTCACCTGTGACTCCACAAGAAGTAAATAGCGTATGCCCATCTACAATTAGAAGTAAATGCCTCTCAACCAGCCTGTGTGCCAATGGGTGAATTGGCTGGTACATCTGAACGCCCTGAATCGAAAATGGTAGAACATCTATAGGCACACAGAATGCAGAGTAGTCGAGTAATTTAGTAAGATCCTAGAATTTCAGGGGTGCGTAAGACATTAGATGTGATCTTGCTCAATAGCATCATTTAACACGTGGGGAACCGAGCCTCAAGGAAGGTAAATGAATCGGTCACACCTGCCTACTTGATTGGTGTCAGGTTCATTGCTGGGTTTCAGGCTTTCTTGCTCAGTCAGGACTCTGCACTGGGCAAAGTTCAGGGCTCCTCACGCTTGAATGTTCTTGAGAACCACCTGGGGATGTGGTTAAATGTGGGTTTTGAGGCGGTAGAATTGAGCTGTGGCCCAGGATTCTGGATCGAACGTGCGCCCAGGTGATACTAAGGTTCGCGTAACCCCTCACATTTGGTGGGGAGCTTTACCACGAGCTACCTGAACCCCCACCTGAAGATTCTGATTAATTTGCTCTGCCTTGCGACCTGGACTTTGTTTTCTTCAATACTCCCCAGATGATTTTAGTACGTGACAGAGTCTGAGAAGCACCATGCTAGGGTCACCTTATTGTACGTGGAAAATAATTGTCTGCAAGGACAATGGCCTTCCGCCATTCTCTAATTTTTAGAAAATTTGCACTGTTGTTCTTACCGGTAGAGCTAATTAGAGCTGGTCCAGTGAGGTCATGGTTGGCAAATTAATTATCACAAGGTTGGTGAGCAGGTTGACCCCTTGCGGTAAATACAGTTTATGACTTTGACGGAATCAACGGTTATCTAGACAAATAGAGTCTCCTACGATAAACATTCATAGCTGATAAGGGCCATAAATCAACCGTCTTTGGGAATATTAAAACCAACATTTTAATATTCCACGAAAATCCTACTCTTCTTAACCAATGGATTTAAATACTCACCTTTATGGTGACAAGATAGACAATAGGTAGAGATTTAAGGTAAACTTTATGGTGACTTCCGTCAATAGGCACCAAACCTGTGTAAAATATGTAACCGGTTATTAATTCAATGCTTTGATTTCTCAAAAGTGCTCACATTCCAAAGCTTATTAAATTTCATTAAAATGTTTGCCCCCCAAATCCTCATGGCTTCTGATTTGAAGTCGAATTTTAACTAAACCTGAATCCAAGGTAATCAGAGATTCATTTCCATCCTCCTGAGGTCCTTTTTCTTTTTCCATCAACACACGATCTCCCTGCACCTTCCAATATTTGTATCAGTAACACGTTTTCTGGGTATCTTAGTAAAGAATAAATTACAGATTGGTATCCTAGAATTCCCTGAGACTGTTAAAGATAGCAAGTCAAAAAGGAAATAATTCAATGGATAAGATGCAGTGTTGTTTGGGACGGGAAGGGAATCTTCTAATCCAATCTTAACTTGCTGATAAGCAAGAACCTTGGGGAGGCCATTTGCTCCGTGCTTCTGCCTTGGCTACAGAACATCGACCTTGGCGAGCGGATCAAAATCGAGACCCGTAGGGGCGCCTGGGTGGCTCAGTCGGTTAAGCGTCCGACTTCGGCTCAGGTCACGATCTTGCGGTCCGTGAGTTCAAGCCCCTCACTGGGCTCTGTGCTGACAGCTCAGAGCCTGGAGCCTGTTTCGGATTCTGTGTCTCCCTCTCTCTGACCCTCCCCTATTCATGCTCTGTCTCTCTCTGTCTCAAAAATAAATAAACATTAAAAAAAAAAATCGAGACCCGTAAACCTACATGTCTTTGGAGTTACAGATGGCTGATGTTTGGGATGGGCTTTGTATATTGAATTGTATATTGTATAGCAAAACTAGTAGGACTGAGGTATGCCACTGGCCAGTTATTGTGTCCCTGGCTGAGAGCACATAAAAAGTGCTGGCTTAGAAAGTCCTTCGAAGGACTCTTCCCCAAAAGGCACACTGCCTTGCAGATTTTTTTAAGACCTTGGCAGTAATTGGCCAACTAACAACTTTAGAGGCAAAGCTTGTGCCCTACGAAAGGCGAAATGGCTTGATTTCCCTAGAGCTGGGATCTCCCCAGGAACATGACCCAGAGAGACTAAACTTCCTTTTCTGAGGTACAGCAGGTGCAGCGTGCAGAGTAATGTCCCCTCCAAAGGTGTCTACGCCCAAAGCCCTGGCACCTGTGACTACGTTCGGTTGCACGGCAAAGGGTACGGATGGCATTAAGGATGCTGATCAGCTGACTTTCAAGTGCGAGATTCTCTTGGGTTATCTGGGCGGGTCCAATGTCATCACAAGGGTCCTTAAATGTGGAAAAGGGAAGCAGAGCAAGGGAACCAAAGAGGTGAAAACATGAGCAGGACTTGGCCTGAGGTTGCCTTCTTTTTTTCTTTAATGTTTATTTATTTCTGAGAGAGGGAGAGAGAGAGAGAGAGAGCGCATGCACGTGAGTGGGGGAGGGGCAGAGAAAGAGGGTGAGAGACAGAATCCCAAGCAGGCTTTGCACTGTCAGCACAGAGCCTGACACGGGGCTCGATCTCATGAACCGCGAGATCATGACCTGAGCTGAAATCAAGAGTCGGATGCTTCACTGACTAAGTCAGCCAGGCGCTCCAAGGTTGCCTTCTTTGATGATGGCAGAAGGGGCTCTAAGGCCAAAGAATCTGAACAGCGTCTAGAATGGGAATGGATTCTCCCCCAAAGCCTCCAGAAAGGAATGTAATCCTGACGACACCTTGATTATAACCGGGGAGACCCATGTTGGACTCCTGACCTCAAGACTGGTAAGATAATGGGGTGCCGGGGTGGCTCAGTTGGTTAAGCGTCCAACTTCAGCTCAGGTCATGATCTCGAGGTTCACGGGTTTGAGCCCCGCGTTAGGCTCTGTCTGACAGGTGGAGCCTGCTTGGGATTCTGACTCTCTTCCTCTCTCCCTGCCCCTTCCCTGTTCACGTTCTGTCTCTCTCTATTTCTAAAGAATAAACATTGAAAAACAAAAAAACTGGTATGATAATGAATGGATATTGTTGTAAGCCACCAAGTTGGTGATGGTTTGTTAGAGCAGCGACAGGAAGGTAATCGGCAGGAAAACTGACTCCTGCTGCTTCTTCAACTTTCCCCAGAGAATTCAAGGAAAATCATCCACAGCAACGTTTCTGTTGCTGTTTATGATAGAAAACCCTTCTCGGTAGATGCCGCCTCCTTTGCTGCTGCTTCTTTTCCAAGCTCAGCCTTCTTCGGTGGTTTGAAGGGATCATCCTCTCCTCTCGATAGCCACGGTCGGTAGCCCACGCGTTTACGAGGGTGCTCAGCCCACGGCGACCAAATGATTTCCTTCGTGTCTTTCTTTCTTACTCTGTCAGGAAAGAGACATCCCTTTCCTTTCTGACAACCAGTGTTGGGCAGCCTCGTGATCATTCTGCCCTTTACATTTGACAGACTGATTGAATACCCACAGCGCACCAAATGCATGGCAAGTATTTGGCTAGTGTTCGCTGCAGGTAAATTAAGGTAAAATCTCTGGGCATTTTAGGCAGAACTGTGATTGGCTTCGTTCTTGGTGGTGTTCCATGTCCCTTCTATAGGGAGTCATGGCCCGTCTATCTCAGGGTCCAATCGTTATTTTGTTTTAAATGTTTATTTATTTATTTTTGAGAGAAAGAGAGAGAGAGGGAGACCCAGAATCCGAAGCAGGCTCCAGGCTCCGAGCCGTCAGCCCAGAGCCCGACGCCCGTCACAGGAGTCGAACCCCCGAACTGTGAGATCGTGACCTGAGCCGAAGTTGGGTGCTTGACCGACTGAGCCACCCAGGCACCCCCTCAAGGTTGAGTTAGGAGAATCTTGTCTCACCCGATGGCATGAGGTGAGAGGACAGCCCTGCCATTAAACTGTAGTTATCCCGACTAATCTAGGATTAGTTCTGTGGTCTTGGGCAGATTATATAACCTAGTTGTCAGTTTCCACATCTATAAAATGGGGATCTTAATAACATGTGGCGCAAAGATCTTTCGTAAGAAGCAAATAAGATAATCCAAAAAGAACTGAAATACTACTTGGGGTTCTCGTTATTATAACACACTGTTCTTTACTTTTATGGCCTTAATCGTTGAGAAACTTAAATCTGTCGATCAGTTCTTGTGATTTTTCAGACACTGTATATCCGTGCTCGTGATTTGCTTAAACCCTGCCCCCATTGCTTTTGTCACGTCAGGTTTTTCTTTATTTTGTAATTTAAGAATCATTTTGCTTTTTATTTGTATTAAAACCTTTATCTCGTCCCCTCCAAATAGTTTCCGTGTGCGACGGTATATAAATGATTCATGTGGAAAACATCTATAAAACTGAAATGCCTGTTTCCCTCAGAGGCATCTTGCAAAGATAAAATGGGAGAAGGTATTGAAATTTGTTTTGGAGTTAAACCTCCTTTTGCAAACGGCCCAAGTGCGATCAACAGTTAGGTCAAGTTCATGGATTAAAGAACACGATGCTTGTGTTAGTTTGCAAGGGCTGCAGTCACAAAGTGCCACCCACTGAGTGGCTGCGAAAACAGACATGTCTGGTGGCCCAGTTCTGGAGGCAGGAAGTCTGAGGGGTCTTTTGTGTGTGTTTTTTGGTTTGTTTGCTTTTGTTTTTGTTTTCGTTCGTTTTTTTCCCGAGGGCAGCGAGGAAGAATCTGTTCCATGATTCTCTCCTAGCTCCTGGCAGTTTTTGCTGACAATCTTGGGCGTTTGGAGTTCCTCAGCTGGCTGACACATCACCCCATCTCACGTTCACATGGCCTTCTGTGTGTGTGTGTGTGCCTGTCTCTGTGGCCAGCTTCCCATTTTTATAAGGATAACAGTCCTTGAGATTAGGGCCCATCCTAATGACCTCATCGTAACTTGATCACTTCTATAAAGACCCCATCTCCGGGGAACATCACATCCTAAGGGACTGGGGTTAAGGACTCCAACATATCTTTCTTGAGGAGACAGCTTTGAACCCCTACCAGTGTTTCTGGTTTAGAAATATTCGTAACGTATGAGTTAACAGAAAATTTGGCTTCTGCTAAGTTAGCTTTGTGCTCGGTTCTGTTGTGGAAAGAGGGGTAGTCTTTTGACCCTTGGACTCTCAAACAAGTAACAGCCACTCTGGGCTCAATGATGGATGAGAGGGTCTCTAAGCACCTCTCCTGCTGTGACATACGATGTGTCTACGAATAGATTCGGTAGGAACTCACATTTGTGAAGCACTCCTCAACGTACTCAGCGCTCTCGGGGTATTTCATTCCAGTGAGAACCATGTGAGGTGTCCATGATCACCCCTGCTATTTTGGAGGTCCAGAAAATAAGTCACTTGTCTGTGCTTTCACTGCTGCCGACTGTCATCCCCTGACACCGCTCCGAACTTTGTGAGGCTAAGGCCTGAAAACGTTTCGGAAAATTAACATCTGCATCCTGTCACGATAATTAATGCCGCGATTTAAATTTTATGCAGAGTGTGCCGGAAGATGGCATCTGACCCAGGGCTTGACACAGAAGAACACTTAAAAAAAAACAAAAACAAAAACCCATTCTGCGATCTGCGTACCGGGTTTGCGAACGCCGAAATATCACATACCACCACCTTTCAGACGTTGTACAGAAGTGAATCACTTAGGGTTACCAGCAATTATCTCCACTATGAATGCCACTCCTTGAAGACAAGGAATTTATTAGGGTCAGTGGATTTAAGCCTTCAGCGAATTTATTTTCAAGGCTCGAGGAACCCGCTGGTTTATTTCTCCTTGAAAAAAGAAAAAAGAAGAAGAAAAGGTATAACAAGCTGACACAACTGTGAGTGTTGTGAGTGTTGTGAGCACTCAGGGTGCTCTGGGCTTCTCAAGAAGGGAGAGTTTCCCGTGTGCTTTTGTGGTGGGAACGGAGGTTTCATTCCGCGAGATGCCAATGGAGTGGCTTTTAAAAGATGGTGGGATTTTCGGATGCGGAGGGATAGCAAACTTTCATGGAGCTCCTACTGCCTGCTAGCCATCGTGCTAAGGGTCTGGTGTATTACAGGAACGGATCTCACATAGCTCCAGAGCTGGGGTATGCTGGGAGAGGCTATGCCCGGGAAACTGGCTTCTGGTTCCCTCACCCTCCATAATTACTCAGAACCAGGGGAAGGGAAGATTGCTGTGTTTCAGTCACCTGCACATGGTTGATAGGCAGGCCAGTAGGTATCTAACTGCCATCATGAGGGGATCCGATGGGAAGGAGTCCAGGAGGGTATAAACCTTGTGCCCAAGGCATAGAAAGTTCTTCTCATCTGGGAATCCTCGCTCAGAGCAAGTGGTGTGATCCACAGGTCTGATTCCCATGGGAGTGCTGGGGTGTGAGACACTGTACCTCCATCCGGAACAAGGGGTGTGCACATCTTTGTGTATCCCTGTATTTTTGTCACTAGAGAAACTTTAAATCTGTAACCGATGGCGTCAGTGGACCCCTAGTCAGTCCCACCACCGTCCCATTGTGACAATCACATCTCTCTCTGATTCATGTTATTCCATCTGAGCAAGAAGAACCCTACCTACTCTTGTTGGCCAATAGCCAAAGACAACCGCGAATGTCCCTGCAGTGGACGAAGCTTGACTGATCACTTTCCAAAGCAAAGAGAGTCAGAACATGGTGGGGATGAGGTTCCTCAGAGCGGGATGCTTAGGAAGGGACAGCCAACCGTCTCTGGGAACCCATAAGCCCACACCGATTCACCGTCCGCGGCTCTATGCTGGAACATACAGATATGAGCGAGCAGGTGTTCAACGAGTTTAAGTTGGGATCATTTGTGATGGACACACCCTGGTTTGGCTTTGGTACAGTTCCATTCACCTATGTGCTCAGATACTCAGGCTGGGAGATGTTAAGCACTCGCCGGGGACATGTTGACCCTAGGTCTAGCAAGGGCACGGCAAATACTGTAGGTTGGTGGCAAGGTCAGACGGGAAGTGAGCCCGGCAAGGTGGCAAGTCATGATGGAGGACAGCTTTGAGTGTCACGCCTGGGAGACTTCATCTTGTTCCACAGGCAATGCCCAGCCACTGAGGGTGTTTGAGCAGAGGCATGGTTAGAGCTCGATGTCAGCATCACACGGGTGGTCCCAGGCAACCAAAGAATACAGGGACCAGATGCAGAGGCTGGTAGAAAACCAATAAATGGACTTGTAGAACATTCCATGAGGCTGTTAAAACTATCCTAAGGAAGAAAAAAGGACAATGCTAGTAATTCAACATCATCCTGCCTTTCACATGATTGTTTCTGGTGGTAAATTCTTATCCTTTTCCGTGAAAGTGGTCTGTGATTCTTAATGTTGATGTGGTAGTTCTGAAAGCGAGTTCCCTAGACCAGCAGCCGCAGCGGCATCTGGGAACTTGTAAGAGGTGCAGCTTCCGAGGCCCCACGCAGACCTACTGAATCAGATACTCTGGGGTGGGGCCCGGAGATCCGCAATTCGACCCCTTTTCCAGGTGTTCCGATGCTTGGCGGCCCAAGTCAGAGAACCCCTCTGCTAGGTGAATGTCTGTAAGCCCCGCAGATGTTGGGTATGAGCAGATCTTAGCAACTGTTACATTGTTGAAATAAAAGAAAATCCCTCCACACGCTAAAAACTCCGTAGCAGTCGCCGCCGGGGTGTTAGTGCTATCCGTGCATTCCACACTTGGACTTGTTTGGTATTAAAATATCTCTTCCTGTGTCTTTGGAAATATTGAAAGACCCTACGGATAATTAGAATATATCGTTTTACAAAATTACAAATCACAGTAAGCTTGTTTTTGGGTTTTTTTTTTTTCCTTTGAGACAAAAGGGAAAGGGAAGGAAGGCACCTGGGGAAATTTCATGCATGTTAATTGCAGCTTGTAGGTTTCCAGAGACAATGTTTTATTTTGCAACCCTTTCCCGGACTCTTATTAGAAACAGGACATTTTTGTTACTATTTGCTGCCCGGGGAGTTTTAAAAGAACTGATTTTCTGTCACAAAAGATTGGAATCAATTGCAGTCTTTCTTTCTAGATAGTGCTAAAACATTTATTTAAGAGTTTAGTGGCTTGCCTGGCCTTATCTGTATTCCGAACTGCTTGTCCAACAAAATAAAATTCATTCATGCCTTTGTTCCTTGTGTTATTGACAAAGCACACACTTTATGTGACTCAAAGCCAGGATCCTGTCTTCTGGGAAAGCTCCTCTCTAAACTTGTCTCAAAGAATTATTTTATTATGCTTTTTTTTCTTCCCATGCCAACTCCAGAACACCTCAGTGAGGAAACAAAACGATCTGCAGTGGTGATTTAAAAAAGCCAAAGGGCAAAGATGGGGAGGTGGGGGGCGCTTTGCCTGACCTGGGCTTTTTCATCAGAATATCAGGGTCGAGAAAACTGTTTTCTGGAACGAAGACCTCCATGTTTTGCTGCTGCTAGAATACTTAGTTTCTCATTTTATAGATCATTTTATCATGTATAGATACAATGGCATTTTGAGTAGATCAATATAAAAGGGTAGAGCTTTCTTTCTCAAAGACATTTGTTCCTCGTCGGATGAGAATCACCCTAGTTTCATTTGTTGTATATTTACTGCGTGCCAAGAACTTGACCGCTTCAGATCTGGAAAGCACCCTCACACAGCAAATATGCCCATTTTACAGATTACGAAACGAAGGGACACTTGTGTAAGAGGGGGTACAGGGTTTGACCCCGACCCTGCCCGGCTCCCAGTGGGCTCTTTCTAGCATACCACCCTGGGAAGACACTGCCCCATGTCGGTAAAGGAAAGCTGGTCGCTGCTCTCCTGCCCGTGTTTGGAACACCGCGAGCCTTAGTCACCGTGTGGACGGATCTCAAGGCTTCCTGCAGGTGACATAGCAGAGGACTCACAGCTTCTGTTCGAAGTCCCTGACTCATCAGCGTGGGCATTCTTATTTATTTATTTTTTTAATGTTTTAAATGTTTATTTATTTCTTTTGAGAGAGAACGCGTGCTTGTGTGTGCACTGTCAGCACAGAGCCAGTTGCGGGGCTCGAACCCATGAACGGTGAGATCACGACCCGAGCTGAAATCGAGAGTCAGACACATTATTAACCGACTGAGCTACCCAGGCATCCACCTAGGTGGGCATTCTTAACACAGGGTGGAAGAGAATCTTAGAATCTCTAGAAAGGTCTGTTAGAAAACCAATCGTTTTTAAAAAGTAGTTTATTTTAAAAATCGAATTAAACAACGTATTTGAAACGAAATCCCTGGACAACAATATTTTTTGCCCTCGTTTGGGATCAAATACCCCGCTCCCATACAAGTGATTTTTGGAACCAGAAAATGGAGCCTCATGTACTTACTGATCAGTGTGTGTACTGATGAGTGTGAACATGCCAGCCAGGGACTGAATATTCCTGTCCCTCCCCAATTCATATGCTGAAACCCCAGCCCCCAGTAGGATGTATATGGGGGTGGGGCCTTTGGGAGGTGATTAGGTCACAGTGTGGGGCCCTCCTGAGTGGGATCAGTGCCCTTAAGAGAGAGGACAGGAGGGGCGCCTGGGTGGCTCAGGCGGTTAAGCGTCCGACTTCGGCTCAGGTCACGATCTCACGGTCCGTGAGTTCGAGCCCCGCGTCGGGCTCTGTGCTGACAGCTCGGAGCCTGGAGCCTCCTTCGGATCCTGTGTCTCCCTCTCTCTCTGCTCCTCCCCCCCTCATGCTCTGTCTCTCTCTCTCCTGCAAAAGTAAATTAAAACATTAAAAAAATTTTTTAAAAAAGAGAGAAAGAGAGGACAGGAGAGTGATGATCTCTCCGCCATGTGTGGAAGAGGCTCCCATCTGCTGACACCTTGATCTTGGACTTCTCAGTCTCCGGAACGGTGAGGAATAAACACTGTTGTTCAAACTGGGTCGGTCTGCAGCACAGGCTGATTAAGGCAGTGCTCCTGGGACAAAGGATTTAGGATCCCAGATTCCCCAGGAGGACGTAGACTTGCCAGGTCCCTGGAGGAAATCAACTTTCCTGAAAAGGGTTTCTGAAGACCTTTCCGGTGGAAGCAAATTATAAATGGAACAGGTACCTCACACACCTCCAGCACGTTATCAGCAGTCTGCTTGTGAAATAATTAAGTGCTATTTAGAAGTTACGTGGGGCAAGTGACATCTAGCCAAAGATCTAAATGAGTAGATAAGTCAGAAAGGGGAGGCCAAGCATGTCCCTAAAAGGAAGGGTGGCAGGAACCACAACAGTGAGCAGGGGAGAGCTGGCTGACAGAAAGCAGGTCTGGAATTTGCCTGGAATCAGAAATGCTTTCTGGGGCTCCTGGGGCGGCTCCGTCAGTTAAGCACCTGACTCTCGGTTTCAGCTCGGGTCATGATCTCATGGTTCGTGGTTTCAAGCCCCGAGTAGGGCTCTGTGCTGACAGTGTGGAACCTGCTTGGGATTCTCTCTCTCTCCCCCTCTCTCTCTCTGACCCTCCCCTGCTCCCGTTCTCTCTCTCTCTCTCTCTCTCTCAATCAAAAAAAAAAAAAAAAAAAAAGGAATGCTTTCTGCCAGCACTGATTTGGCAGTTGCTTGGGTTTGAAGAGCCACGTGGGCTCAAACATGGCAAGTGTGTGGCCTACGGTCCCAACCCACAGGTACCTTGTGTGGCTACAATGTGTCCCTCCGTCTCCATAGCCAGTGATGGGGTAAAACAAACAGACAGACAGACAGACAAACGAACCAGAACAGGAAGGGGAAACCAGACAGGGCAGCAGAATACTGCCCTTTGTCTGGGGCGATTCTGTGTCACGGAAGGCACTGGAGACAGGCCTCGTTATTAGCTGCCTGCTTAGAGGTACCTAGAGGCCTTTTAATGTCAAAATAACGCAAAGATGAGAGAGACACCTTTTGAAAAAAAATTTTTTTTTTCAACGTTTATTTTATTTTTTGGGACAGAGAGAGACAGAGCATGAACGGGGGAGGGACAGAGAGAGAGGGAGACACAGAATCGGAAACAGGCTCCAGGCTCCGAGCCATCAGCCCAGAGCCCGACGCGGGGCTCGAACTCACGGACCGCGAGATCGTGACCTGGCTGAAGTCGGACGCTCAACCGACTGCGCCACCCAGGCGCCCCGAGAGAGACACCTTTTGAATCCAAGCGAAGGCAAGGCAGCTGATTTTATTTATTTATTTATTTATCTATCTATCTATCTATCTATTTATTTATTTATTTTGAGAGAGAGAGAGCAGGTGTATGGGGTAGACAGAGGGAAAGAGAGAGAGAATCCCAAGCAGGCTCCACGCTGTCAGCACAGAGCCGGACGTGGGGCTCGAACTCACCAACTGTGAGATCATGACCCGAGCTGAAGCCAGACGCACAACCGGCTGAGCCACCCAGGCGTCCCCCCAAAAATTTCTAACAATTAGAAAACTTCATCAGCGTCAGAGTCAGTCATGGTTCAAATGTTCTAGTTGCTGAATAGGTGACAGGGGATGCATCCCTTCTCTACCGTAAACCCCATTTCCTTTTCCAGAGAAAATATATACTTCCTGTGCTCCGGATAACAGATGAAATGAAATGAGATAGAGAGACATGAGGTTCAGCCGGTCACTGAGAGTAGGTGTTGTTTTTTCTGGTTGCAGCCTCAACGGGAAGCTTGTTATACTTTATCTTTGTTTTTAAGCTTTTTATTTTAATTCCGGTGTCGTGAACATAGAGCGCTCTATTAATTTCAGGTGTATAATACAGAGATTCGGCCTTCCGTGTGTCGCCCAGTGCTCATCAGGACAAGTGCCCTCCTTAGTCCCCATATACCTTATCTTTCATTAGCCGAAAAGTTGGGGTGCTCTGGGGGGGTGGTAAACATGCCAGTATCCTTGAGCGGGAAATCTGGATCTTGCCGAGGGTTGAGTTTGTCATGTTGTAGCATCAGACAGCAAATGACAAAGAGGGAGTGTCGTCATTGACCCCTGCATGCCTTATCTGGCACATTTGTCAACGTTGGCTGACTTCCCATATCAGCAAATATCTGGTGTAGCGAATACACGAAAGGGTTTGTAAATGGCTAGACTGTTGGTGACCAGAGACTAGGAGTCTGCAGCCAAGAAACACGTCTTGTATCTTGACTTCAAGGCATTCCTTATTGACAGTGTGTACTGAAATTGTCAAACCCTTTGATTTATTTTTTTAAAGTTTATTTATTTATATATTTAGAGAGAGCGGGGAGGGGCAGAGAGGGAGGGAGAGAGAGAGTCCCAAGCAAGCTCCACACTGTCAGGTTCCCACTGACGTGGGGCTCAAACTCACGAACTGCGAGATCATGACCTGAGCCAAAACCAACAGTCGGATGCTTCACCGACAGAGCGGATTCCAGAGCTGGGGCAAGAAATATGCAGGAGGAACTCACAACATGAGCAAAGGGAATAAGAACGTCCTCAGAGAGTGATGAGGACACGTAAGAGGACACAGGTGCCAGCCAGAAGGAAGTCCCCCTGGCCAACTCTGGGGCAGTCTGAGCACTGAACTGAACAAAATCAGAATTTACAAACCCACAATGATCATAAAAAAAGAAGACAAAGCTCGTTGCTGTGGGACAGAGCCAACTAATAAATGTGGGGAGAATGAAGTAGAAAGTCATTGGAATAATAACCGATTTAGTTAAACATTGACAACGGATGCTAAAAGTAAGCTGAAAGTTTGACGTGGGAAACGAGATATTTACAAAGTCTCCACGAATCCCTTTACATGGATGTGTTATGGGCACCACCTTAAGCCAAACGCACAAAGTTAATATGAGTAATAAAGAGACAAACTGACCTTACCAGTGGATTAGAAGGCACAAATCTGTCAGGGGAACTAGTGTTCCTGCTTTGGGGGACACTTATACTTGCCAAAGTTCATACAGCTAGAAATGTAGTATGAGCTTTAAATTCAGATCTGATTTCAAAGCCCTTGTTATGTCTCTCACATCCTGGGTCTAAAGGGTGATACGGGTCCATAACTGGTGCTATGAATCAGCAGAGAGTAGGTGGTCGGGCAGGATAGACAAATGGAACAAGGCAGAAGTCACCGAAATGCCCAGCAGAGAAGGAGCATCCACATAGACTGAATCATGCCACAGAGGAGTGGCTCCTTGGATGTGGAGATGCTCTTTTCCACTCTAGTCCTTTGCTGACGACTTTCTGAATTTGAAGGAAATGAAAAAGGCATATCCTGAGAACTTGCCTGTCGTACGACGCCCAGAGTTATAATGAGGATTTACCAGAAGACACATTTTAGTAACAAACCGGATGCAGCAAAAAAGATGGGTAGCTAATTATATGGTCAATTTCTCATCCATATTTACATAGCGATATTACAGGATTATTTTCACCTTGTAAAACAAATCCATTTGGATAAATCAATATTATTTCCCAATACAGTTCCTAATCTCCGCTCAGGGAAAAAAGTACCGAGAGGCAAATCTAATACTCTTCTCAAAATAATTGGACAAAATTATATCGAAGAATAGCCCTTAAAGGAAAAGTCTGGTTAATAAGTGTTTGACAGCAATCAGAAGATGCCTCTAAAAATTTTAGAGCCTCCCTGGAGGGGGTATGTTAATATCCTTAAGAGAATGTGATTTTTGCTACATGGAGAGTTCTTTTTGATACCAAAGTTTACCTTTTTTTAAGTTACACATTAGTTCATTCTTTGGACTTGGGATAAACTCAGCAGAAATGCCTGGAAAAGTAAATGTCCTCTGTGTGGGGCAAAGCCAGCAACTTTACAATTTCTTTAAAGCCTTGGTGCCTGTGTACATTTTTTTCCAGCCACAGAAACACCTCATTTATTTCACGTGGCCATGGAAAGAGGTATTATTCCATGCATTAGATGAATTAGATGAATAAAGTCTGAATTAAAAAAGAAAAGGAGGGCTCCTAAGTGGCTCAGTCGGTTAAGCGCCCGACTTGGGCTCAGGTCATGATCTCACGGTGCGTGGATTTCAGCCCTGTGATGGGCTCTGTGCCGACAGCTCAGAGCCTGGAGCCTGTTTCCGATTCTGTGTCTCCCTCTCTCTCTCTGCTCCTCCCCCGCTCATGCTCTGTCTCTCTCCCTCTCAAAAATAAATAAACATTAAAAATTTTTTTAAAAGAAAAAAGAAAATCATTTTATGGGGTGCCTGGGTGGCTCAGTTGGTTAAACGTTCAACTCTTGATTTCGGCTCTCGTCATGATCTCATCATCATGATATCGAGCCCTCCGTCGGGCTCCGTGCTGACAGCATGGAGCCTGCTTGGGATTCTCTCTCTCCCTTTCTCTCTGCCCCTCATCCCACTCCTGAGCATGCTCTCTCCCTCAAAATAAATAAATAAACCTTAAGAAAGAAGAAAGTAATTAAATTTTTTTAATGTTTTATTTATTTTTGAGAGAGACAGAGACAGAGTGTGAGCAGGGGAGGGTCAGAGAGAGAGGGAGACACAGAATCCGAAGCTAGTTCCAGACTCCGAGCTGTCAGCACAGAGCCCGACGCGGGGCTCGAACCCATGAACTGTGAGATCATGACCTGACCCAAAGTTGGACGCTTAACCGACGGAGCCACCCAGGCGCCCCGAAGAAAGTAATGTTAAACACGAATCTTCCTAAAATGTGTTACCCATTTCCTCTACATTCTTCGATGGAGTTTGCCAGTTGCGATTCGACTTCTGTCTTTCTTTTATCGATGACTCTGGGTTGGACATCTGGTGCTCTAACGGACCATCTATGTAGAGAAGACTTAGATTGGAGGTGGGGGTTCCAAGTCAGGGTAGTTGCCTGAGCCAAGCCAAAGCCTGAGTACGGGCAGAGAAACCCTGGGAGGAGCATGGACTGATGGGCACAGCGATCGCAAGGCACAGCAATAGAAGGGAGAACAGCAGGATGGCCCAGTGGCTCAGCTGGAGGTCGGACCATGACCCTAACAGTGCTCACATACAGGACCCAGGCAGCTCCGGGCGCATGAATGCCCCGATTTCTGCTCTGTTCTCCCAGTGGGAGGGGTATGTCACATCAACGCCATCGTCCTGTGTGTCTGGACCCCAGGATTGTTATTGGGTAAATACGGGCATGCCGGAGGAGGGTGACGCAACCAGAGAGAGACAGGTTCAAGGCCAAGTGCGTGTTATAGGCACACCGTTCTCGGGGTTCCCGCTGCCTAGTTAGTGTCTTTGCATCCTGGAATTAGTTCTTGCTTGAACGTGCTCCGTGTGCCTTTCTGTCTTCACCTTACCCTGAGAATTGACATATAGCCCATCCTGCACCCTGTCCCACTCCCCAGGCACCAGTGCCTCAGCCTGGCCTCAGGCCTATCCTGGTCCCCCCAGTCCTAGCTTGTTTCCTGTACCTACAGCCTGCTGCCCCCGCCCCCACTCCCCCATTCTTTCCAATAGCATCCATGTAGACAGCTCGCCTTAGATACCATCGTCATGGGATGATATGTTTTGAAATACTTTCTTGGTAAATCTGGTTTTGTCCTTTCCAACTTTACGCCGTTGACACTAGACCATAAGGCCAGAGAAAAAGAGGGGGAGGGAAGGATATAAGGGAAGTTCCCGCTGGATGGGAAAGGAAAGCAGAAAGTGGTTTTGCCAAGGAAGAGCTAGAGGAAAGAGGAAGGAAAAGGCAAGTATTCGTTACCTCCTCACCCCTGAGTGGCTCGACCTCCCAACCATGATATGGTGACCTGAGCCGAAATCAAGAGTTGGATGCTTAACCAGCTGAGCCCCCCAGGCGCCCCTCTACTTGTTTTTAATTGAAGTATAATATACATTTATAAAGGGTCCAATATACATACGTATAATATACCTGTTCTGGTGATCTGGTTATATTGCTAAGTCATAAACGACCTCAAAACCTAGTGGTTTTAAAACAAGTTCTTATTTTCTCCTCTGGTTCCGTGGTTGACTGGACTCAGCCAAGTGGTTCTCCCTCACTCAGTTACCATCAGATAATGGCTAGGGCTGGAGGCTTCTGGAGGCTTCTTTGTTTACACGTCTCACACCTGGGTTGGGATGGTGGAACAAGCAGGCACTGTTACCTCTCTCTCTCTCTCTCTCTCTCGTTTGGAGTTCTCCATGTGGCAAGCTTGGGCTTCTTCCCAACATGGTAGCCTCAGATAATCAGAATGTTGTAGGCATTGGTTTGCTCCATGATGGACACCCCAAGCAAACCAGGCGGAAGTTGCAAGACCTCAAAAGTCCCAGAATGTCAGTTTCCATCTAATTCCACTGTGCAAGCAGATCACGAGGCCAGTCTTTCCGCGGGAGGAAGCCCAAAGCATTCGTGGCCATGTATAATCTACACTAACACCAAATCATTCACCATTCAAATCCGGATTTAGGGTACATCCAACGCCCAGAATGGTTCCTTGCATCCCTTCCCAGTTTGTTTTTCTCTCATCCTATCGATAGTCACTCTTCTATTTTATTTTTAACCTTTTATTATTAAATATTATAATATAATACATATGATCTTTAATGTTTCTGAATCTACAGGTGGTTTTTATTATTTCTTTTTTTTTTTTTTATTTTTGAGAGAGAGAGAGAGAGAGATCACCAGCAGGGGAAGGCAGAGGGAGAGAGAGAAAATCCTAAACAGTCTCCTTGCTCAGCACAGAGCCCGACGTGGGGCCCGATCCCACAAACCTGGGATCATGACATGAGCTGAGACCAAGGATCAGACGTTCAACCGACTGAGCCACCCAGGCGCCCCTTACAAGTGGTTTTTTAAAAATTATTTTTCCGGGGCGCCTGGGTGGCTCAGTCAGTTGAGCGTCCGACTTCAGCTCAGGTCATGATCTCACACTCCATGAGTTCGAGCCCTGCGGCGGACTCTGTGCTGACAGCTTGCCCTCGAAGAATCCTAGAACTCACTTTGATTTCTCACTCCCTGCGTGGCACCCGGGGGCAAGTTTGGTTGTTTCAAGCTAGATCTCTAATTCATGCATTTGTCTTCATCTCCACTGTCATCCAAGCCTCTAAATCTCTTTTATGGCCCAGTCTCCTTGCTGATGGCCCTGCCTCTCCTGTCTGTTCCCCTCCATCAGCCAGAGTATAATCTCCTTAACATGGATAGCCCAACAGATCGATCTGGGTCCTACCTTCCTCTGCAGCTTGCCCTCATTCTCCTCTCTCATCCTGGACACGCAGCCTGTTTTAGGGACCCAGACAGGCGGATTCTTTTGTACCCTTCATCCTCTTGTGTGTGTTGCTTGCTCTGCCTGGAAAGGCCTCCTTTTCCCCCCTTCCTACCCTTTTCCTGACTGGTGTTCAAGCTCTGCCCAGCAAGATTTCCCCCGTGGGTTTTACCCAAAGCAACCTGTAACCCTCAACCCTACCTTATTACTTCCCCTTAGCCCTCTCTTTGTTTTCTGATTACCACTTCTCAGAATTTCCCATTATTGATTCATTTCTTTGGGTATGTATCTCCTTGCTGTGTATTCTGTTGTGTCTTTCCCATTAGTCCGAAGCTCCAGGAAGACAGGACACGGTCAGTCCTGCTTGCACTCTGTCAGCCTAAATCAGTTCCTACAGGCAAGGGTTCGACAAACATTGGCTGCATGAGCTAAATAGAAATGCCCTTAAGATCAGAAATTGTGTCCTGGACCCCCTTACCTGGGGAGCACGGGGGCGGGGGGTGGGTCCTCTAGAGATGCTGCTCTCTTGGATATGTGATAATTCAACAAAGCCGTGTGAGTTCCTCTCTTCACACCCCTACCCGCCTCCTTCCCCTAATGATCAAGCCGTTTTCCCTTCAGAAGCCCTGAAATCTCTGGGAGCCTCCATGCTGTCATGCAAAGGAATCCACTTTGCTTCCCCAAACGGTCCACCTTTTGATATCGGATCTGGGCCCTGCGGAGAGGGGTCCCTTCTGCTTCCTGCACGTAGAGAGGTTTCATGGAATATTTATACCTCCTGGAAGAAAGAATTGAAACTTCCGAGAACCGTACAGACCTGCCGGTTACTTTCTAGGGCAGGTGCCGGAGGACAAAGGGAAGGAGTTACAGAATGTTGGCGTTGAAAGGACTGACGTCTTCATTTGGTGGAGGAAGGAACTGGGGCCCAGGGTGGATACGGTCCAAGGAATTAGTCAAAGGTGTGAGTTCTGACCCCTCTGCCCGACTCAGTTCAGGGGTCTACTCGCCAGGAATGGGGAGCCCCAGCCCCACCCGACTCCCCGCAGCCTACTCATGGCCACGGTCTTGCGCGCAAGCTCTGTTCCCGCCCAAGGAAGAATCTGTATGTTCTTTGACCTCCACCGGTTCCCTCTGCTCATCTGCTCGACGTGGCAAAGTTCGTCATCTCCGGGTTCCCCATTTGTGTTCCCTGCGGGTCGATGACCTTCTTGGCTTTCTCATCCCGAAGAACTGGGAGGACGCCCCCCCCTCACCCACGCCAAGACAGCCGCCAGGTGTGGGGACTCCCTGCCCGCCAGATGTGCCGACTATTACGTGTCTCAGTAATAAGCTGTGCCTTCGAGACTCTGCTTGGTGAGGCTTGGAATTGGACTCTGCAAGCCCCGCTGGTTCTCAAGCTGGCTCCCCATTACGCGCCGCTCATGAGGGGCACTAGAGAGAGAACGTCAGGCTGTGGGAGGAGCAAGGAGGAAGTAGCTGCGATTCACTTGTGTCCCATTGGCTTCCTTCCTTCCCGTTCTGTGGCTCCAAGAGACCTTCTCCCCGCTGGCAGCAGCGATTCCTATCCAGAGCAGTGGCTGGATCGCGTTTGCCCAACATTTGTGGTGCCAGTTTCATCCCTCTCCTCCACCGTCCACACAACCACTCAGCCACCCAGCCTCCCAGCCCCCGGCCACCAAGAGACCCGCACCCAGCTGAGTACTGTACTCTCTCCAGGGGCTGAGCCTTGACGCCACAGGCCCTTCCATCGAGATTCTAAGTTTGAATAATTCCAACCCCCTCCTTTGTGCTCCCAGCCTGCGCTGGTGGTGACACTTGCGTATTTATTTGCGTTGCCAAACCCCGTAATGTTCTCCTTGCTCTTTTGGTGGCCCAGTTAAAGGCTCATATTCAGATCTCGTGGTCCGATGACTGGCGTGGTT
Source organism: Panthera uncia (assembly GCF_023721935.1). Lineage (NCBI taxonomy): Eukaryota > Metazoa > Chordata > Mammalia > Carnivora > Felidae > Panthera > Panthera uncia. The sequence goes on along the minus strand of NC_064815.1, from coordinate 23,001,036 downwards.
CCCCCTCCTGACCGGATCGTGATGATACAGCGGTAAGCCCCAGTTAGGCAGCTGCCGCTGAGATGGGGCTGCAGGGGTTTATTACGTGGGTAGTACGGAGTGGGGGGGGTGAGGTGGGTGAGCATCACAGTAAAGCTCATGTTTCTGTTCTGGAAATAGATGCAATATCTGCCCTGGCCTCTGTGGCATTCACAGTAAGTTCTCAGATTTGTGGAAACGGTTTCTCACACGGTTAAGCAAGGCGATGCTCAGGGCTCTGTCGTGAGCCAGCTAAGTCACTAAGGCAGGAACATCATCTCCCTGAGAGTGAGACGTTTTCTCCACATTGCAGACATGGGTTAATGGCCTAGAACGCTTGGTATTTCTATATACCTATCATCTATCTATTTCTATATCTATCTATCCATCCATCCATCTATCTGCCCATTTACCTATCTATCATCTGTCTGCCTATCTATCTATCTATTATCTATTTATTCATCTATCTATTTATCCATCCATCCATCCATCCACATCCATCCACCCATTTACCTATCATCCATCTATCTAATCTATCTATCTATCTATCTATCCATTCATCTATCTATTATCCATCTATCGTCTATCTACCTATCCATCTATCCATCCATCCGTCCATCCATCCATCTTTCCACCCATTTACTGATCTATCTATTATCTATCTATCTATCTATCTATCCATCAGTCTTTCCATCTATCCATCTATCCATCCATCCATCCATCCATCCACCCATCCATCCACTCATTTATCTATCATCTATCTATTATCTATCTATCCATTAAGCTATCCATCCATCTATCCATCTATCTACCTGTCTGCCTGCTTTCTTCTTTATACCCTCTACATTTCCATTTCACTAACTTAACAAAGCAAATTAAAAATAGTGCTCATCAAAGACAATGTGTAGCTTTAGGCTGACAATTGTTTGGAGGTAAAAATGTCATAAAGAGCACTCCTGTGGATATGAAAACCCGCCTTTCAGATGTTCTTTGAGGATATTCCATACAGGATTAGCGTCAGGAAGGAAAATCTCTGGCCGCAGATATGACACCCATACAGTAGACCTCCATGGGATTCAGGGTACTGAAGAGTGCTCAGCTCAGCCCTCCAGGGCAGAGATGTTGGGTAGGAACTCTTGTAGTTGACCGCTGCCTGGAGTGTAGTCCTGCATGGAGAAGGTGAAGCAGGCCTCAGACAGGGGCCGGGGGAGGAACTCTACCCTGGGGAAATGGTCCCTCGCGTCTAAGAGCAGTTGGTGAGTCATGTTAGTGTTCCAGCTCAGAGACGTGTCTGACCGAATCGTTCACGAAGGGCAGCAGCTTAGGGTCTAGTGGGAGAAGCGGGCCAAGTACCATAGAAGCCACCAATGATTCTTGACTGAATGAGTAAGTGCTGAGTCGTGCAGTATGGATGGAAAGGGGCAGTTCACGAGTCAGGAGGAAAGAGAGCTTGTTAACCATGTGGTCGGCAGGAAGTGGGACTTCTAAGGGCCTTGGAAGAGGGGAGAGAGGGCAGGTGCGAGAGAAGCAGGGAGGCTATAAAACCCAGCCACGGAAAGCTCTCTGTAGGAATTGAAAATCAATTGATAAGTCTTTATTGAGTTTCTACTATTTTCTCAGCACGGTGCTGAAGGCAAGTGTTAAGAAGTCTTCGAGGAACTCCCACCAGCCAGGGACTCGGTCAGGGCTGGGCTTGTAAAGAGGTGAGTGAGTGGATGTTCTGACCAGCAGGGAAGTCCCTGCCCAGTTTATGATGCTCCCCGCCCTTGGCATGGTTTTGAAACCTGGTTCAGCACAGTATAGAACACGTTGTTAGGGAGCTCCGTCTGGAGCGGAAGTGAGTTTCCACGGAAGGGAACGTGCAACGGAAAGGAGCCGTGCGTGCTTCTTTGAGCCGTGTCAGTGGAGGCGTGCTACAAACTGGGGCATCCCGGGCTTGACCAGAAGTCAGAGGGCCTGCGGTTTGTTTGTCGTTTGCAATTTTGTTTTTAATTTTTATTAGAAAAATTTTTTTCAATGTTTATTTTTGACGGAGAGAGAGAGAGACAGAGCATGAGCAGGGGAGGGGCAGAGACAGAGGGAGACACAGAATCCGAAGCAGGCTCTAAACTCAGCCATCAGCACAGAGCCCGACGCGGGGCTCGAACTTATGGACCGAGAGATCACGACCTGAGCCGAAGTCGGACGCTCCACCGACTGAGCCACCCAGGCGCCCCAAAGGGCCTGCATCTTAATTCCAGTTGTTACTTGTGTAGCCTGTTCCCGTCCGGTGGCCTGGTGTCATCTCCCTACGGCCACTGATGACAATTATCATCAGGGGTCTTCCGGTGCCCTTCTGCCAGTACGAGTCTGTGAACCATTGCTGCGTCTAGTACACAGTTCCTTGTTTTCTTGTCACGGGTGCGTTGCCAACGTGGCCTCGTATTCTTATTGGCTTTAATCGCCTCTGGTTTTGTCAGAGAGAAAAGGAGCTACCAGGCTGGAAAGGGGCAAGGCAGTCAGTAGGAATGAGATGTAGAAAGACAAAGAAAGAAACGGCGTAGGGGCCAGAGAAATTGACTTCAAGCCTGAAGTCAGGGCTAGCAATGAAGGAAAGAAGAAAGAAGAGGGCAAATAAGAAACATTTGTGCCTAAACAGAGCATATTTTGGACTGAGATCAACTGATCTGATGCCATAAAGTAGCCTGTGAAACGTGAGGACAGCCGGGTGATCGGAAGAGAAGAAAGTCAGGGAGGCACAGTTCATCTGGGAATAGTCAAGGGGGGGTGGAAGGGTGGGGTCCCACAGACCGTTACCTCTGCTGACCCTCCTTGCCCACGTATTAGAATACGGACCAAGCAGTAGTGATGAAGAAGCCCACAACAGCGACGACGTAAAGAGGAGAGAAATGCATTTATTTTTTTTTTGCCCAGACAATGGTCCCCAGGGAAGTGGATGGGAGACAGCCAGGAGCTTTGCTTCGTGAGGTCATACAGAGTCTTAACTCTCTTGTGCTCGGTGATGCCCTACAATGCGGTGCCTGCCAGAATGACCAAAGTTGGGTCATCATGTTCCAGTCCCTGGAAGGGGCGAGTCTGAGAAGGACAACGCTCCCTTTTTCGGGTGGTGAGGTGACACTTGTGGTCCCATGTCGTTGGCGGTGATTGAGAGACAGCTGGGAAATGTGGTCTGTAGCTGGGCAGCCCGTTATAACGTTGGGTTTCTATTTCCCAAAAGAGGAAAGGGAGGATGCGCTGGGGAGTCCAAGTAAGTTCCTGTTCAGTTCTGCTGGTCCTGCTTAGGATATGTTACAGCTGATAAAGTCAGGAGCGACCGTGGGCAGACCTCTATTTATTCATAAATCGGGTGTCTACCTGTAATGAGAGTGTACTCACGTAAGCATAGATGCCAATCACAAAACTTCTCTTTTAAAAATATTTATTTATTTTTGGGAATGCACAAGCGGGGGAGGGGCATAGAGAGGGAGGCAGAGGATTGGACAGGCTGATGGCAGCGAGCCCGACGTGGGGCTCGAACTCACCAACCGGGAGATCACGACCTGAGCCAAAGTCGGACGCCCAACCGACGGAGCCACCCAGGTGCCCCACAAAACTTCTTTAAAAGCCATCATTTATTCATCGCCTCATATGTGCAAGACACGGGCTGAGAGCTTTCTATAAATTTTATTTATTTTTCATTAAAAAGTAATTATAGCATAGGGAATACAGTCAATGATATTGTAATAACTTTGCACGGTGACAGATGGCAACCAGACTTATTGCGGGGCTCATTTTGTAATGTAGAAAAATATCGTGTCACTGTGATATACACCTGAAGCTAATAGAATATTGTATGTCAATTACACTTTAATAAAAAAAATCACATTCTTATTGTCATCATCGGGGCTCAGAAGAATGGTCCTGCCTCGTATCTCACAGTGACAACATTGCTGAGTTCAGCGGGCAGAGCCTGTGTAGGCCCGGGTTATACACTTGGCGGTGGGTAGAGTAGTCCTGCGCGATTGACCTTCACCGCCTACAACAGCCCCATGGGATGGGAACTGGCATCATCTCCAATTTACGCTAGCGAAGTAAGATCAAGTGGCAGAGGAAGGGTCCGCACTTGGCTCTCAGGGCTTCGGCCCACCTTCTCTTACTACCCCTGGGGCCAACTCCATGGTGGTCACCCACCGGCGGGCGCGGGGCTTGCGGGCGTTGCCCCGCAGCGCACGCAGCGTGCGGACAGGTGCTACGTGTAAGGTGGCCCCACCTCTCCCCGAAGGGGTTCACAGGTGGCGGCCTGCAGGGCCGATTTCAGACAGCAGCTAATTCCGATTTGTTATTAATAACAACAGTTCAAAGAACATTTGGTGGAAGACTGCGGGATCCGGGGCTGTTTATGCGAAGGGTTTAATGGGAGGATGCGCAGCTGTAGCAGTCGGATGTCGCCGGGGCCCCTCCGGAGTGTCCCGCCTTGTTTTCCTTTGTCTTTGAACAGACTTGGAGGGTGCCACGTGCGAGCCTGGATGGATGGTTTTGAACCACAGCTAATTAAAAGCAGGCGCTTCCCTGAGGGTTAATGAGGAAGGAAAGTGAAATCACCCGGGCCAATTCCCCTCTGGTCTGGGCTGTTACTTCCTGGAACAGAAGGGCATGTGGCCAGGGTGCAAATGGGGATAGGAAGCCCTAAGATACTGAGCCAGCAGTGGAAATGAAACACCCGGCGTCTTGATCCGTCCATGCCCGCTGCGGTCTGCCAGAGAACCCCGTCTCGCTTGGCGCCCGCGTGGACGTGGTTCCTCTCCTGGCCGTGAACCTTAGCATCCTTGGGGAAAGGTTAGCCCGTGGTCAGGGATGCCCTCATGGAGCCAGAGACCGTCCAGCTCCCGACCGTGTGAATCTGCTGCTGATCCCGCATGGATGGCCCTGCACCTCCAGGGAGATACAGCCCTCTAGTGCCCAGCCTTGAGGAGCCGAGAAAGCCTCTGGAAACTGGCATGCTTCTGGAGGGATGGGGGGGGGGGCATCTCTTTTTTTTTCTCCCAGATGAAGCCATCCCAATCCCCAGCACCTTACTTTTGCATATGAAAGCCCTGGTAATTACTACTTTTCGTCCTTAAAGCGTGCAAGTGACACGCAAAATTAGCACTTGAGAGGATCCACTTTTAGACCTTGTTGTAAAGCAAAACTTATTATTTGAAGATAAATCAATTTCTGTTGCCTGTATTTGTGGTTTCCCCCAGATGGCTAATTACTAAAGATAAATGTGTATAAACACAAGCCTTATCCCTCTCCATCCATCTTCCCTGACTGCCTGTTTATCCAGAGGTTAATAATTGCAATCCTGTAGCGTATTGCCATAGTAATGGCTTTGATGGGCCCGACAAGTTTACGACCTTTTATTACAAACAGAAGGACATGCGTTGCAAGAAAGGAAGGTCATTTTAGAGATAAATGTGCAGATAACTAGGCTCCATGAAACAGAGCCAAGAGGAAAAAGAAAACACAAAACAAAATATAAAGAGGGGGGTAAAAAAAAAAAACCCACACAATTGCACAGCACAAACAGCATACATGTCACGGAAATCCGTTTACAGCAAAATTAAATAAGGTTCCTGCAAGCATTAATTTTCATATTTTCTGTTTATGCGTCGTTGGAATTAGTCCCCGGCTTTGATTTACGAAGAGTAAGACCAGGCACTATCATTCAGACATTTGCCAAATTCATTTAAGGGCTGGAACTTCCATTCAGATGGGACCAAATCCCTCTCTGGTCGAAAGGGCAGGTGGAAAGTAATATGTCTTCATAAGAGTAGCTGAGGATTGACGTGCAGATTGTGTTTTGCCCTCCCTCCCTCCCTTCCTTCCTTCTCTCCTTCCTTATCATAAAACATTCTCGTCTCCTAACTGGGAAACAACATAGAGGAATGACGTCTTCCTGGCTCCCCATTTCCCATCCCACTTTCGGGAAAAGACCAGGTCGGAGAGATGGCTAATGAAAAATATAACTCTGATATGTGCAAGACACTGTTCTAAGCCATTGACAAACATTACCTCATTTTTTACTCCTCACGAAAACCCTAAGGAGGTGCTATCATTGTCTCGTTTTATAGGTAAGAAAACAGAAACCCGGAGAGCTAAGTAGCCGGCCAAAGGCCAGAGGGGGACTAACAGGAAGAAAGATATCCGTCCACCTGGGCCGCCCTCACAAAATCCCGTGGTCTGGGGGGCTTATAAACAAGGGAAATCTACTTCTCACAGTTCTGGAGGCCGGAGGTCCAAGATCAAGGCACCCACAGATTCAGTGTCGGGTGAGAACCCGTTTCCTGGTTTGTAGATGGCTATCTTCTCATTGGCAAAAGGGTCAAGGGAGCTCTCCCCGGGGTCTCTTTTATCAGGGAGCTAATCCCATCACCTTCTGAGGTCCCCACCTCCAAATACCGTCACACTGGGAATTAGGATTTCAACATATGAACTTGGGGGAGATACAACGTTCAGACCATAGCAAGGAGTCAGATGCCCGTTTGCAGGTCTCCGAGGCCTTAGCTCATCTCTTAGCTGAGATGCCATGCTGCCTCTGAAGCCGGTCACTCTCTTGTGCTGGCAAGTGGTCGAGGGGCCCACGCTGACACTGAACACATAGGACTTCCTGACCAATGTTCTGTCCGATACGCTGGGTCGCATCTGAGAAAAATTATCGTGGACAGAGTTAAGTAGGCAAGGAAGACTTTATTCAAGACTATTGCAATAGGGGAGAGAGATTGACCTCAACACCAAACACAGTGGGGGCAGCTGGGGACTTAGACCGTAGGCGGTATTTCTGGTTGAGCCTCGGTGGCTCAGTCGGTTGAGCGTCCGACTTCGGCTCAGGTCACGATCTCACGGTTCGTGGGTTCCCCACGTCGCGCTCTGTGCTGACGGCTAGGAGCCTGGAGCCTGCTTCCGATTCTGTCTCCCTCTCTCTCTGCCCTCCCCCGCTTGCGTTCTGTTTGTCTGTCTCTCTCTCAAAAATAAATAAACATTAAAAAATGTTAGAAATACAAAGGCAGAAATATATCGGGGCCCGCAGCTCTATTCCATGCTTTCCGCGAATGGCACCTTGTATGTGCTGTGTTTGCTGAGTACGTCTAGGTGTTGCTCTCGTTTGGAATATTCTCAGAACCTCTGGGTTTCAGGAACCAGTGTGAACCTGCTCTGAGCATTGGATCCAACAGTACGGAAGAATTTAACTCGAGGTATTCCGATTTCTTTTTTCTTTCCTCTCTGAATATTCCGTACTGAACTATATCCCAACTCAATCCAACCCCCAAACTAACCTTCCAGTTAAATTCCCTTTCTGTGAGATTTAAAGATTAAACTAGGACCGCACTGTTTGTATAACTGTACGTGATTAGAGGTTCGATTTGTGTTCATTCATTCATCCCTTTGTTCATTTTTGGTAAGCACACTTTAATTTTTTGTTGCATCAGAGGGTTTTATTTTTTATATTTTATTTTTTTAGAGAGAGAGGGCATCAGTGAGCAAGGGGCTGGGGGGGGAGGGAAAGAGGGAGAGAGAGAGGGAAGGGGGGGCTCACTCGAAGCAGGGCTCGAATTTTTTACCCAAAGCGGGACTTGCGCTCACCTGAAGCGGGGTTTAGACTCCCCCGAAGCGGGGTTCCAACTCACCTAATGTGAGACTCGAACTCACGAACTATGAGATCATGACCTGAGCCGAAGTTGGACGTCCAACCGACTGAGCCATCGGCGCCCGGATGCAATCGCTTGAGACTCCTTCTCCCCAGGCACCGGGGCCAAGGGGAATCCAGCCTCTCCAGACCGTCTCCTTTTCCGGCTCTAAAACCAGGCTCTTGTTTGAGCCACCGGTTTTGCGGTCAATCGCTATGAGACTCACATGACATAAATGACACGCAGGCTCTAGAAGGTTCCGGAATATCAGTGCACCGACTGGACCGTGCGCTGTCGCTTGATTCCCTCCCAAGCTGTAAAAGAGAACCCTGCCCTGTGCTACTACACGTGGCCGTGTGGTGGTGTTTCCTCCGTGATGATCTCCCCTTTCACCAGATGTCAGCAAGGCTATATATAGGAAGGCGCGGTGCCTCTCGTAGAAAATTCGGCTCTGGTCCCCGCCGGGGAAAGCCGGCCTGTGTCCTGCGTGGCAGCGATGACCCTGGGGGGACATTTCTGCACGCTGGTGCCCTACCTCCTGCCTGAGACGTCACCTCTAGAGCTCGATTCCTTTGGCCCTTAAAGGCTTCTCAGTGTCTAAGGGTGGTCTGTTAAGAAGCATGGTTCCCTGGAAAAGGTGCCATCCTGGACCCTCGCCGGCTGAGGGGATTAGTGGGCGACCGGCCAAGGGCAAGGTCTGGAACTGATCTCACAAAGGGCACCCAGGAGGAACTGAGCTCTGCGAGGCCCCGGACAGAATCTACAGGTGCAGCTCGACCTCGCAGAGACCCGTGGCCCACGGACCACGCTTCTGAGGCCGTTTCTCTTACGTTCTCGGTGCCAAAGGCAGAGGCGACGACCGGATTATGCCACGGCCGTCATCAGCTCAGGGCCCCTGTAGGAGCTCTCTGCTCTGTGGGCGCCCGGTGTCCCAGGGGCCCAGGCCAGCTGCTGGTTCCTGTGGCGGGGTGGCTTTGAGCCCTTTGCTAGCAGCTCAGGCCTGCCTGTTTCTCCTGGGCTGGCGCTTGGCCCCCACAGGCCCACAGAGCTGCCTCCTCCCTGTCCCCCCCTCCCCAAGCTGCTCCCCACGGTGAGATCTTGGTCTCACCAGTCCCTCAGAAACTCATGAGCCCGGGGCAATTCACCTGGTTCTCTTCTCTCCATTCGCCCTAGAGATTTTAAGGCTTTGTCTCCAGTCGCTGCCAGGCATTGGCTTGAACTCTGACGCCCAGGCTGTTGCTGTATGGTCAGCGCCTTAAAACTCCTTTGCCCGATCAGTGCCTCCGGCGCCCCCACATTTTGGACATCAAGTGTTTGGAGAGAGAAGGATGGCTTGTAAAGGAGGGTCTTGTTATTTTCCGGAAGGCTACTACGAAGATGTCAGGTGTATGGAAATAACAGATGGGAAAGGCGGGCCGGGATCACCGCTCTGAACTCAAAGTGCCATGCGGCCGGGCAAATAGATGTGCCCGGATTAGGAGGGAGATGCACAGAGAAGGGGAAGGAGAAACCAGGTATTTCAAACATCGGGGGGTAGAGAGAATTGCATTAGGAGTATGGCATGCTTCAAAGGAAAATTCACACACACACACACACACACACACACACACCAGCAGAAAGGTCTGGGCAAGATCGTGAGCAAGGGTGAGCCCGTTAAAAGTTAATTAGCAGACGAATTTGTTTTCAGATGCATGGAACGTAGTGGTTCCAGTGTTGGGGAGACCGTGCTGAAATTCTCATGACAGCTATAGCCTCTCTTTCTTAAAAAAGAAAATACCTTTCTAGGGGCGCCTGGGCTCAGTCAGTTAGGCGTCTGACTTCGGCTCAGGTCGTGATCTCACGGCTCGCGAGTTCGAGCCCCACGTCGGGCTCTTGTGCGGACAGCTCAGAGCCTGGAGCCTGCTTCGGGTTTTGTGTCTCTCTCTTTCTGTCCCTCCCCTGCTCGTGCTCTCTACATAAATAAATGAATAAATAAAAATTTTTAAAATGCCCTTGTAATGTACAGGTTTGGTACATAGCATAAGGGACATCAACGGGACCAGAAATTTAAGGGGTTCCCAATGGTGGTTCTTTCCTCTGATTGAAAGAGATGGAGAGGTGACCAGCATTCAGAGACAGGACTTCCTACTCAGCAGATTTCCGGGGAGGACACTGACACGGGGCCCTCTCGCTCCGGCCACAATGCCACGGCCTCACGCTCTGATGAGGCATGCTGGTGGGGTCAGAGGCTTCCTCGAATCTACCCTTCTTGAGCGCCTGACTACAATCAGGCTAAGTAAGGCTCTTTAATGTGTGTCCTCTGTGTGTGAATCAGTGGGGGTACTATTCAAATATAGGCTGGGGGCATTTTTTCTTGGGATGAGACTGTTGCACACATTGGGTGGGGCTTTGCCCCTGGTCTCTAACCACTAACCACCAGGGGACCCCTCTCATGGTCATGGTGACTACCCCCCACCCATTTAAAAAAATTTTTTTTAGCGTATATTTATTTTTGAGAGAGAGACAGAGCGCAAGCAGGGGAGGGGCAAAGAGAGGGAGACATAGAATCTGAAGCAGGCTCCAGGCTCTGAGCTGTCAGCACGGAGCCCGACGCGGGGCTCGAACTCACAGACTGTGAGATCATGACCTGGGCTGAAGACGGACGCTTAACTGACTGACCCCCCCCCAAGCGCCGCCCCCCTCCTTTTTTCAAGTGCAATATTAGAGTCTGTACAATATGTAATTGGTGTGAAACCACTGCTCCAGAATTGGTCAGGATTTGACCATTGTAGCAGTGACGATAGTCACGGGAAGTAGGACCAAAGCACAAGCATTTTGGCCTGAAGCTGACAGCAGCCGGTCCAAACCTTCATCGTCCCCTCCATTCTTGGTCTTTGCCCCAGAGCCTGGCCCGGGCCCTGCTGAGCCTTCCAAGCCAAGAACCACTCCAGCCGCTCAAACAAAAGGCCACCCCTTGCCCTTGAACAATTGGGACAAGTGGGTTTCAAGAGAGACAGCCACGAAAGGGACCCACCGTCCAAACAAGGCAGCCCTCAGAGGAGACTTCTCTACACGGCAGCAAGACCTCCGACTTCCCTGTTCCTCCTCCCAGATTCTACATCCTCTGATGCCGATTACCCCGCAGTTGAGGTTATGAAGGGCCTAGGTCAACGCTGCTTTTCTTAAGTAGTAGGTGGGAAAGGGAACCTCAATTCCTAGCCTTGCCCCCCCCCCCCACTTTACGCTGCAGAGAGGGGAAGTTTCCAAAGGTCCCTCGCCCCCCGTAAGTCTCAGGGGGACCCGGAGAGCCTGGAACCCACTGGTTTGAACCAGGTCATGCAGATCCCTTGGCTGAAGGCCTTCTCAAAGCTGGTAACAATTCAGAGCCAGGCACCTGGCCTGACGTCAGTGAGCACATTTGCACGTCCAGCCTGCTGTAGGAACTGCCTACTATAAATACCAGGGGTTTTCCGATGAGAAAACTCAAGTTTGGATATGCCCAGAAACTTGCCCAAAGAGGCACAGCTAGCAGGTGTTACGGTCCAGGTTCAATGCAAGCTCCATTTGTTGCCGGAGCGCATGGGCTTGGTAAACGCCCTTCTGATACGCGAATATACGTAAGGCCCTTCTCGAGGTGGGCCCTGATGCTCTGAGATGTGTGTACGGAAATTCATTAGGGTGGGTTCCTAGGATCAACAACCTGTGGAAGAAAACAAGACTGGTCGCTGAAGAAATCGAATTTGGCCGATCCGCCAGGGAGCTCCGGGGTTGGGAAGGCCTTTTGCATCTGTCTCAGGGTGGGCCAAGTCATCTGGGGCTTTATTAACACCACTGCTACGCCCCAGAGCCCTGGTATTGAGCATTAGAAGACGCAGACTTCCTTGAATGGGAGGATAGCTCTGAGCGAGGCATCCCTCTTCAGCTGAGAGCAAGTTCTTGGAGGGGAGAAGTTCATGAGTGGGGCATCCGGGCAGCTCCCGGCAGCATCCACTACATCCCAGAGCCCTGCTTTGATGTGGGGGCATTCAGGCAGCTCACGACAGCACGGATGACACCGCAGAGCTTTGCTTGGGAGGACCCGCCTGTGAATCTGGTGGCCCAGGGGACAAACACACTCTGGGAAAGCCATCTCAGAGACTGGAGCTTTAGCAGTATATTTATTTATTTTGAAGATAAGATAAAAGAAGATAAGATAAAATAAAATAGCAGTTCAGCCACAGTTTCTATAAGGTAAGCTAAGAAAATCTACATATAGGACCTAGAGTACAGGGCATTGAGTGTATTACTCTTGACTTAAGCTAGTTAGTGGCAAAACAGCCTGGAATAGGATTCTCTGCTCGTAGCTACGCGTCCTTCCCGTCACACCTGCCAGCCGTTGGTCCGGGGGGCAGGGATGCAAAGAAATTACAATCAGAAATCCCTTAGCCATGAGGGCAGACAACCTTACGGTTTGCAAGTTTTATGTGGAGACCAGCTGAAAGAGAGAAATTTCAGTGCGTTGCTCGTTTGTCATTCACCGGTCCCGCGGGGTCCCTGGGCGACGCGAAGCTAACATTCGGCAGCGTCTATAAGATGACAACACAATACACTGAAAGGTAGCCTTTGACGGCATTAGAAGAGGGTAATACAGCCTCCCAGGAGTGGTAAGAGCAGGAACAAATGTGAACCGAAGATCAAACGTCAGCCTGCTACACAAGACAAGACCGGGACGGGACCCAGGGCAGCCTCGGAGGGGAAGAGACGGCGCTCAGGATCAGTGCTCTGAAACGGGAACGCGACTGATCTTCCAAATAAACAGATGGACAGATCACAGCCTCGTTTAGATGCTTGTTTGAGACGACGGTCACTGGGGTTTTGGTTTCTCTTCTATGAGCGGTTCATGGGTTTGCAGAGTATAAATAGAACTACATTGAGACGGCTCGAAGGAGGCTAAAAGACTCGAGAGCCTAATTTCATCTTTCTTTATCAGAAAACCGAAGCCCAGAGAGGTTCATTGATTTGCCTGGGGTGACACAACTAGTTAGTCACAGAATGGATGGGAAGGCAGGTTTTTCTTCTTTTTTTTTTTTCCACTCGATGATGCATTTATTCTGCAGACATTGAACACTTCATGTGCATTGTGTCCTTGGACTTGAACCCGATGGAATACAGAGGTGAGTGGGGCACACTGCTTGTTTTCAAGAGGTTCTTGATCGTCCGTGAGCAATTCATGAGACAACACAATATAAGAACGACACTGAAGCATTTCCTCAATGCTAAAGGACATGGACAAAATCCTAAGAGTCCGTAGCTACTCCTGGGATGTGGAGGAACAGGTGGAGGCTGTGTCCTCTATGCGGGTCCCCCTGTGGACCAGACCATCCCTCAACTATCAGCCTCAACCCTGCCCGTGACCGGAAGCAGTCGTCAGTGGGGCGGTGGGTAGATTCACTATTTTAAATCCAAAGGAGTTCCAGCCTGGAGTTGCTCCTGTCAACATGGGCCCAGTGTTCCGTATGCTTCAGTACCCACCTTTGGTGTTACTTTATTTATTTTTTTAATGTTTATTTAGTTTTGAGAGAGAGAGAGAGACAGAGCACACATGGAGGAAGGGAAGAGAGAGAGGGAGACACAGAATGCAAAGCAGCTCCAGACTCCGAGCCATCAGCACAGAGCCTGATGCGGGCTCAGACTCACCAACCGTGAGATCACGACCTGAGCCCAAGTCAGACGCTTAACCGACTGAGCCACCCAGGCGCCCCTTTTGGCATCACTTTAAATGGCCCGAGGGCAAGGGAATGTTGTTAAGAACAAAGAAGGGAATCTCTGAGCGCTTCCTGCAGGAAGTATCCCCAGACTTTGTCTCTGTGCCTCTGCTGTCTCTCTGTCTCCATTTCAGGCTGTGGTATGGGCTGCTCTTTGCGTATCTACTTCATTCTTCTGTTTTCTTTGGCTTACTTTTGTTGTTGCTGTTTCGTTTTAGCTTATTTGCCATGATGCGTAAGTTAAATCAGCTACTACTCCTGAGACGAGATGACCTTGGAACTCCAGCATCTGCTGCTGTTTGGTTTGCCTCTAGGTTCTGTGCTTAAGAGAGAGAGTAAATCCAATGGGCTCAACTTTGACTGGGTTCTCACCTCTCTTCCAGTCAGCTATGGTCAGGCGAGTGTGTTCAACTCTGGTAGCCAATGCCCTTAGGCTTTCTCCATCATCAATGGCTGTGGATCATCAAGAGCACACTCTGGGCGGAAACTGAACTTGAAGGATGTCTACTCATCGTTGACTCTACGCCATAGCTCTTTAGCGACACCTTCTAGATTTGAGGGGACATCTGCCTCAGTGTTTTTGTTTTCACTCAAGCGCTCTACCGTCACAGATTTCAGTTCCATCAACTATTCCGTGTCACAGACTTGGTGACTCAACCAACATTAATTTATTTTATCATAGTTCTGAAGGCTAGAAGTCTAAGAGCAACATGCCAGCAGGGGTGGTTTCTGGTGAGAGCTCTCTTCCTGCCTCGTAGATGGCTGTCTTGTCACTGTATCTCCACATGGCCTTTCCTCCGTGAATGTTCTCTTGGTATCTCTTCCTCTTCTTATCAGAACCCCAGCCCTATGGGATTAGGCACCCCCACTCCCATGACCTCCTTTAGCCTTAACTACCCTTAATGTCCTAGCTCCAAATATAGTCACTCCAGGAGTCAAAGCTTCAACATATGAATTTGGCATGGACTGGAGGTTGGGGGCAGGACACGATTCAGTCCCTCACGCTCAGCGGGTCCCCATGTAACTGGAAATGCTTCTGGTTACTGGATTTCCCTTTCCTGGAATCTCAATTCATGTCCTGCCTCATTTACTTCTGATGGGGCACAAAAGCCAAGTGAAAATCGACCAATACAAAAATGGGCAAAATTAACCCAAGCTGTTGGGCTAGTGGTTATGTTTGGCAATTAGTGACCAGAAGAAGGAGTGAAGAGGGCTTCTGAGAAGGTGTTTCTTTCTTTTTTAATGTTTATTATTTTTGAGAGAGACAGAGAAAAAGAGGAGCAGAGAGAGAGGGAGACACAGAATCTGAAGCAGGCTCCAGGCTCTGAGCTGTCAGCACAGAGCCCAACACAGGGCTTGAACTCATGAACAGTGAGATCGTGACCCGGCTGAGATCGGATGCTCAACTGACTAAACCACCAGGAGCCCCCCCCCCTCCCCTTTTTTTTAATGTTTATTTATTTTTGAGAAAGAGAGTGCCGGGGGGAGGAGCAGAGAGAGAGGGAGACAGAGGAATCGAAGTGGGCTCTGAGTTGTCAGCTCAGGGCCCAATGTGGGGCTTGAACCCACGAACTGCAAGATCGTGACACGAGCCGAAGTCAGACGCTCAACCCACTGAGCCACCCAGGTGCCCCCCGAGAAGGTATTTCACGATCTGGGTGCTGGTGGCATGGCTGTGTTTGGATTGTGAAAATTCATTGGCCGGCCTACTTATGGCATTGTGTGTGTATTTCTTCTCTGTGTCTGTTAGTTCCAGGTAGCTAGTGCTGTGTAACAAACCACCCCAAACACGGTGGTTTAAAGCAAAGAGCAGAATTAGTTTTTCTTACAAATCTGTAATTTGGCAGGGCTTGACAGGGATAATTGTATCTCTGCCCCAGTTGGCAATAGCTGGGGCAGATCAGAGGCCGGGCACTAGGACCATCTGAAGGCTCACTCAACTCCCATGTCTTACAATTCATGCGAGCTGTCAACTGAAACCTTAGCTGGGACTTGGCTGCAACCCCCACAGGGAGCCTCTCTATGTGGCCTGGGCTTCTCACAACATGGCGACTGCGTTCCAAGGGTGAGCAGAGTCAGGGGGAAGCCATATTGCCTTTTCTGACCTCGTAATGTCACTCACCCTGCATTTTGTTCATCAAAGCAGCCACAAAGGCTTGTCCAATATTCAGGTGAGGAAAAATAGACCCCATCTCTGGATGGGGAAAGGCAATGTTCCGAAAGAGTATCTGGACCAGATATATAGGTATGGCAAATTTTGAAGAAAAAAAAAATGCACCCCGCTACAATGTTGTTCTTTAACAAAAGGTTTGAAGAAAAAAAACCACTTTAGGTACAATTAAAGTGAAAAAAAAAAATAATAACAATTTGGGAGAAACAGGTTGAGCCCGAGTCGTCGTCAAGAAGTCTAAAGTCACGTCCCATCTCTCAATCCACTTTTGCTCTCCCAAGAGCCTCTGTCATTAGAAAAATCTCTGACAGGGAACCATCGTACGCGGAGAAGGTATAATAAACAAGAAGTTAGCAGGAACTCACGTTGTGGAGGTAGGCAGGTTATTACCCAGGGCTGCTTGAGGCCTGTGTGTTTTTCTCCCAGTCGTTTGTAACCATAATGGAAGAAAAGAACATTACCTACAAAATGGGAGGTTTTGGTGTGTGGGAAATGGAGCATGAAAGGGATTTGTGCTCTGATGTAGAGATTAGGAAGAACCACCCAAGTGAATGAATGAATAGGATGCAAATATAGCACATTCAGGTGTAACTTCAGTGCAACTTCAAAGGTTTTGTAACTTGTAGAAATACAAATTCTCTGAAGCAATGTTAAATAGATTCCCCACCCCCACCCCCCGAAGGGAGCGTGATTGCATTGGAACGATTTGAAATTCCAGGGTGATGTCAGAGTTCGTTCCCCATGGCAACTCTCCGATGTCGTTTCTGTAGCCATGACTTCCTCTATCACGGGCCGTACCCAGACACACAGTTGTCCTTCCTTGCCCTGTGTCATCCGAGACCAATCCATCTACGTATGCGTTTTAACCTAAAACTTCTGACACTTCATCCTTCTTCCTAGAAGTTTCCTCAGACCCTCACTGTTTCATTTCCAGCTTCTCTGTGCTTTTTCGTCTTACCTTTTGATACTCATCCCATCGCCCATGTCCTAGTCACCCCAACCCTTGACCTTGAGGGCGGATTTAGTTTTCTCCATTTTGTCTCTCTGAGAAACAGGTCTCTTTTGCCCTAGGTTTTCTTATCCCTGGACACTTCAAATAATTGTTCCATATATTCAAGGACTTGGATCCCATCCTAACTTAAAAAAATTTTTTTTTTAACATTTATTTATTTTTGAGGTACAGAGACAGAGCACGAGTGGAGGAGAAGAGAAAGGGGGTGGGGGCACAGAATCCAAAGCAGGCTCCAGGCTCCGAGCCATCAGCACAGAGCCCGACGTGGGGCTCGAGCTCATGGACCGAGAGATCATGACCTGAGGTGAAGTCGGACGCTTCACCGACTGAGCCTGATCCCATCCTAACTTCAGGCTGGGGGTCAACAACGCGAGTACAGGAGACCAGGCATCATCTGAGGTTACAACTGCGAAGACCGAGCATGAATGGGGTGTGGGATTTGGTTCGAACAGTGTGGGAACGGCTCAAGATAACAGCACCGTCGTGTATCTTCGCCGGCACTGCAAAGATAGAAACTTTGAAATTGAATTGTGATTTTCAGAAAAGAGTGGGGTGCAGATCCCCAGGAGCTTTGCATGATCCCCTTACGTGTGGGCCCAGGCCCTTACCGAGCTGCTCTCCCAAGAGATAAAGCTTCTCCTAACTCAACACGGGTGTGAAGTCCGCTCTGTCTCTCACGATGTGTTCGCTCCACCATCCGAAAGCACGGTGTCTGGCTTCTCAGTTAATCCCGATTAAACGAATGAAAAACTATCTGCTTATCTCGTTTATCATGAAATTACTCAGGCCACAAAACTGGAGACTCTCAGGAAAGTGTCCAAATGGATTTATGGTTTGCGTGTGTTTCTCCTTCCGGCAACGGATCCAGGCACCATCTGGCACTGAAAGCATGAAAGGAAGTTGTACGGGGCTTCTCCTGGGCAGAACGATAAGGCGCGTGAGCACGCCATCCAGAATGATTCCATCTGGATCCTTCGACCCCCTCAACACCACCTCCTTTTCTTAACACCCCTGCAAAAGGCCAAAATGTGGTTGAGTGAGTGAAAGATACTGTCCCCCTTCTTAAGCTAGCTGTTCCCTTAAGATTCTGAGGGTGGTGAATTCTCATCGTGTCCCTATCCCAAGACAAGCACACCCAAGCTTAGGCCTGGTCTGGTCTTCTAGAAAAGAGCAAGCATCTGCCACTTGACTTTCCCCTTTCTTGGAGGAGGTCAACTGCTTCTCAGCCAGCATTTCACATTCCTGTGTTGACCTCTCCTTAAGAATCTTAACTCTTAAGACTCATAACTCAGTCCTAAACATCTGTTTGAGAATGGGCCCTTTGATGCATATATAAGAAAGCATCATCAATAAAGGTCAGCAGAAAATGCAACACCAAACATTTTTCTTTGTCTTTGAGTCCTTTGGGAACTTGGAGAAGCCATATCTGAATAAACAGCCCCAAACCTTTGGCAATGATCCAGTTAATTCATTCCTCAGGTATTTGTTGAGATCGTGTAAAGGGTAAGGCACTTGGGGTCTCTATCCTGTCTCGCTCAGCTGTGAACGGTGCAAAATGACTGCCCACCACCTCGTCAGGGTGAGGTTTAA
This sequence comes from Panthera uncia, assembly GCF_023721935.1. Taxonomy (NCBI): domain Eukaryota; kingdom Metazoa; phylum Chordata; class Mammalia; order Carnivora; family Felidae; genus Panthera; species Panthera uncia. Next base: position 22,982,877 of record NC_064815.1, on the reverse strand, counting down.
ACAGATGACAAGGAAATTTGGCACAGAGTTAAGAGCTTAGTAATAGCCTGGCTTTTCCTCTCCTGGAGCTTCAAGAAGATTCCAATCTAGCAAGGAGCTTAAAAATCAAGCTGTGGCATAAGACGAAATATGGGAAATCCCATACTAGAAGGCCGAATGTTGCGTTAGGGGAGATTAAAGGAAAGGGGGGCTATCGGTGCATCAGATAGAGACCCCTTCATGGGGGCGCCAGCATTTGCTCCGGGAGTTGAAGGGGAAGAATTACACAGGCAGGGGCTCGGATCATGTCTACAGGTTTCCAGACTGTACCCACAAAGCAGGGGTCCCCCCCAGGAGCCCACTGATAGCCTGAACTGCCTGGGCATGCCAGGGATGGTGGAATCCAATGGACTCTAGGGAGTGAGGAGTCCCTGGGTGACCTTTTATCCCAAGAGGGGGAGGTGGGGAATGGCCCTAAACACCCAAGGGGAGCAGTGATGTGCCCCCAACCGTGTGGTGAGAAAGGTAATTCTGCAGCACCTGAAAGACATATTGGGGGGCGGGGGTATGTTGAGTGTTGTGAAAGTGGTCAAGAAGCGATTGACGAAGTCCAGGTCGGGAGTCATGAGGGCTTCCATTAAGGCTGTGGTCGAGGGACACAGAGGAAGCTGCAGACTCCCCGCGGAGGGGGCGCCTGGGGCTGGAAGTCAGCTCCGAGGAGAGGGCTAGGAGACTTCGCTGGAAAAGGGTTTGCGAAGGCAGCCCAGAGCTCCACCTCAGACTGTGTTTGTCCCCTTCCAGCAGCTGGGTGAGTGTCGGGGACATCGATGGAAATGGACAGGAGGGTAGAAAGCACCCCGAGGTACCCTGTCGCGCCTTCACCAGAAGAGAGGAGGGCTGTGTTTGAAACCAAAATTGTTAGCACCCTCGGTCTGTCTTCATTGGGTCTCAGGGTCCTCTTTCTTCCCCATTTAAAACACAAGAATGGAGCGGACGTTACCCAGTGTCAGTTTCAATGATTGTAACTGTGGTCTTGAGGTGGCCTTTCTTTTTTCTTTTTTTAAGTTTACTTTATTTATTTTGAGAGAGAGAGAGAGAGAGAAGCCCAAGCAGGCTCTGAGCTGGTAGCTTGATGGGGCTTGATCTCACACACTGTGTGATCATGACCTGAGCCCAAATCAAGAGTCAGATACTTAACCGACTGAGCCCCCCAGGGGCCCCTGGAGGTGGCACCTTCTGAGCATGGCTTGCTGAGTTGTACTGCCCTCTACTTGCTCAGAATTTCTTGTATTTCCCTGAACCTCCTGCTATCTTGGTAGTACATACAATCTGTCAGGTATTCCGCATCGAATTAGAATTGTTTCCTCTCGGAATACACACGGCCCACTGCAATAGTATTTAGCCCTGATTTTCCCCGGTGGATAACGTGCAAGACAAAAGAGGCTCGTATTTTATGCGGGCCCTCTACAAATACCCGGCAGCAAATTCCGCATCCTGGTTCCTGGTGCTTCAGACACCTGCTTCCTTCCTCCCCTGTCCCACTGTGCCCTCGTTGCCAGGCAGACAGCCCTCTAAACATCACATAGAAGTTAAGAGGGGGCATCACAAGATTCCTGAATTCTTATTAGGAACCCGTCCAAGGCAAGTGCCCGGTTTCAGTCTTCTGTATGTCGGGGCGGGGGGAGGGAGGGGAAAAATATCTAAATTTACTGATTCCCCCCGATATTTTATTACAATACCATTCAAAATGCAGCTAAATGGAAAGCTTTTGTACAGTGAACAGTCGTATGCCCACCAGCTATAGTCTACTGTTAGCATTTTGCTATGTTTTCTTCATGATCTTTGTGTCAATTCATTTGTCCCTCGTTCTACAATATTTTTTTCATATAGATATCCATAAACTTACCCTTACATACTTCAAACTTGCTGTTTTAAGAATTCAATAATATCCATAAACTTACCCTTACATATTTCACGATATCCATAAACTTACCCTTACATACTTCAAACTTGCTGTTTTAATAATTCAATAATAACCATGGGTAGCATTTACTGAGCCCTTCCTATATCTTGGGCACTTAGCCGAATGCTTCATACTTGATTCCTTTTCCTCTTCACGATAATCCACAAAGGCAGGATCCTCTCCCCTGACCTGTTCTCTGCGTTTCACAAAGAAGGTTTGACCTCAGATGTGTAGGACTCTAACGTTCTTCAGTAGACAAACAAAAAAATCAGGTCAAATGTTGGAGAGCGTCAGTCCCATGACCATGAGACCATGACCTGAGCCAAAATCAAGAGGCACTCAACTAACTGAACCACCCAGGCGCCCCTAAAACTGGCATTCTTAAGTGGGACAACTGACTCCATCATTAAGATCAATAGACATGTACCAATTTCAAAGTGCCAGGTCAGAACGACATAGGCCACTGAACCTGCAAAAGTTAGATGATTCCACACAGTAAAGAACTATAATACAGTTGCCTACATGCCCATAAGGACCTCCAGCGCCCCCTGCATTTTTCCTTTGTCCTCGCAGGCAGGGGGATTTGTGCGGAACTGGGGTCGGGAGATGCGCCGTGAGTCGAAGCGATGCTGTCATACCCACGCCACAGTGTTGAAGAGTTGGCACATGACTATCCCTCCGACTCTGTCCGGGCCACATCTCTCATAGAGGTCCTGAGATGGCAAGGCCACCAGAAGGAAAGAGCCAGGTGGGACGGAAGGCACGGAGACTAACGTTACTTAAGTGTTTGCTGTGGGGCTAGAGCTACAGTTGAGTAACATGAAGCTTCATAAGAAGGGGTTTATCGACTATTAAAAATCCAGAGAGGGGGGCGCCCGGGGGGCTCCGTTGGCTGAGTATCCGACTCTTGATTTGGGCTCAGCTCATGATCTCAGGGTCGGGAGATCAAACCCCACGTCAGGCTGCGTGCTGAGGGCGGAGCCTCCTTAAGATTCTCTCTCCCTCTCCTTCTGCCCCACCCTCGCTCACGCTCTCTCCCCGGAAGAGAAGAATCCAGAGAGTAATCCCAAGATCTGCCTAGGTGCTGATTTGCTCATCCTCAAACTTCGACATTCAAAATTCTTACTTTAAACTCAATCTGTCTTGTTGCGACATAAGGTCTTCTTGTTCTTGGAATAAAAAACACAGTTGCTAGCTATCACCCATAAAATATTGCTTCATTAACTTGAAGACTGTAATTAACTACATATCAGCCTTCTGGCTCCAGGCAAATATCCATAAATCCTTTAGTCTTCCCTCACAGTCTGCTTCTAACCTGTTAATCATTTTCCCTGCCCTCTTGCCATCATCAGTAGATGGGGAAAAAAGCCCTTTAAATAGAAGCTAATCACCCATGGCACTCTGTTAGGCACTTTACAGATGCCCTTACATTAGGCGAAATCAGATACACACACAAGCACAAACACATGCATACACAGACACACAGTATGGGTATGTGTGTATGCTTGGGTATATAAACATATCTTTTTAAAAAAAATTTTTTTAAACATTTATTCATTTTTGAGAGAGAGCGAGAGCAGGGGAGGGGCAGAGAGAGAAGGAGACACAGAATCAGAAACAGGCTCCAGGCTCTAAGCTGTCAGCACAGAGCCTGACGCGGGGCTCGAACCCACGAACCGCGAGATGGTGACCTGAGCCGAAGTCGGGTGCTTAACTGACTGGGCCACCCGGGCGCCCCTGAACATATCTTTAAAAAAAAATAGATTAATGGTCTAGAAAAGCAGGAAAAAGAGGAGCTTATTTATTTCACAAAGGATTGAACACGTGATCGTTTTAAATAACCAACTCCCCTAGCTACCTTTAAAATAAGATTTAATTTATCCCCCTCTAAAAATGCTTACAGCTGTTTGTTATACCAAGGCGCTGGCTGCAGATGCAAGTCTGTTTGTACGAAGGGCTCTCTGCCCTCTGAAAGCAGTTGTATGGCATCTAATTGTAGCCAAATGAACAAACACACAAATGGGAGCAGGTGAACTACGGGCCTAGGCTTTAACGTGCTGTGTTTTGAGATTTGTCGAAGGACGGGAGTTGAGAGCTGCCACCAGGGAAAGGGAGGCCACCTGATGACTGGGAGGAGGGGGTTTACTCCTCTTCAGGAGAGGAGGATGAGTGAATAACTGAGGAGGAGGCGGGTGAAAGGGGAGAAGAATACTCTATACCGGCATGAGGCCATCACCATATGTTGTGGGACGGGCCTGGGTCACGATGGTTTCTCAAACTCTCTCACATGGTAGGTGTTCACTAAACACTGTGGAATTGACGTGGAAAATGACCAGGAAGCTGGGGGCCAACATGAGGACAGGGAGGATGTTGCAAAGGACAGCCATCCCAACCATTCTCTACGTGGAAAGAAGCTGTGGAATAATTGTCTTGCTTTTGGTTCATCCTTGTTTCTACCAGTAAGCCTAGAATGGCCAGAGGAAATACTGTGTCCCAAGGGCCAAAGGGACCAGGTCACGGGCTGACTTTAGGAGAAACGTTGGAAAAGTGCGTTTTGCCATGTTGGTGGAATTTACTAATTCCTTTGGCATAGACCTGAGGCCGGGTTACCTAAACTCTCCTGGATCCCGACCGACTCTGGGCCCCGTAGAACGTCACCCTCCGGAAAATCAACAACTTGGCTCTAGATTGGCTCTTTCGAAGGGTTGTTTGCACCAAAGAACTTGGCCACCCGTACCTCAAACGACTGATGAGGTAGTGGATAAAATCTGTCCTCCCCTCGTGGCCAGTGTATAATTCTGTGAAAGACTGGAACCGAAGACGCTCCAGAATACGACTATTTAACCCAAAGATTCCACCGTTGACTATGTACTTGTAAGGGCTGAGTGTGTAGTGCTGACTTTCTGTGATTGTCTTCGTGGGGACAATTTTTGCTTTTACAGCCCTGACATTTGTGAAAGCAGAGGTCATCCATTTTTCTGAATACCTAATGTGTAGAAAATAGGAAGGTTTAATGAAAAAGACAAGGCCATCCACTCTTAAACCACACATAAATCTCCGCCGTGGGCTCACATGATTACTTATTCCTCTCATTTGAGCTTGTTAAGTAATTACTACGTAAATTATTAGGATAATGTAATATGCATGACTTTAAGGAATGACAAATTGTAGCTAACTTTCTTAATTTGTTGCCATAGTTACATTTCTAGAAATTCTAAATTGTTCCTCTTCTCATGTATAAATTACTGCCACCCCGCTACCTGTTCAGCTTTGATTGGCTAGACCAGAAATACATGCCAGTAAAATGACTTCATGTCCTTGATGTTTGAAAGCCTTGCCTTGATTCTCCTTCAAAGTGCGGCAGCGTCCAGCCAAGTCAAGGGTCTGAGCGGCCTCCTTCAGAGGGCGAGAAGACCTTGAAATACAAATCAGGATTAGGCAGCCCGTCCTCACTGAACACTGCTTTCTTTCTTCTTGGCCACCCAGCTGACATTGACTAACTACAGACTTGGGGCTAACGTGAAAACTGGTCATCGTTTGTGTTCGTAAAAAACACACAAAGGCACGCCCTGACGCGTTGACTTAGGTCTTAAGAAAAAGTGTGACTCTCTTTTCTCATTTTCCACAAAATATTGAAGGACACATTAGTCACATCTGTGCCTGAAAGGTAGTCCAGCCAGAGGACAAGGGAGTGCTCTAGAATGGGGTTTTCTGACTATCCACCTGGGTGGTGAGACTAATTTGTATCACCACACTTTGCATCAAGGATGAGCAAAGATACAGTGGGCATTACGGCTCAAATGCAGACAAAAACAACAAGCTTGAGCAAAGTAATCTGACATAGCAGAACTCAAAGTAAAAAGGCCCTGGAAACTGTAGCGTTCAAGGCAAAACACATTAACATAAACGGACATTCCGTTCTGGTGATGGGTGTAACATTCAAGGGTACCAAGAGGTATATAAAAGACGGCTATCAGAAATAGAAAAAAAACAGAAAAATAGAAATAAAAATAGAAATAATAGAAGTAGAAAATAGAAAGTAGAAATAAAATAGAAATAGAAATAGAAATAGAATAGAAATAAAATAGAAATAAAAATAGGAAAAAAAAACAGGAAACAATACATGTGAGAGAAAACACAAATCCTTAAGTAGCTGTGTGTTTTAATGATGAAACATTTGAACAGAAAAATATCAGTGGATTCATTAATATCTATTTGTCTATCTACTTTGATCACATCTCTATGTATCTATAAACCTCTTTAATCTACAGAGACTCTGCCTCCCTATTAAGCATTTATGAGAGAATTGGCCATATAGCCGGTCTTGAGGAAAACTTAATAAATTTCAAAAGGCAGAAATTGCAGGGTTCATATTTTCCGATCACAATGCAAATAAGAATAATGATAATTATAAATGCTTAAAATACCTACTTACTTGGAAATTAAAACAAAAACTATAATAAGTTGCTGAGTCAAAGAGGAAATCACAACCATAATCATAGGCCATTCAAAAAATAAAGAAGACGGAATAATGCCGATCAACTCTGACGGAAGGCGGTTAAAGTGGAATTGAGAGATAAATGTGTCCTTGCACATACTTAAATTAAAAAAAAATTTATTTTTACTGTTTTATTCATTTTTGAGACAGAGACAGAGCGTGAGCAGGGGAGGGACAGCGAGAGAGCCAGACACAGAATCCGAAGCAGGCTCCAGGCTCTGAGCTGTCAGCACAGAGCCTGACGCAGGGCTCGAACTCACGAATCGTGAGATCGTGACCTGAGCCGAAGTCAGACGCTCAGCCGACTGAGCCACCCCGACGCCCTGCACATGCTTCAATTTTTAAACCAGGAAGGATCAAAATAAACCAACTCGTGTTCCAACTCAAGAGATGTTCAAATGGCCGAGCCAAGAAATGAGACGCACCGCTCTGGGCAAGGAGGCTTGTGAGGGGGTGGAGTGGGGTGAGAAGGAAAGGGGGCGGGCTGAGCTATGATTCACCTGCTTTCTGTAATTGGCCTGTGATGTCCACAACAGATGGGAGTCAGGGGTGCGGTGGGGGACCTCAAATCATTTACATAAAAGCCCCTGTCCTTTATGTTTGCCCAACAAAACCATTGCTTTCCCTCTCTCTTCTTTGTTCATCTGGAACTTTCTACCTTTTGCACCCCCCCCCCCTTCTGCACACGTTTGCAAGTGACGTGCCGGTGTGATTGTTCAGCGGGGGCTTCTGATCTGACTAGCTGCCCAGGGCATGCACACTCATGTTCTAGAACAACCTATGAGTACATTTCACAGCAGACCCCAATTCGAGGCACAGTTGATTCTAGCAAAGAGGTACACCTAGCCAATGAGCCTTTCTTAAGGTGACAAATGGATTTAAGTGAAATAATGCTTCCGGAGTGTGGTTTCTAGCTGGTACCTTCCAAATGCTCAATAAATATTAACTATTAGACCCTTTTATTTTACTGCGTATATTCATGTAGAGAGAAAAACTGTAAAGCTATTCGTCTCTTCGTAATAGAGTTCAGAAAAGCGACTGAATAAAAGGCAAATAAAAATAAATATATTTACTATAGTCTATCAATATGCTTAAAAATATAGTGAGAAAATCCTATCTGGGAACGTTGCAAAATAAAAACAGAAGAGATAGAGCAAAGCAAAGACTGGTACCAAATATGATAAAAAATGTGCAAGACTTATCTGAAGGGAAATACACAATTTCACTGAGAAAAATATTAATGAATAATGGAGAGAGATACTATATCCCTTGATTGGAAAGACTGAATATTTAAGAATGTAAATTACTCTCAACTTAAGGTATATTTCGGCATAATCTAAGAAAAATATTAATGGAAGTTTTTGGCGGGGGACACCTTTGAATCATGATTTTAAAGTTCATCTGGAACATAGGGGAAGGGAAGGAAAAACAAGATAAAAAGAGAGAGGGAGGCAAACCATAAGAGACTCTTAAATACAGAGAGCAAAACTGAGGGTTGCTGGAGGGGAGGTGGGGAGGGGGAGGGGCTAAGTGGGTGATGGGCATTAAGGAGGCCACTTGTTGGGATGACCCCTGGGTTTATATGTAAGTGATGACTCATTCAATTCTACTCCTGAAGTCATTGTTACATTAATTTTAGCTAACTTGGATTTAAATGAAATTTTAAAATTAAAAAAAATAGATATTAAAGTTCATCTGGAAAAATAAAAAGTATTCAACTTTTCGAAATACAAATTAAAACTACAGTGAAGGAGGGACACCTGGGTGGCTCAGTAGGTTAAGCATCTGACTTTAGCTCAGGTCATGATCTCACGGTTCATGAGTTCGAGCCCCGTAACGGGGTCTGTGCTAACAGGTCAGAGCCTGGAACCGGCTTCAGATTCTGTGTCTCCCTCTCTCTCTGCCCCATCCCCATTTGTGTTCTCTCTCTCTGTCTCTGAAAAATAAGTAAATAAACTTAAAAAAAAAAAGCCACAGTGAAAGATCTCTGTACACCTATTAGAAAGGCGAAAACAAAACATAATCCTAGTTACTGCAGAGACACGGTGGGGGGGTTCTCATACATCGCTGGTGGTTATGGAAAGTGGAACAGCCACGATGGGAAACTGGCAATTTTTAAATAAAATTTGATGTACGCTGACCATAGGACCCAGCAATGACACCCTGCGGCTTTATCCCAGATAAATGAAAACTTACGTTCACCCAAAAATTTGAACACAAATGTTCGCAGCACCTTTCTTTGCAGCAACCCCAAACTGGAAAGAATCCAAATGTCCTTCAATGGGTGAATGGGTGAATGAGTCCTGGCCAATGAAATACTACTCGGCAAAAAACAAAAAAACAATAATAATAATAAAAAGAATGAATTGTTGATATACACAAAATCCTGGATGGATCTCAAGGGCTTTATGCTTAGTGAAAATATGCCAGTCTTAAAAGGTTATATACTGTATGCTTCCATTTATATCACATTCTTCAAATGTCAGAACTACAGAGATGGAGAAAAGATTGGTGGTTGCTGGGGACAGGGATGCAATTATAAAGAAAGAGAAGTAAAGGGGGCAGGGGTCTCATGCAGGAGCCCCCTGTGGTGACAGAGCAGCTTTGTGTCTTGGCCGTGTTAGTGTTTGCACAAATCCGTGCATGGGAGAAAATCAAAACTGTGTGTGGTATATAAAAATGGTGCATTCATGGGGCTCCTGGATGGCTCAGTTGGTTAAATGCACGACTTCGGCTCGGGTCACGATCCCACCATTTGTGAGCTGGAGTCTTGGGTCGGTCTCTGTGCTGACAGCTCAGAGCCTGGAGCCTGCTTTGGATTCTGTGTCTCCCTCTGTCTCTCTTTCTCTCCTTCTGCCCCTTCCCCACTCATGCTCTGTCTCTCTCTCTCAAAACTAAAGATTAAAAAAATTGTTTGGGAAAAAAAATGGCACATCCATGATGTAGTAATGTTGATAGTCTAGTTAACAGTACGAAAGCTACAAATGTCAATGTTCTGGTCTCGACATTGTACAATAGTTACGTAGAATGTTACCAGTGGGGAATGATGGGTAAAGGGGACCCGGGACTCCATGTACTGTGTTTTGTAAATTCCTGGGCGCCTACAGTTATGTCACATGAAAAGTTTTAAAACAATCAGAAAGAAAAAGGGGTAAGAATTACGAAGAATTAAGGGATTCACGGAAATCACAAAATTAAAATAAGGAGAATGGTGTGATGTGATTCGCCCTGACACATAAGGAGCATAACCGCGAAGCTATGTAATGAAAATATGTTAGGAGTTGTGAGCCAACATGAAACGGAAAACATAACAAAGAATCAGGGGCTAGAATGTGTGATGAAGGGCCGCAGTCAGAAGGGAGGGCTCATGACTCAACTCCGGTTCAAAATAAATTCCAGATTATTAAAGTGTCCAGGAAGAAAACAAGCTCATAGTAAATTGATTGATGGATAGGAAAAGACTTTCTAATCGTAACAATCTATGGGTTACATCATAAATACATCAAACTGCTCTTCATCCAAAACATTGTAAATCATGACAACAAACAAGCAAAGAAATGTAAGGGGAAATGACTATTAATTATTACTTTATTGGAAAAGATCTTTTTTTTTTTTTTAATTTTTTCAACGTTTTTTATTTATTTTTGGGACAGAGAGAGACAGAGCATGAACGGGGGAGGGGCAGAGAGAGAGGGAGACACAGAATCGGAAACAGGCTCCAGGCTCCGAGCCATCAGCCCAGAGCCTGACGCGGGGCTCGAACTCACGGACCGCGAGAACGTGACCTGGCTGAAGTCGGACGCTTAACCGACTGTGCCACCCAGGTGCCCCAAAGATCTTTTGAATTGATAAGAAACAGAGCATCTCAATGGAGAACTGTAAAAAAAAAAAAAAAGGATATCAATAGACATCAAAAAATAAAAAATGTTCGGGACACCCGGGTGGCTCAGTCGGTTAAGCGTCCAACTTCAGCTCAGGTCAAGATCTCTCAGTCCATGAGTTCAAGCCCCGCGTCGGGCTCTGTGCTGACAGCTCAGAGCCTGGAGCCTGCTTCGGAGTCTGTGTCTCCCTCTCTCTCTGCCCCTCTCACACTTGCACTCTGTCTCTCTCTCTCAAAAATAAACATTAAACAAAATTTAGAAAAAAATAAAATAAACAAAAAGTGTTATAATTATTCAACCTAACGAACAATCAGAAAGGAAATTAAAGAAATGATGCAGTCATTCTGGAAAACAATTTGGCAGTTTCTTAAAAAGAAATTATACACACGCAAATACCATCTGATCTGGCAATTATACTCCCGGGCATTTATCTGAGAGAAATGAAAACATGTTCACACAAAAACCTGTATGCAAATGTTTATCGCACCTTATCCAAATAGCCGAAACTGGAAACAGCCCCAATGTCCTTCAAAGGGTGGACGGTTTCACCAACTGTGGTATATCCATACCACGGAATACTATTCAGCAACAAAAGGGAACAGCCTCTTGTTACCCACGACAATCTGGGTAAACGTCTAGAGAATTAGGCTGGGTGGAAAAAGGCAATCCCCCAAAGGTTACATACTCTATGTTCCACTCACGTAGAACTCTCGACATGACAAAATTCACAAAATGGAGAACATGTTAGTAATTGTCAGGGGTCAAGGACACGGAGATGGGAGGAGTGAGGAGTGAGTATAGTAACAAAAGGGCAACGTTAGGGATCTTTGTGGTGAGAAAATGTTCTGTATTTTGACGGTATCAGTCGCGATGGTGATATCGAACTCTAATTTTATGAGATGTTACCACCGGGCAGCAGGGGGGACAAGGGGACGAGAGAGGTCTCCGTATTAGTTCTCACAGCTGCATGTGAATCTACAAGTATTTCAAAGTAAAACAACAAAATTAATGAAGAGAGGAAAAAACTAAGGCAATGCGAGAGATCGTTCTTTTGCCTAGCAAATGGACGAAGAAATAAATTCTAGATAATAATGCTGGGCCGTGTCTGGCAAGCTCGAAATCCTCCAAACAGCTGATGGGAATATAAACTGATACCAATTCTGAAAACGCTTTCTGCCAGTACATTCGGCGATCTTTTAAAATGTTTATACCCTTGACACAGTGATTCAGTAGGGAGGGATCTGTCTTGAGAAAATAATCAGAGAGGTGGGCAAAGATGTATGAATCGGGCTGTTCACATTTCTGCATTATGAATAAACGAGTAGAGAAAATTGGAGGGAAACTGCTTCCTGCATTCCAGCCTCTGTGCTAGGGACTCTTTCCTGACGTTCACTGGACGCAAGGAGGGCATCTCCCCCGTTTTATGTAAAATGAAAGCAGTTCAGAGAGGTTGAGTGGCTAGCTCAGAGACACCCAGCAGGTAGGCAACGGGGCAGGAACCCGGCCCTCCCATGCTAATTCTGTTGCCCTTCCTGCTGTGGCATCACTCTTCCCTGTTTGTTCAGGTAGCCACGGTCAGGTTATAGCTAGCGTGACTCAGCCCGGAGGACAGGAGTGAAATTATTGGCTTAATTGCAAAGAAAAGATGGTTCGATGAAAACTTTATTACTAGGAATAAGCAAAGTGCTCAGAGCCCAGTCTCCCAGGCATACATGAACTTGGAAACTCCCAGAGGCATCGATTGCACTGACGATGCAACCTGTCTAAGCAAAGACAAAGCTCTGAGCGGGGCTGCCCAGGAGCCGGGGGTGCATGGGAGAGATGCGTGTAGCTGCAGAATCCTGCCCTCCTCATGCTTCGGCCAGTGGGGGATGTTGGGGCAGAGAGACGGAAGAGTGGAGGGGGAGGGGAAAGGGGCATTTGCCATTTCCTCTTGGGCCCCCATCAATCCTCCTTCGGTCGCCGCTCTCATTTTCCACCTCCCCCCAACCCCAGTGCCTTCCAGTTCAACGCTGCCCTCAACCTGTCTCTTGTTGACCCCCAGGAGAGAGAGCCGCGCTAGTAAGGACTTGGCTAAGGGAATAACAAGGGTCCGGCAGAGCATCAACTTGAACCTCTCTCTGGCATTCACTCTTAGAGGAGATAACCCAGTAGAACCTCTTGATTTGCGGGATCAACAGCCCGGGTGTGGCGGTTTGAAGATGTGTCTGTGAATTCTGTGACGGGCTCCCAATCAAGAGGGGGAGTTTGTGTGCCCCCCTTCCCTTGAAACTGGGCAGGCTTTTGTGATCGTCTCTGGATAGAACGTGGCAGAGGTGGGGCTGCTTGGTTTAAAAGGCTGGGTTAGAGAAGGCCAAGGTCGGGCATCTTCTGCCCTAACCTCTGGGGCAATTTGCCTTGAAGTCCTGAGCTGTTAGGCAAGGGCTGGACTTCTCAGAAGCTTCCGTGCTGGAGGGCCCATGCAAAATGATGAGGGGGCAGGGGGAGAGACAGAGAGAGAAAGAGACAAGGAACTCCGTATTTGTCCCAACTCTGAATCTTCCCAAGCTTGGGCACCAGACACATGAGTGGGGCAGCCTTCAGAAGACGCAGCCTGGCCACGGTCTCATCACAACCCCCTGAGTGAGAACCAGCCAGCTGAGCCCAGTCAATCCCCAGAACCACGAGAGGCAAGACTACACTGATTGTCATTGTTTTGTTTGGCTAAGATTTGGGGCCATGTGTTACGCAGCAAGAGATAACGGAAACATCTGGATTCTGCCACCGACAAACACCGGGATAACCGAATCACGCTGTTGCTTTCCCAACTCAGTGTATCTGTAAGACGCCAGTTGTGATGTTACCTCTCATCAGACATTTTTTTTTGCAAGTCGCACAAGAGATGGTGTGCGTAAAATGTTCGGTAAACTGTCGGAACATCTCCTAACGTTGACAGTGACCTGAGGCGGCACCCACGCGTGTGGAAACATATCCCCAGTGATGGAAATATTTGAAACTCAACGTATCCCAAGGCTATGGAACAATAGAGTGTGTTCTTCTTTGCTTAGGACAGTGCTTGACCTAATGGAGTTGCTCAAATAAAAATGCTGAAACCCCTGGGGATGGGCACTGGAGGTCACATATGCTGGGTTCACAACCCGGTTCTGTCACCTACTAGCTGTGTGATCCTGGGCGAATTACTTAACCCCTCTGTGCGTCAGGTGTCTTCTTAGTAGGAAGTGGGAAATAGTAACTACAGGGTAAGGTGTCACGGAGATGAAAAGGACCCATACATGTGATGAAACGATGCCGCTTTGGGGTAAATAGAAACTCTACGCACAAGAGTCAACCTTGTTGGCTGGGTCAACCAAGGCCAGCTCTCTCCACCTCCCCCATGGGCCCTCGTCCCTCTAGAGAGCTACACTGAGTAAGGCTTCACTGCTCTTTTACGAAAACTCTCCCCAGGGGTCTGAGCAAATTTATAGTGATGGTGTCTTAATGCCCGGCACCTCAGAATGTGACCTTATTTGGAAATACGGTCATTGCAGCTGTACTTAGTTAGGATGAGGTCATACTGCTGTCGGTGGCCATCAATCCCATGACTGGTGTCCTTACAGAAGAGGGACAGTGATGTTCGAGAGACACGTGGAGGAGACCACGTGAAGGTACGTGCCGAGACTGGAGTGATGCCTTCACACGCCAAGCACCGTCTGGGGAAGGGGTCTCCCCTAGAGCCTGCGGCGGGAGCCCGGCCCTGATGACACTTTGATTTTGGACATCCAGCCCCTAGCACTGCGAGAGCACAAATCTGTGTTGTTTAAAGCCACCCGGTTCTTGGTGCTTTGTTACGGTGGCCCCGGGGAATGAACACAGCCGGTCGGCGCGTCCTAAGCATTATTTCCAGGGTTCTCTGAAACTCATCAGCATCCCGGTGAAGGAAGGATATCTCCTGGCCGAGAGCTGGGGATGTAGAATGGGACCCACAGGCCCCTGAGTCACGTGGACACCCCAGCCCGGACCACAGGCCCGGTCGGTACAGCAGTGTTCTGCAGGGGCACAGAAGAATGTTCTAGGGCCAGCTGCTGGGTGTTGAGGCCATCTCGCACTGCAAGTGAGCCATTTTTGAACCTTCCAGCTCCTGTGCCAATCAAAGGGAGGCTCAGCAGCTGAGGTGGTGGGGGAAGAAGTCTCCGCCTGCTGGTGGGGGTGTCACAGAAGATCCCTGGCCCTAGGATCGCTTGGGAGTTTGCAGGGAACTTGCCTCTTCGAACGTAGCCGGGCCAGAGCTCTGCAGCACGGGTCACTCATGCGGCAAACATAGCCAAGGAGGGGATCCCTTCCTACGTTACAAATATGGGCTGTTTGTCAGAGTATCTATATGCGGGGGTGGGGGGGGGGGGCGCTCCTGGCATCCTGACGTTGAGTGAGCTCCCCAAGTGACAGTTCTGTGGCCGGACCGGCAGAACTCTGCAGTCGGTTTTTTTTTGTTTTTTTTTTAATGTGCCCAAACTGGTGTTGCCCTAAACATCATCTGTTCCAAGATTGTGAAGGGTGGTGTGTCCGTTGAATGGTGTTCTTTAGAGATGGGTTTTCTGGGGGCAGGTGAGGTCTGTGAGGAGCTGATGACAAGGGGATTTGGGGAGGGAGACGGAGGGGTGCTGGGGACAGAGAGCATCCAAATGCGAAGAGGCTGAGCCGGGCAGGCGTTGGGGCTGGGGTTGGGGGTGCTTCTGGCTGCGGAAGAGATTGAGTCGCAGGCCAGAGTCCAGTCACTGGAATCACGTCAGCTCTGCCCCTGGACACACTGGGCCACCCGAGCACAGCCGTGAGCCACCTGTGGCTGGTGAGCGTGCAGGGCAGAACTTCTGGATTGCTCTAGCATTGACAGTTAAGGTCTCTCTGCCACCCTTCTCGTGGGATCCGGTCAGACTGCGCCTGTCTGTTTAATTCATCTCGTGTAACACTTCTGCTTTTCTTAGTCACAAACCCGCTCCCACCAAATCTTCTTTGGGGTTCGTAGGTTTGCCGGATATCTGTGCTCAGAAGGAAGGGTCTCATTGTATAGCACATGGGCTCCTGATGGCTTCCGGGCTCGATGCAGCGAGAGCAAGGCGGAAATCTCTCCTGGTCTTAGGTGGAACAGTTTTCCCTCTTTTCCTGAAATCTGGGCGCTGGTTTGCATTCCTGCCCTTCTGGGGGGTCCTAACTTTTACCCCACGTGGGCTTATTAAGACATTCTTTCCACTTAAGAAATAGGATTCTTCCTAAGATACGCTGCGGTAGCCAAGTTTCTCCGTATTTTTTTTAACGTTTTTTTAATTTTTTATTTTTGAGACAGAGAGAGACAGAGCATGAACTGGGGAGGGGAAGAGGGAGAGGGAGACACAGAATCGGAAGCAGGCTCCAGGCTCTGAGCCATCAGCCCAGAGCCCGATGCGGGGCTCGAACTCACGGACCGTGAGATCGTGACCTGAGTTGAAGTCGGACGCTTAACCGACTGAGCCACCCAGGCGCCCCTCTCCGTATTTTTAGATGGGAAAAGATGTATGTGTTCTGAGACACGACTTGCAGACTGTGGCCTGACGGACACCCGAGGGGACCCTCAGAGGCAGGGTGCATTTCAGGAGGATCGTCGGGGGTGGAGATGGCCATTTTACTTTGTTATCATCATTATTATTATTGATATCAGCCCTATTCTGTTTAATTTCTTTTAATGTTTATTCATTTTTGAGAGACAGAGCACGAGTGGGGGAGGGGCAGAGAGAGAGGGAGACACAGAATCCGAAGCAGGCTCCGGGCTCCGAGCTGTCTATCGGCAGAGAGCCCCACGCGGGGCTCGAACCGTGAGATCACGATCTGACCTGAAGTCGGATGCTTAACCGATTGAGCGGCCCAGGCGCCCCAGTGAAAGTTTTCTTTGTGCGACAACTCAGCTGGTACAGTTTCTGACTCCCCAGGAAGCAAACTCAGGCTGGTTCGGCTACAGAATCATCCCAGAGGTCACCTCTGCCCCTTGAAGCCTGACTCACCCTGACCGCTGCGCAGCCCAGCCTGGGATCTTCGGCTCAGCCCCACTCAATGGTAGTCGTGCCGTTCCCTGTCCAGGAACCTTCTTCTAGTCTTCAAGGTCGATCCCCACCTGCTCAGCTGTGCGGACCCTCCAGTGACCGGGTCCCTGCCCCGCTGCGTTCAACGGATGCTGACACGTCCACAGGGAAGTCTGGGTGGCCAATGTGGCCTGACGTGAACTTGGGCCTCCCCGAGACTTGGGCCAACTCTTAGCCTTGAAAGGCAAGACTCCCACCTACGGTTGTGGTAGCGTCGTGGTAGCATGTCCGAGGCTTTTCAACCCACCCTCCTTATCCTTACGAGTCCGTGTGATAGAAGGGCCTTATCGCTCTGCATGGCTCCCCCCTTCCAAGCCCTGTCCTAAAAACCTGGCTGGCTTCAGATCAACTGGCTAATTACTTGTGCTGTAATGATCAACCTGCCTAATTTATCACTTCTTTGAACATTTAATTAGCCAGCAGTGAAAGACAATTAGGTTCTGAATTAGGATAAATTAAACTGCTAGCTTAGCAGCTCTAAGGACATGGAAACTATAACCAATTACATCTACGAAAAGATTTGACAGGACTTTCAAAGAGCCAGAGTCTGTCAGGGGCTAACAGCCTGATGTGCCAAATATTCCAGAGAATCTAGCGGGGGGGGGGGGGGGGGAGGGTGGGGCAGGGGGAGGGAGGGCTGTTTTTTAGCTTGGAGAACAGAGAGGGGAGATGCACACCTTGAGAAAGCAAAATATTTGCCTGGAGCAGCGTTTGGATTTTTTGCCCCCAGCTAGAAAATGCTTGTAGCATCCGTGACCATGGGCCACACGATTATTTTGTAAATTTTATTTTTCAGTCATCTCCACGCCCCACGTGGGGCTCGAACTCCCAACCCTGAGATCAAGAGTCCTATGCTCTACCGACCGGGCCAGCCAGGCGCCCCTTTTTTCAAGGTTCAAGTACGACTAGAGATTGGCATAGTAGCTTGTCCAGTGGTCATGGTTAGGATCACTGTTTCGCTAGTCCAAAGACCAGAGATGGTACCCCAGGATAGGTATATACAATGACCCTCGGACGTAGGGCTTCCCCTCCAGACAGGATGATGAGAACCAAAGAGAAGGGGAAGGAGGAAGACAGGAGGGCAAGAACCTTCTTGACCTTACCCTCTTTCTGGGATTTTCCAAGAACGCAGAAGGATCTCTTGTGATCTCTCTGTTATCACAAAGCAGGCTTTGAGCCTCCTGTGATTCTGCTCTCTTCCTCGCTTGTGATTTAACACCTCTCCTGAAGCCTTGTACACATGGTTCAGGTCTGGCCCACAGCTGGGCCATGAACGATCACTAATGGGGACTTTGCGTGTGGGGTTGGATTTTGTGTTCCGGGAGATTCCTCCCCCTCCTCGCTTTCCAAGCACGGTGCCGTCGGCGGTAACACGCAAGAGATCCACCGGGCAAAGGGGAACCTCAGCCTAAAAAGAATCACCAGGTGTCAGGGCTTGACTTGTGACCTCTCCCATTTACAGCCTTTCTTGCAAGGAACTCGTGTCGACAGCCCCAGTCGTGGGTGTGACCGGTGCAGCCACCGAAACCAGCGGCACACCGCGGCCAGCAGGAGGGGGGAAATGTGATGCACAGATGTGTGCGTGATTGAAGACAGCTTTCCACAGCCCTGAGCCGAGTCACAGGCTCGGGGAAGGCGCTGTCACGCTTCCAAGCGCCTAAGAAGAAGGGCCCCAAGACACCAGAGGGAGATGTTTTCAGCACGATCGACGGGCAGTTTGAATCGCTTCAGGAAGGAAAGTGGCTGGCACGCTGTGAATGTTTGGAGGAAAGTGAGGGTGCGAATACAGGGAAACCCCCCAGTGAGGAGGAATCTCCTCACAATCCAGAAGCCTCAGAGGAGGAAGCAGCTTACAAAAGAGTCGGGACAGAGTGGCCCATCTGACCAGTCCCAAAAGTCAGCTCTCCCTAGCGTTCCAACTCTCAAGGTCTTGTCTGGCTTAGTTTGCATCCAGATCAGCAAGACTGGTTCAGGAACAGACTTTGGCATCCCGGCTTCTAGACTCATGGTGTTCCTTGTCTTGCCTCCCTCCAAATCCCATCCAAGACGCGATGCTAGCCAAGGAGCGTCCTAAATCCTTATCGTAAAAGAGGACCGCAGTCCCTTGAAACGTCTGGTCAATCAGGAGCGAATAGCCAATGTCGATGTCGCCTCAGGAGACTCTTCAGGGAGCAGAGGTTCACACCAAAGCAGACGTCACAGACCTTCCGCATCAGCCCAGAAAATGTTGGCCGGTATGCATTTCATGGGCACGTTTAGAGCAAACGAGTAATATTCTGCATTGTTTCTCCAAATGGCATCATATCATTGCTTCATTGAAGCCATGCTCCGTTGAAAGGCTCCAATTAAGGGAAAGAATGAAGTTCCTGTAGGGTAGCTCTCTGTACATATTAGTCTGAGGCTCTCAAATTAGAGACCGAATTGCAGGTCTCTGTTACCATGAGAACCACGGCAGCATTTCTCCGGCTGTTAAAATTATTAACTCAAAGAACATGCATCTTCTTAAACTCGGCCTGTTATTTATCTACTGTTCCATGGGCTTGTCTGCGCCTGGGGTGAACTCGATTAATCACCAGTGCAAGAGAGAGCAGCTGCGACTTTCTTCCCGTCTGCAGCGGCAGGCGTTGGCAATAGATTTCTCCGTGTGGCTCTATCCCTCTTGGAGGGTAGAGAAGAGGAGGGACTGAGCCGCTCTGGAGTGAAGACAGTCTGAAGGAGCCTGAGACGATGCTAGAGACTGACTGTCAGTGGCTTTCAATCCCTCTCTGCCACTGCAGGCAGAGATCGGTGACCAGAGGCCTCCGTCCGCTTGCCAGGTGACTGGGTCCTGGGCCAACTCCCCAACTAAAAGCAAAGACTCATAACTGTGAACTACAACGTGTCCATCACCTTGTACTGCCACAGAGCGCCCTCCGAGCCGTTCGTTCTGTGAATCTCCCAGGAAAGATGCGGTATTATTCCCATTTCACAGAGAAAGAAACTGAGGCTGAGAGCCACCCACAAGTTGCTCAAAAAGCCAAGCCAGCGGGTGGGGAACCTGGGCTGCAAAGCGAGATACTCTGTTTCAAAATCCCCTGTTCCCCGCCCCCCTCCAAACCCTGTGCAGAGGTGTTTACAGCAGCTTTGTCCGGAATTTTGCTCAGACTTGAAAGCAAACAGGATGTTCCACAGCAGGTGAATGGATCAGCAAACCGCGGCACAGGCAGCCCACGGCATATTACTCAGCACTAAAAACAAATGAGCGATGGAGCCACAGAGAGACAGAGAGGAATCTTAAAAGCTTATTACTAAGTGAAAGAAGCCAGTCTCTAAAGGCTACATACTGTCTATTGCAACTATGTGACATTCTGGAAAAGTCAAAACAATGGAGAGGGTAAAAAGGTCAGTGGTTAGGATTAGGGTTGGGGTTAGCAGGGCATTAGCAGGGCAGGAGGGATAAATAGGCAGAACACTGAGGATTTTTAGGGCAGCGAATATAGCTTGTACCATACGATCATGGTGGATACACATCATTACACATCTGTCCAAATCCACAGAATGTACAACTCCCAACGGCCAACTGCAGTGTAAACCATGGATTTGGGGTGATTACGATGTGTCACTCTGGTGGGGGATGTCCATAATGGGGAAGGCTCCACCTGTGTAAGGACCAGGGATATATGGGAAGTCTCTGTATCTTCCTCTCAGTTTTGCTGTGAACCTAAAACTGCTCTGGAAAACGAAACAAAACAAAAACCTTGGGAAAAAAATCTCATGCCTTTTCCTTGTTATCACCAGACAGAAGAAGCGAACCGACTGCCATTGAAGAGGTCAGATGAAGACAGACACTTGTGACCCGACACCGTGATGGGAAACGGGAGAGGGGAAAATGAGTGTCGGAAGCCAGCGGGGCTCTACAGGAACCGGGGTTCAAGGCTGCAGGGGCACAGAGCCCATCCAGCAAAGGTTCCGGCTGGCCGGCCACGCCCTTGCTCAGCCTTGGCTATGATCGTTCATTTTTCGAGTGCCACAGTGCCTGGTCACACGGTCTGCCTGTGTCTGACTCATTCCCTTAAGGAATCTGTCTACCGAAGGCTTGTGTGTGTAGAGAGAGGCGCACCCCTCATGCACGCGCGGTGGGAGGTGGTCTCACAAAGCAAACACACACCAAGCTCCCCGATCAGAACGGAGTCTTACCCACGCTCCAGAAGGTCTGCCGTATCTTTGCTTGGTCACTACCTTTACTCTGCTAATATGTTAGTGTTTCCTGTTCTGGGGCTTTATAGACGTGGGATCTCGCCGTGTGTCCTCTTCTGAGCCTTCCTTTTTGTTAAACATCACGTTGTTAGCTGCATCCATCTTGCGCGTGTCTGGCGTTTGTCCATGTTCTCTGCTGCGTCATACTCCCGCGGGTTAACCAACCCCGACACGCTTTCCTTCTGCTTTTGTTCATCTGACCAGGTTTCTAGTGTGGAACTGTCACGAACTGTGCGGGTGCACACGTTCTGTGTGTTTTGGGGGGAATCTGTGCACATTTCTTTGGAGTATAGCCCAGGAGTGGAATTGGAGGATGACGGAAACTTTCTCCTGCTACAATAACCCCTGAGGGGTTGAAGTGGAGGGCGCAGAAGATCTGTTTATTTGGGCTCAGGAGGCACACTGTAAGCAGATGGTCTTTGATGGGATTAGCGGTGTAATCTCTAAGACCCTGGTCAATTGGACAATGATCCATTATATTCCAGGAAGCTTTGGGCTCCCAGGGAGGGGTGCGGTGGGGCGGGGCCCAGGGGCACCTTGTTAGAGAGGACCCCTCTCTGGGAGCAGCCCAGTCCCGCACAGAGAATGTGGGAAGGGGTTCGTCAGCTGTGCCACGCCGGCCCCTCTCCTCCTGCGAGAGCACAGAAAGGACTCCCCCAGTGCTCTCAGGGTCTCCTTCTTCCCTGTCACCCTCCCCCCTCTTTTGGGTGTGATCAGGTGTCTGCATCACCGCCCCCTAGCGTCCCGAAGGTGGCAGACAGCAGGCTCTGTGCCTCTTAGCTCAATACCCACAGGGGGAATCTCATGGGGTTGAAGTGGGAGAGTCCAGGACGAGTTGGTGGCTGTCTCTTGGCCCCGGTCTCAAGGGCCTTCAAGGAGGCCACCCGGGATGCTCCTGTGGGGCCTCCTGGAATGCAGCGTCTCAGATCAGCTGAGTGGGAAGAGCAGTGAGCACGTTGGGAGCCGGAATAGCTGCTTGGAGTTACCCCGGAACAGTGGGAGCCCCCTGGGAAGCCAGAGGACCTGTGACTGTGACAGCCTGCTGGAGGGCCCCCTGCTAAGGGAGCCCCAAAGGACCCACAAAACGACCCCTACGCAAGAGGAGCCAATAAGTTGCTGCCGGCGGGCAGACGAGACCAACCTGACCAGTCCTGCCCCTTCCCGGTCTTCGTGTCTGACTCCTCCTCCCAAGTAGGAGCAGCCAAAGGCTTCTCGCCAATCAGAGGGAGGACAGCAGCACGTGACCCGGAAGCGGAGAAGACTCCACCTGCCCGCTGCCTTTGCGTCCCGCAGCGGGTACCAATGGGCCGGGAAAGGTCCAACTCTATAGGCAGTTTGGAGTTTGGAGTCGACATCCTTCAGGCATGTCAAGCATTGGGATGAAATTGCTCTTGGGACTAAGGGCAGCCGTGGAATCTTTCGCTTACAAGAGTGATCTGAGCAATTTGGGACATCGTAGTTCAGTGGGGCCTCTGGGGACGCACTTGGAGCTAGGGATGGGGTAGGGATGGGCATGTTGAGGCAGGGAGCTGTTTCACGCTGCAGGGAGATGGCAGAGGCTTTGGGATGGGAAAATGGTTAGGAGTCAGCGGTGGGTACAGACAGCCTGAGGTCGCGTGTAAAGTCTGGTTCACCCCGAGGTTCTCATTCTTCACTTGGGAGGGAAGCATCCTTCCACGCCATCTGGAACATGCATGCCCTCATTGGTGGGGTGCTTAATACCCCGGGACCCCTTGGGCTGCACCCAAGAAGCACTCTCAGTTTTGAGCCCTGAACTTCAGAAAGATGAACGAGAGCAATAATTCCTAACCTGTGGCCCACAAACCACCGGCGTGGGGGGACAGAGCCGGGGTAGAGCTGTGCTCACAATTAGAGCAACGAGTCCAGACTTCTCTTACCACCTTGAGACCGAGCACTGCCAGTAAATGAACCTAGTAGAATACGGTCTCGTGGATGGTATTCAAGTGTGTGTAGTAAGACACAATTCCTCAAATGCGTGACTGGAGTTTTCATAACACTCTGCCATTATGCAGTTCTTGATCACAAAGAGTATCATGGGAGGACCTGACGCTTTCTTATTTTTTGTTCCCTTGAAGAGATGTCCTTAAACCAGATGAGAGGAAGGAGACACACAGGATCGCGATGCCGTTGCATTAACACTAAAATACCATTTAGCCAGCGTGCTGGCTGCCAGATAACACCGTGAGGTACTAGAGGGATGAATTGAAAATTGTCATTCCGTCAAACTTAGTGACAACATTATCTGCAGATCTTAGAAAAATCAGCTCAGAAAAATCCCTGGTTGGTGGTGATCCTCTCAGATAGATTGAAATCTTTCGAGGCTATTCCTCAGGGCTCATCAATCAAGGATAGTTGTCATGGTGAGCAGTTGAATGGATGGTTTCCATTTAATTATCTTCAGCCCTCCAGATATCGAAAGCACTTGGGGACAGCAGGCTGGGCCGGCCCCTGTCTCCTCAGCTAAAATAATTGTTGCTTTTCCCCCACCCACCTTCATCCGGAGAATTCATTCATTCGTGTGTTCAGTAGTAACTACCAGGTGCCTACTGTGTGTCAGGAAAATGCTCCCGCCAAAGATTCCTCTGTGGAAATGTCAAGTGCCATCTATGACTCGACACACTTCAAGCTGGGCCCACAGATACCCAAGACAGTTGTGAGTCTGTGCTTTGTGTGCTCAGAGGAAGGCACTGATGCCTGGGAAAGTACGACTAAGTGTTGACCAACTGGCCAAGGGATAGGAGTTGGGTCTCAAAGAAACAACAGCTCAAATAGGGTATTGACTGAGGGGGTAGGTCTAATTTCTTCCAGATACTGGAAGATAAAAGGGAGGTACAGCATAGGGACAGCAAGCAAAGCAGGAAGAGAACCTGTCTGCTAACAAGAGGAAGCTGGTGATGAGGAATCAAGGGGTAAAATGTGGGAATCAAAAAAAGAATGAAGAAGGAATGAAGAAGGGTCCTAGGGCAGTTCATTCGATAGCATCATGGTTTCTGTAGCTCTCATTCATTAGATGTCAAGTTTATGGTGTCAGAGTCAAAGCTTGTCTTAAGGAAGCAAAGTTAGGGGAGACCACCCAGACAGTTGACATGGCCATCCACCCACCCATCCATCCATCCATCCAACCATTTATTCATCTAGCAAATGTTTCTGAGTGCCTATTACATACCTGTCTTCTGGGAATGAAACACACGAGGCAGGTAATTCCACACGTGCTTATTTAATCATATGTGCAACTCATGCTGTGAAGTCCATGACCAGAGAGGGTGTTATGGAAGACTTTCCCAGGGTGGTGACACTCAGCTGAGAATTGGAGGAGGAGGAGGAACGAGTAAGAAGAGATTCATGTAGGACAAATTTACCAGGCATGGGGGGAAAGCATGGATGAGGACTTTATAGAGATATGAGTGAACAAAGGTGGACACTGGCCATGTCACAGAGGGCCACTGGGACTTGGCCCACAAGCAACAGCATTGGAAGGGGTGGAGAGATAAGAATGGGGCTGCCTTTTTAAAGGCTCACTCTGTGTTGTGAGGAGAAGGTGGTGGATGAGGGCAAGAATGGAGGGATAGGAAATAAATATGGCAGCCTAGACAAGAGTTGTCAGACGCTTGGCCTTGAGTGATATCAGTGGAGGTGCAGAGCAGTGGTCATCCTCACTCTGGTGTCAGGGTTTATAGCTTTTCTACCACCTCTGGCACATGATGGTATGTCCCTTCAATGTACATATGAATGTACATTTATCAGAGAGACAGAGAGACAGAGAGACAGAGAGAGAGAGAGAGAGCTGGCTCCAAACCACAGTAGACCCCCTTGCACATCCACCCATAAGGCTAATGAGTTCCGTTAAGGGGCACGGCTTGGCCTTAAGTGGATGGAGAATCTCTGACTAGGTGGCTTACCTGACAATCATCTCAAATTCAGGACCAGGCCAAGGAGGCTCAGCCCCCTCTGTGGCATCAGAAGGAAGCAGAACTGACCCTGAAAAAGAAGGAGTTGCCTCAACACTTAGGGAACCAGCCCAGTGGAAGGGGGTCCAGGCAATGTCTGCTGCTGATGGGCTGCGCGTCGTGTCAATGCCTGCTTTCTAGGTTGGTAAGAAAGAGAGAGACAAAATCAAAGAAGCCTTGAGTGGTGAGAAAGTTCTGGCCTGTCATCAGAGAGAACTGGTTTGGGCCATGTGCACAGGGGAGAGAGGAAGGAGAGAGACGCGACAGTCTCGATTTTGTTCGTTTTTGAAGTTCGTCTTCAATGTTCTCCCCCTCCAGCGACAGAACCAGTTCTCTATAATCTCCACAGGGGTGGAGATCATTGGTAGAAACATGTCAGCTGCCATATTGGCAGCCGAGAGGGGCAGCGGAGGCACCGCAGTGCATCCAGAGGGGTGTTGACGTTGGCGGTGATGTGCCAATGTCAAACGTAAGGTCCTGGGGAAACACAATCAGGCTCCCAATTTTTACATTTAATGTGTCGTTCCCCAACTGATCTGGCATTTGGAGACAAGGTGATGACCACCCCTACCCTTGATGAGAATTTCTCTGGCTGTATATCAACCCTTAACCCTTTTAGCTGAAAACGGTTACCTCCTCCTGTCCCTCCCAGGCTTGGTTTCGGGACTCTCAAGGGCTGTGTCCCGTGTGTCTCGAGAAGCAGGCTCTTAGCTCCCTTGTGTGGTTGGCATTTTTCTCTTTGCTTGCTCTTTTCCAAAGCTTGCACGCTGCCAAGGCATTTTCGCTCCTGTCAGCGGCATATGAAGGCTGCTGTGTCACCAGTGGCCAGTGTCAGTGGCACATACTGTTGCCCCAACTCGTTACCAGCGCATCACTGCCAGCGTCAACAGCACGCCCTGTGGTGCCTCCATGGTTGGTTCCATCCATTAGGCACCAACACTACACGTTTTGGCTGCCAAGATGGCGGCCGATGTGATTCTACCAACCATTTCCATGCCTGTAGAGATCATAGAGAAGGGCCCTATTGCTTGTTTCGTTCTACAATCTCTTCGTCCTGGTACTCGGTTGCAGAAACTGAGTCACAAGCTGAGGAGCACACGCTTTGCTCTCCTTGGAACTACACCACCCACACACAATGGCAGTGCTTGAACCAGACTTGGGCACCTCCATTCTCTTTGTGTTTCCCCCGTATCAGTTCAAATCTCTGGAGAAACAGAAGTCGAGGAGGTGGAGACAGACAAGATTTATTGGGAGAATCTATTGGGAATTTCTCTGAAGGATGAAGGGAAGAAGGAGCAGAGCTGGTAGAGAGAGCCTTCAGGTCACTATGCAGTGACGCCATATGTAAGGGGACACCAGTGTAAGGAGAGAGGGAAGGAAAGGGCACCAGGTAGGAAGAAGGTTGAACTGCGGGGTGGCTCCGAGAGTCTTGGCCAGGTCTTAGGGAGTGCCTGAAGCGGTTAATTCAACACTTAATGCCTTAAAACGACGTACTCCCCTTATCTCAGGGTTTCTGTGGGTTAGGATTTCTGGAGGTGCTTAGCTGGATGGTTCTAGCTCAGTCTCTCATGAGGTTGCAGGCAAGATGCTGGCTGTGGTCATTTGAAGACCCGATTTGGGCAGGACGATGTGGTCCGAAGGTGGCTCGCTCGCGTGGCTGGCTGAGCAGGAGACTGGCCTGGTCCTGCCACTTGGACATCAACAAAGACCTCCTTCCCCCAGAGTGGACGGTCCTAGAGACTATAACGAGATGGAAGCTATGACATCTTTTATCATCCTGGGAAGCCACACACCATCAGTTCTGTGGACTCCAACTGGTCGCAAGATCAGCCCATTGTTGGGAGGCGTCGGCCCAGGGTGGGAATACCCAGCGTTCCTTGTGGGCTCAATGGGGCTATCTTGGAGACTGGCTACCACACCCCACCAGCCGTGATTATCTGTTAGAGGAGCCCATGTTGGGCAGAAATAGCCTGGCTCTAGAACCCTTGTTATGCCCAGCCATTCGACGGGAGCAGCAGGGAGGGAAGTGTGACTTCCCTGCGAATTGCGTTCCCCGCGAACATTCGTTCTGGAGAACCCACGGAGGGTCTGTGGAAGACGGGGAAGGTCGAACCGCTGGGGGCTGGCCACTGCCTGCCCTCCTCATGGCAGGTTCCCTGGAAGGGAGATCTGGGTGGCCTACCCCCCACGGCTGCACAGCCCCTGGCCCTTTATGCAAACAGACCCTAAGGATATCCACTCACCAGTCCCCTTGTTCCAGGCTTCCCCGAGTTCAAGGACAAGCACATCCTCAGGGGGAGCTGGGAACACTGTCCCATTAAGATGAGGAAGCACAGAGAGGTGAAATGCCCGAGGTCTTCCCCAAGATGACAGAAGCAGGACTCGAATGAAGGATTCTCGATTCTGTGCCCAGTGCCCTTTGCTTCGTGCCGTGAAATCCCCATAAATTCCCGCCATGTGTGCAAGGGACGGGCGTGCAAGGACGCTCCCGGTTGCTAAATACGCCATTAGCTCTGAGGCGCATTCCTATTTTTTACAGTGCTGGCTGCTACGGCAACAGAGTCGACTTCCTAATTATGTTTTGCTTGGGCTAATGTAAAAATTAATTTTTGTTCCCTGAACAGCCATCAGCTACTGGTAAGAGGATATAACTGAGAAGATTAATAAAGTCACCCGACGCCGAAGCAATCCACAAGCAGGGGCAAGGAGCTGTCACCTGTTATGTACACGTTCTGTGCTATGCTCTGTGCACGGTGCCTTTTTTCTCCCTGCCCCATAAGATAGATTTTAATATTCCCATTCTCAAGTTGAGAAAACGGGGGTCAAGCAACTGGCTCACAACTGCGAGCAGAGAAAGTGGCAAGACAGAACTTAAGTCGTATCTGCCAGAGTCCAAATTCAATCCTCTTTCGCGTGGGTGGGACTGCCTCCGGTTTTCATAGTCACTTAGATTCCTACTGGCAAATAGGCACAAAAGGGGACAGAAAGGAAAGGCACAGCATTGTTCAGAAAGGTCCGGTCAACAGAAGCGTTTGTTGTGGTTACTGTTCAGGATCTAGTTCTGAGCTTTGGTTTGGCTGCCTGATTGTTTCAGGTCACAGAAGGGTATGTGAGTCTCAGGGGGAATGGATTCATATTGACTAAACTCACGAGAGACTGATGTATAAATCTGAATGACAATCCCTTGCAAGGGAATGACCAGAATTTCCATGTCCATCTTCCAGGGCATCGTCTTCCTGGAGTACTGAGCAGAAGGCTGTTCAGTAAGGATAGAATCAGAACCATAGTAACTGGTGGCGGGGGGGGGGGTAGTTTCGAAGGACCCCATACACAACTCGTGGAGGACTCTCTTGGCCTCCTCTCATGGGATGGGAATGTTCCAGGGTCTCTTTTCTTTAAACACGGCTGGAGGGGGGGGGGGGACACCTAGGTGGCTCATTCAGTTAAGTGTCTGACTCTTGATTTTGGCACAGGTCATGATCCCAGGGTCATGGGATTGAGCCCCATGTTGGGCTCTGTGCTGAATGTGGAGGCTGCTTAAGATTCTCTCTCTCTCTCCCTGTCCCCCCACCCTCCCTCCCGCCAACCTGCACATACACTTATGCCCTCTCTCTCCCTCTCAAACTTAAAAAACCAACAAATCAATAAACAGATGCAGCTAAGGAAGTATTGTTATGCTGTGCTCATTGCTTTTGTTTTACTAGACTCTTTCTTGATATCTTCCCTTTGTGGACGTATATATTTTTTTTCAAATGTTTTATTACAATTGGCTAGACTGCCACGGCCTTCGCGCAGCAGCCATATTTAATTCCAGGGCCTCTGTCCTACCATTTTGACTTGGAGAGTCTCCGTCCTTGCCAGGAGGGCTTCGCAGAGGTTTGTACATTATACACGGCGTGCGGTTTTCCTTACGATGGAAAGGACATGTGTCGATCTCCTGTGTACGGGCCTGGCCCTCTCCCTGAGCCACGGGCATTGCCTGAAACCCGCTCTCAGCTGGAGGGACCCGCTCTGTTTGCATCAGAGCCGATCCAACCAGGTGTGGGGCCCTAACCCGAGATGTGGACTCTGGAAAAAAGAACTAGGCTTTCTCTAAAGCATCTGAAGTGAGAAACAGACGTGAAAAAAGGTTGTTGGCGGGGAACGCTTGACAGCGAGGGGTCATGAAGCAGAGGGATGCCTCCTGTGTGTCTCCCACGGCCGCCCAACAAAGACCACGCACGGGGCAGCTTAGACAACAGGGATGGAGGCCGGAAGTCTGAAGTCTGGGGGTCGTTAGGGTTGGTTCCACCAAGGGAGGATGTGTCCCAGGCTTCCCTCCTGGCATCTGGTGGCCTGAGTCCTTCCCCGGCTTATAGGTGACATCTCACTGTGGTGGCCACAGCGGCTGCCATGGGGAGGTCTCAGCAGGGCCAACAGAAAGGACAACGGGGCACAGCAGGGAGAGGGGGACCCCACAGAGTGAGGCAGCTCTGCCTTCAAAACATCATCCCTGGGGCGCCTGGGTGGCTCAGTCGGTTGAACATCCAACTTCGGCTCACGTCATGATCCCATGGTTCATGGGTTCGAGCCCCGCGTCGGGCTGTGCTGACAGCTCGGAGCCTGGACGCCTGCTTTGGATTCTGTGTCTCTCTCTTTCTCTCTGCCCCTCCCCCACTCACGCTCTGTCTCTCTGTCTGTCAAAAATAAATAAACATTAAAAAAAAACCATCATCCCCTTTCTTTCTTCAGGTGGCTAGTGATTGTGTGACGCTCACAATTAAAGAATTCAAATGAATTCTTTTCAGGTGGGGGGGGGGGGCTCAGTCGATTAAGCATCCATCTTCGGTTCTGCTCATGATGTCAGGGTCCGTGAATTCGAGCCCCATGTCGGGCTGCCTCCTGTTAGCACAGAGCCCGCTTCGGATCCTCTGTCCCCCACTGCTCTCGCTCTCTCTCGCTCTCTCAAAAATAAACATTAAAAAAAAGAAGAAGAATCCAAATAATACAGTGGCCTGCCTCTAAGACGTGGCATTACCTCAGCGGCTTCTTGATGGTCAAACACACACCGTCTGGGCACCTAGTACACATCCTGAGCAGGGAGTTAGTTCTCTGTCCCCATCTACCCATCTGTGCCCACCTGGCTGTGGGACCCTGGGCTTCTATTCCCCTGTGTCAAACAAAGGCTCTTCCCAGCTATAAAATTCTATGATCTTTATCAAACGCAATCAATTAAGCCCAAATCGTCCCTCCAACAGAAAGCCTCGAAGACGCATTTTGGAAAAGGCAATGAGCCGGCAAATCACGTGTCCATCAGCGCGAGTTTATTACCTGACTCTCTGGGAAGCGGACCAGAATCTCTTCCCAAATGTGAGCTTTGCTTTCAGCTCAAGTTATTTTTACAAGGTAGCCAAAACCCATGATATCACCCCTCTGTTAATTTGTAGATGTGAGGAGGTTCCTCCGAGTTCTGAGTCTTAGATAAACGCACAAGAATAATAACAGCCTTCGCAGAAAGGTATTGAACGTCAGACAGTTACCGAAGGCAAGTGTTATTTGTTCCAAGGAACCCGTGCAACGGGGTCCTTGGATTCTGTGTGTAAGTGCCAGGATAGGCAATTACTGTTCTTTTTCTATTTTCGGTCTCCAGATACCGTAGAATTCTTTCCATTGTGGTCCGACCGTCAGGAGGAAAATTCGCCGCCCTTGTAGGAAAGGCTCCCTATCAGGCTTCTTCCAAGAAATGAACCCCCCAGGCGTGTGTTGGGGGAGGGGGCGCAGGGAATCAGAAGGAAGCGGGGTCCACTCACATCCCGCAGACCGTCACCAGGTGTCTGCGGGGCCTTGGGTCCTGGCCCCTCCACAGCCTGTCCCCTCAAAGCCTTCACAGTCTGAAGTGGGGAACGCAGGGCAGTCAAACATTTCGGTGCAGTACACGGTTTCTGCGAAGGGCACACCCATCACCAGAGGAATGATTGTGTCCATTACAGCACATCCATAGATGTGCGCGTTATGGAGTCATTGAATGCCATGTTTAGGAAGGGAATTTAATATGGCTTCTTTTCTACTCACTATTGAGTGTTAGGTTCAAAAAGCAGGATACAAAGTTGTCGGGGATGAACCCACCTTATATGTATTACATGACTTGTATCATATACCTTATGTATACGATGTGATGTATAATATGTTACATACACACACTGAAATTTACACATCTAATATATACTTATACATATGTATACTTATACATAGCATGTATACATGATGTATACATGATGTATAATATACATCTATATACCATAGAAAGAAAGAAAAATGACGAGCAAGTGGTCATTCAACTGTTACTGTGAAACTTAACACGTTTTTGGTCCTGCGCTAAATTCTTTGTGTGTCATATGTCATTTCGATCGTAAATTGGTTGTGTGTGAAATAGATCACAGAGGAAAGAGTGGCTACCCTATGTGCACTGTGTGAACAATACCAATAAACAAACCTAAGTTTGGTGCGTGCACCTCCCAGCTTAGGCTGCAACACAACATAATTATCTAATATCTACGCATGTTATTTATTTTAAATATAAATACAAAGGTTTACATTAATCAATACTTATTTACATAGTATATCATGCGTATGTCATATATAATTCTATATATTTATATATATTAAACATATACAGCTCTCTATATAATTTTGCTTCCACAATCTTGGCTATTGAAAATGATGGCTCAGTGAACATGGGGGTTCAAATAACTCCTTGAGATACCGATTCCAATTCCTTTGAATAACTACTCAGAAGTGGGACTGCTGGATGACAGGGTCATTCTGTTTGGGCTTTTCGAGGGACTTTCATACTTCTCTCCAGACCAGCTACACCATTTTACACTCCCAGTCCCAGGGCACAAGGTTTGGATTTGCATTCCCCTGAGGATTCGTGACGCTGAGAATCTTTTCATATACCTGCCGGCCATGGGAATGTCTTTGGAAAACTACCGAAGCACCTTGCCCATGTTTAAATTCAGATATCTGGGAGTGTTTTCGTTCTGTTTTGTTTTTTCGTGGCTACTGAGTTGCAAAAGCTCCTTATATGTTTTGCATATTAAGCCCTTACCAGACATGTGCTTTGCAAATATTTTTTCCCATTCTGTAGCTTGCCTTTCCACTCTTTCGGTTGCTTCCTTTGCTGCGCAGAAGGTTTGTGGTTTCATGAGATCCCATCTGTCTACTTTTGCTCTTGTTGCCCGTGCTTTTGGTACGTATTTCATACGCAAGAAATAACGGCCCAGAACAACGTCTTGAAGCTTTGCTCCCATATATTCTTGGAGTTTTACAGTTTCAGGTATATGTTTAAATCTTTGATTTTCTCTTTGTTCTTTCACGTAGAAGTATGTACCCTTAAATAATGCGTGCTGTTAGGGTCTGAATGTTTATGTCTCCCTCAAAACTCCTGCGCTGGAATCTTAACTTCTAAAGATGATGGTATTGGGAAGTAAAGCCTTTGAGATGTGTTTAAGGCGTGAAAGCGGGGCCCTCATGAGTGGGATTAGTGCCGGTTCCAAGAAAGCTCCAGAGAGATCCCTTGTCCCTCCTACCATGTGAGGACCCCGTTAGGGCCCTCCTGCTATGAAGCAGGAAGACAGCCTTTACCAGAATACAACTGTGCTGACACCTTGATCTTGGACTTCCCAGCCTCCAGGACTGTGAGCATGAAATTTCCTTGGCTTATAAGCCACCAAGCTTATGGCACAGGCTGAGACAATGCATTTCTTTCCTTCTTTGTTTCTTTGTTTCTTTGTTTCTTTTTTCCTTTCTTTCTTTCCTTTCCTCCTTCCCTCTTTCTTTCTTTCTTTCTTTGTTTCTTTCTTTCTAATTCCTTCCTTCCTTCCTTCCTTCCTCCTTCCTTTCTTCCTTCCTTTTCTTTTCTTTCTTCTTTCTTTCTTTTCTTTATTTCTTTCCTCCATCCTTCCTTCCCTCCCTCCTTCCTTCCCTCCCTCCCTCCCTCCTTTCTTTTCTTTTCTTTTCTTTCTTTCTTTCTTTCTTTCTTTCTTTCTTCCTTTCTTTCCTCCCCTCCTTCCCTCTTTCTTTCTTTCTTTCTTTCTTTCTTTCTTTCTTCTTTCCTTTCTTTCTTTCTATCTTCCTTTTTCCTTTCTTCTTTCCTTTCTTCCTTCCTTCCTCCTTCCTTTCTTCCTTCCTTCTTTCCTTTCCTTTCTTTCTTTCTTTCTTTCTTTCCTTCCTTTTCTTTCTTTCTTTCCTCCATTCTTCCTTCCCTCCCTCCTTCCTTCCCTCCCTTCTTTGTTTCTTTCTTTCTTCCTTCCTTCCTTCCTTCCTTCCTTCCTTCTTTTCTTTCTTCTTTCTTTCTTTCTTTCTTTCTTTCTTTCTTTCTTTTTTCCATTCTTCCTTCCCTCCCTCCTTCCTTCCCTCCCTCCTTTCTTTTCTTTCTTTCTTTCTTTCTTTCTTTCTTTCTTTCTTTCTTCTTTCGTCTGGTTTTGAACTTTTTACAAATGGCATCATATAGCATGTACTACCGTGATTTACTCTCTCTTGTTCCTGGTTATGTTTCTGATATTCAGACGTGTTGACTGTGTGCAGCTCTGGGTGATCCATTATTCCTGCTCGAAAGTTTTCATTTGCTTTGTCAGCCTGCGATTTATGGGCCTGCTCCACTATTAATGCATATTTCTGTTGTGTGAAGTTTATGTTTTGCTCTTGACGATTATTACTGTACGGGACTTCTGGGAAAACCGGGCAGGATTTTCTCTGGGGCAAATGATTACAAGTGGACACAGCGGGTCTTAGGATGTGCCCATGCTTCTTCTCTTCTGGATACATTAGTTACGTTAGTCTAGGCTAGAGTAACAACTAGAAACAAAAGTCCGTCTGTGCTTAAACCCAGATTACTCTACACTCGTATTCCGTAGTGGCCCAAATGCATTCCGGATTAGTGGAAGGTCACCCCCAGAAGGTAATTCCGGGACTCGGACCTCTCCCATTTTAGGGCTGCTGCCCCTCTCATCGAGCTTGAGCAGTGGTGAGAGGCAGGAAACGTGAAAGAGACTCAGCCACTTTTTAAATGCCTGCAAATGACCCGACAGTTTCTGTCCATACTCCACGGTTAACTTCCCAGCAGCACCGACCTGCAAAGGGGCAAAGAAATACGCCACCAGGTTCATCCGGCATGGCTCAGGGGCAATCCAACACTTACTCGAGGGCGAATGAATTTTGGAGGACATCTGGGGGGGGGGGTCTGCCAAATAAGGTCAAGCCAAGTGTTTTCCAAAGCAACTGTGACCATTTAAATGCTCACAAGTAGCCCTTGGAAATGCCTGACACAGTGCATCCTTGCCAATGGTCGATATCGCTCAACTTCAAACGTCTTGACCATATGACATCTCTCTGGTTATTATTTAGAATCATTTCATGACATCACGGGCTATTCATGCTTCTTTTCCTGTGAAATGTCTGTTTCTATTTGTTGCCGGTTTTTCCATTGAGTAGGTTTTTTTCCCCTCTTTCGATTTTTCAAAGTTCTGCATTCACACTGAATACTAATTTTTTTTTCCGGTTATATGAGTAGCAGATAACATCTCCTAGTTTGTGTTTTTGCTTTACGTTCTATTTCTCTTGTGTTGGGGTGAAGAACCCAAATGTAAGACTGCCCAGGTTGGCGACTTTTTGACTTTATTATTTGTGCAGTTGTGTCTTGAAAAATGATTCCCCAGGGCGCCTGGGTGGCGCAGTCGGTTAAGCGTCCGACTTCAGCCAGGTCACGATCTCGCGGTCCGTGAGTTCGAGCCCCGCGTCAGGCTCTGGGCCGATGGCTCGGAGCCTGGAGCCTGTTTCCGATTCTGTGTCTCCCTCTCTCTCTGCCCCTCCCCCGTTCATGCTCTGTCTCTCTCTGTCGCAAAAATAAATAAAAAAGGTTGAAAAAAAAAAAAATTAAAAAAAAAAAAAAAAAAAAAAGAAAAATGATTCCCCATTCTGCGATCATCCACACAGTCTCCTATATATTTTCTCCTGAAAGTTTTAAGGGCTTGCCTTGTTGTGTACAAGTTTTTGATGCATTATCTATCTATTGATCTTGCTACCTATTTGTCTCTCTATCATCTATCTTTCTATATTTTTAAATGGTATGTGCTAGTGATCAAATTCAATTTTTAGTCCAATTGTCTCTGCTTCACTTAATGAACGAACAGTTCTACTTTTCTTCAGAAAGCTGTAATTCTAGCCCTGATATATAAGTTTTTCCGTACATGTCTGGATCCTTTCCTGGGCTTTCCATTATCTTTTTGAGTCCATATCCTTTCCTCTTCTACTTATATTTTTGGAACTGCTTACCAAGTCACAAATATTGGTGTTGCATTAAACATATGGATCCGTTTGGGGGAGAGTTAAAATCTTTACAATATCCAGTCCTCCCCTCCCTGACACGGTGAATGCCTCCATTTACTTGTGTCTCTTTAATTTTTTTTATGTTTATTTATTTTTGAGGGAGAGAGAGAGAGAGAGAGAGAGAGCATGAGTGGGGGAGTGACAGAGAGAGAGAGAGAGGGAGGCACAGAATCCAAAGCAGGCTCCAGGCTCCAGGCTGTCAGCACAGAGCGAGAGGTGGGGCTCGAACCCAGGAACAGTGAGACTATGACCTGAGCTGAAGTTGAATGCTTAACTGACTGAGCCACCCAGCCGCCCCTACTTGTGCCTCCTTCAAAGCTTTTAAGTCTTGCTAGTTAGTTTTATTCTTAGTGCATAATCTGTGTCACTATTGTAAATGGTATCTTCTGTTCAACTTCGTTCTCTAATTGTTTCTTGCTAGTATTTAGGAATTCAGGGGACCTCTGTAATGTTTACATATGCAAACAGTGCTCAATTACCTACTTGAAACTAATAATTTGTTTGTGAATTCTTTAGCGTTTTCCATGTAGATAATTTTATACATTGTGACCACTGAGTATTGTGTTATCTTTTTGAATGTTTATGTATTTTTCTTGCATCTAAATGCATTGCCTTGGATGCTTAATTTGAAGTTGACTAAATTAGTGCTAGCAGGCATCCTTGTTTTGTTCCTGATTTTATAGAGAATACTTCGCATGGGATCTGTTTTGCTGTGTATGTATGTGTGCACTTTCCAGTTAAAGAGGTGCTCTCTTCTTCCTAATCTGCTAAAAGATTCAGTTATATTTTAATAATTTTAATTGTAATGCACTTTTTGCTTCTCTTTTTCTCCTTCTATCTGTTATTATGATTATTATAAATTTCGCTAATAGGATTTTTATTATTAACTGGGTTTATGAAATAAACCTGACTTGATCATGACGTACAGTCTTTTAAAGGCATTGTTGGTTATCGCTTTCCTAACATTCTGATTGAAATTTTTGCATTTATGTTAATAAATTCTTTTCTTATTTAATTATTGCATTGTTAAGGCTATGTTAGCTTCACAAATGAATTGTAGCATGCTTATTTTTTTCTTATTCTCCAAGCTGATTTGCATAAGATTAGAATTCTTTCTTCCCTGAATATTTTGTAAAGCTCATCAATAAAACTTTCTGAGTCTAGTGCTACCTTTGTGAAAGACTTTAAACTGCAATTTCAGTTTATTTGAATTGTTATAGGATCGCTTTGGTTTTATATTTCTTGTTGCGAAAGATTTTTCAAGACTTTGTTCCAGGTATTTGCTCATTTTACTTACATCATCCGTTATTTTTTTCAAAAAATTCTCTATGACGCTTTGTCTTCCCCTGGGACTCTATGGACACAAATGTTAGATCTTTTGGTATTGTTCCATGGCTTCTTGAGGCGCTGTTAATTTTTTTCCCCCAATTATCTTTATTTTCTCCGTTGTTGAGATCGGATAATCTCATGGTCTTTCTCCATGTTTTTTTTTTTTTCCTCTGTTTTCTCCATTATGCTTCTGAGTTTATCCAATGATTTTTTTAAGTTGTGGTTATTATATACAATTTCCATATGGTTCTTTTTGAATAAGTTAAAAAAATGTGTTAATGTTTATTTTTGAGAGGGGGAAGAGGGGCAGAGAGAGAGGGAGACACAGAATCTGAAGCAGGCTCCAGGCTCCGTGCTGTCGGCACAGAGCCTGAGGCAGGGTCTTTGTCCGATAATCTCAACATCGACGTAACTTCATTGTTAGTGTCTTCTAACTGTCTTGTTTCCTTGGACTCCCTCCTCTCTATGATCTCCGTTCTGGCCCCCCCAGCGGCTCCCTCTCTGATTCTCTGGCTAGAACTCTGGACCTTGATTTTCCCCACTGCACCACATACTTGTGTCTGCTTCTGGATCTAAGCTGTAAGAGCATATTCAGGGAAAAAGAACCATGGAGACCCCATTCTCCCACCTCAGTTTTGGCACAGAAGTTCTGGTCAGAGGGCAAGGTAGCCCTCTTTCAGAGTTTCAGTCTTCCCATGCACTTATTTCTTTTCTTTTCAATATAATTTATTGTCAGATTGGTTTCCATACAACACCCAGTGCTCATGCCAACAGGTGCCCTCCTCCGTGCCCATCACCCACTTTCCCCTCTCCCCCACCCTCCATCCACCCTCAGTTTGTTCTCAGCATCCAAGAGTCTCTTATGGTTCGCCTCCCTCCCTCTCTGTAACTTTTTTTTTCACCCTTCCCCTCACCCCTGGTCTTCTGTTAAGTTTCTCAAGACCCACCTATGGGTGGAAACAGGTGGTATCGGTCTTTCTGTGCCTGACTTATTTCACTTAGCGTAATACCTTCCAGTTCCATCCACCTTGCTGCAAATGGCCAGATTTCACTCTTTCTCGTTGCCAAGTAGCAGTTATCGCAATGCTGCCAGTGACATTGTAGGGCTGCCTGGGGACTGTCGTCAAAAAGCGCAAAAACAAACAAAACAAAAGGGATCGGGGCTTCTCGGAGAAATGGTTGGCTCCGGTCTGGAACAGGGAATATACCAGATAAGTCTAGAGCACCGTGTGGTACCTGAAATTAAGGAAGGTCTGAAAAAACAAATGAGGGGTGCATATGTCAAAAGGGTACAGAGATGACTGAAATATGGGGCCATTTGAGAACTATAGTAATAAATGACGTGTATTGGATTATAATCCAAATGATAAAATAAATATCCACAAGTCCATTCTAGTATAAATGATTCAATACATAAATAAATTTATCAGAAATAAAGGCCATTGTCTTGAAACTTTTCCTATCTGTATCTTGAGTGCAGTTCTGAATTTAGAACTACCTTTGGGTCCAGGCTAGAAGACAAGGAGGGGAAAAAAAAAAATAGAAAACTCACAGCTAAGTTGGTGGGATTTCACATTTCAGTGCCATTCCATAATGTAATTATTCACTACAATATTTATTTCATAAACTTTTTTGTCCTAATCACAAAAATAAGAAATGCCCCTCGTTTCACATTCTTAAAATAGAAGTGAGCATTAAGGAAAAATAATAATAGCACCAGAAAGCACCAAAAAATCAAATCGTTATTAATATTTGGTGTGTGTATGTATTAGGATCATTTTAGTGATTTTGGGGAAAATTAAGATTCATGAGATGACTTTAACGTAAAGCCATTCAGGAGAACGTATATATATATATATATATATATATATATATATATATACACAATCAAGGAACCTAAACATGCTGAAGAACACATTTTAAATATTTCAAGTCTGCAGAGCTCAAAAGCAAGTTGGAGGTGAGAAACAGAAATGAAGCACGATTTGAGAAAAGTAATTAATTTTTGAAGCTGGCTTTTTGCCTGAGGGCAAATGTTCGTCTGTGAAGGGTCTAGCGAGACATGAAAATCGAGAGTCCCCATAGTGTATGGATGGGTCACAAACCCCGTGGTGGAGTTAGGGCCTTAGATATACGATACCCTCAGAAGATACAGTCAATAAGATTCCTCTTCTGGAGAAGAAAGATCTTGACAAAATTGCTGGCATCATTCTTAGCATTGGGTTGAGATATTGACAAAAAGAAAAAGTCTCTTGAGAATCCCTAATTAGGAATATATAGTGAAGATTTGGGCCAGAATTCATCCCACCTACCTTTCCTGGAGAAACCCAGTTCACCATCTTAGGTTAGGGCACATTCACACAGGTGAGCTTCCCTGGGACCGGAAATAAGAGAGAGCACGGTGTCTGGAGGGAAGAAGGGGCCACTGGACCAAGAGCTGACAGAAACAACAAGCTGTAGGATCAGACCCTCAAAAGCTATGCAGAGCAGAGTCACTGACAACCCTATGGAAACAGAGTATGTTTCATACATTTATTTATTGATTTTTTAATGTTTATTTAGTTTCTGAGAAAGACAGAGCATGAGTGGCAGAGGGGCGGAGAGAGAGGGAGACACAGAATCCGAAGCAGGGTCCAGGCTCCGAGCTGTCAGCACAGAGCCCGACGCGGGGCTCGAACCCGAGAACCGGGAGATCGTGACCTGAGCTGAAGTCGGACGCTCAACCGACTGAGCCACCCAGGCGCCCGTGTTTCATACATTTAAATGGATAAAATGGATCAAAAATGATGAAGGAACAAGGGAGTATGTAAGAATATTCAGGAAGATTTCCTAAAGATCTCAAAAAACCAAAAGATTTGAGGACATTAACATTGAAAAAACGTGGGCAAGTTGGAGAGCAGCTTGATGCAGCTAATGACAGAATTACCTTGAAGGTAGATCTGAAATGCTACCGTGAAATCAGCACAGAGAGAAGAGGAGGAAACTATGAGAAGTGAGAGGTGTGGAGGAAAGAAAGAAGAGAAGAAAAGGACCCGTCTGTGTAGCTGGTGTTACGGGAAAAGGGAACAGAATGAGTTGGTGAGTTTCAGTGTCCAGAGAGGTAATAGACGAGAATATTATGGACTGGTGAAAGACTTGAATATTTAACCTCAGGACATGTGATGGATGCCAGGAGCCGTAAGGTGTTTACTTATTTTCATATTCCCCCAGACAAGTATTTGAAGCTCAAGAAGAAATACATATATGATCTTTGCCCATCTTAGCGCAATGCCCTGCACCTACCAAGTGCTTGACAAATGTTTATTGACACTGGGGATGGGTGTGTCCAGTTTGTTTGTCTCTCATCTATTGAACGTTGAATGCGGAATTTAACATACAATGAATGCGTGATAATGTTGCCTATCAGGAGATGATTTAGGTATTGAACAGAGTTCACGCAACGATTTTTACAATAACTTCAAGAATCCCTTCCTTTTTAAAGAGTTCTCGCGTCCCCTCTCTTCACTACATAAGATTGGCCCCAAACATGCGAAGTCTACCTTAGGACGCTTATTATCTGATCCAAATTGCGGAAATAGAGCTAAATCCCAAGTAGCAAATGGTACTTAAGAGATCTAAACACCGAAGGAACCTGTCTCTTCTTAAATTTCTTATTTTTCGTTTTTTTTGAAAGCAAGATATACTACTGTGCGGTGGGCAAAAAACATTAGAAACAATAAAAGGATTTATGATAATGGGTGAGAAACCCGTTAAGAATTTTATTAGGTAAGGATGACAAAATTAACTTTCCCTGTTTTCATTTTGGAATCACTGAACATTTGTGTTTCCATAATAAAAATAGCAATGAAAAGAAAATTGGACACAGAGCATTACCCTTTTCCCTCTGCAGGGTGGAGGCGGATGATTTCTTCTCCCTTGAAAGAAGGAGACCTACCATGGGTTTAATTAAAGAGGGCATCGCACGGAATAAAAGAGCGAGGCTGAAAGTAACCACCTGCCACTTAATTCCCCGTGTTGCCCAGGCGGTACTCGCTCGGCTCAGGCTCACAGCGCCAATGTGATAATGTTCAGTAGTGTCGCTGTCACCGGCTTATGGGACCAGGCAAGGAACTTTGTATCTGCTTCCTTCTTCTCCCTTCAGTGAACTGGTTGTTCTAAGAGTCTCTCATCATCTAGGAGTATAAAATGAGCTGACTTATTCCTTAGAACAGTGTTTGGTACACGGTCAGGGCGGGATGGGGGTGGGGGGCGGGTGGTCCCTGAATGTCAGATACCGCCTGCCCTTGGCACAGAATGGCACGCATCCAACCGCGAGGTGGGGAAGTGACCCGCGCGTTTGGAAGGATTCTGTTAGTGCATTTATTTCTTTCAGTCCCTCACCCCAGACCCTGTGCCAAGCAGTCTGCATTTGCCTCGTCATGATGTAGACGCCGGCCACGGCCCCTGTGGTTGCTGACCGGGCAGAAACGGTACCTCTGGAAGGTCGTGGGAAACGATGGGTTTGATGGCAAAGCAAACAAAATGATAAAGAGTAAGCTCGGAGAGAAACTGACCCCTGAAAATGACCACTGACAGAGAAGAAGATAAAATATAGTTTTCTGGGGGGCCCCTGGGTGGCTCAGTGGGTTAACGTCCGACCTCGGCTCAGGTCATGATCTCACAGTTCCTGGGTTCGAGCCCCGTGTCGGGCTCTGTGCTGACAGCTGGGAGTCTGGACCCTGCTTCGGATTCCGTGTCTCTTTCTCTCTCTCTGCCCCTCCCCTGCTCGCATTCTGTCTGTCTGTCTCTCTCAAAAATAAATAAACATTAAACACTATATATGTATGTATGTTGTGTGTATGTGTGTGTATATATATATATATATATATATAAATAAACATTATATATATATGTGTGTATATATAAATAAACATTAAACACTATATATATGTCTGTTGTGTGTGTGTGTGTATATATATATAAATAAACATTATATATATGTGTATATATAAATAAACATTAAACACTATATATATATGTATGTTGTGTGTGTGTGTATATATATAAACAAACATTTATATATATATATGTGTATATATAAATAAACATTAAATACTATACATATGTATGTTGTGTGTGTGTGTATATATATATAAATAAACATTATATATATGTGTGTATATATAAATAAACATTAAACACTATATATATATGTATGTTGTGTGTGTGTATGTATATATAAATAAACATTAAACACTATATATATATGTATGTTGTGTGTGTGTGTGTGTGTGTATATATAAATAAACATCATATATATGTGTATATATATATAAATAAACATTAAATACTATATATATGTATGTTGTGTGTGTGTATATATATATAAATAAACATTATATATATATATGTGTGTATATATAAATAAACATTAAACCCTATATATATATGTATGTTGTGTGTGTATATATATATATAAATAAACATTATATATGTATGTGTATATATAAATAAACATTAAACACTATATATATATGTATGTTGTGTGTGTGTGTATATATATAAATAAACATCATATATATGTGTATATATATAAATAAACATTAAATACTATATATATGTATGCTGTGTGTGTGTATATATATATAAATAAACATTATATATATATGTGTGTATATATAAATAAACATAAACACTATATATATATATGTATGTTGTGTGTGTGTATATATATATAAATAAACATTATATACGTATGTGTATATATAAATAAACATTAAACACTATATATATGTATGTTGTGTATGTGTGTGTGTATATATATATAAATAAACATCATATATATGTGTATATATATAAATAAACATTAAATGCTATATATATGTATGTTGTGTGTGTATATACATATAAATAAACATTATATATGTATGTGTATATATAAATAAACATTAAACACTATATATATGTATGTTGTGTGTGTGTGCGTGTATATATATATATATATATATATATAAATAAACATCATATATATGTGTATATATATAAATAAACATTAAACACTATATATATATGTATGTTGTGTGTGTGTATATATATATAAATAAACATATATATGTGTATATATATATAAATAAACATTAAACACTATATATATATGTATGTTATGTGTGTGTGTGTATATATATATATAAATAAACATCATATATATGTGTATATATATAAATAAACATTAAATACTATATATATGTATGTTGTGTGTGTGTGTATATATATATATAAATAAACATCATATATATGTGTATATATATAAATAAACATTAAACACTATATATATAT
>NC_064815.1:22912415-22940157 GCF_023721935.1 Panthera uncia | reverse complement strand
TATATATATATATATATATATATACAGTGTTTATATATGTTTATATAGTATGTTATATGTATATATATAAATATATATAAACACTGTACGTATATATATATATATATATATATACACACACATAACATACATGGTAATGTTGCCTTTTAGTCTACTTCTAGAATATTATTTTGCAGTTGTTCCCAGAAAAGAGCAAAGAAATTTTTCTCTCTGAAACTAAAAAATATTGCCATTGTACATTTTCGGCATCAACAAATCAAGAATGTGCACTAAGCCACTATCGAACTCCGGCAACCTTATGGGGAAATGAGAGAGAAAAGAAAAGAGGGAAAAAGAGAACTGTGGTCAGTGACAGGTTCTTGGCTTCCGGTACCTTTGGAATGGCCTTCCAGCTTCTAGGTAACGCTTCTCTCTCATTAGGACCGCTTTCTTAAGGTTATTTTTAAAGAAAACCCCAGCTGGGCTCTGATAAGAACTCAAGTCTTGGAACACTTACCATGAGGTAGGTGCTATTCTGCTTTGTCATATTTAGACCTGTCGGTGGGGTATAGTTAGCGAACGCCAAGAATGAGAGTGACCAAGTAATTTGCCCTGAATCTCAAGTTACGAAGAAGTGGAACCAGGATTTACATTAGGACGTCGAGTGTGGTGTCTTGTTTTGAACCACCCAAGAATTCGGACCAATGGATGGTATAACGTGTGTGAATCGTGGCTCTCCCCTGCTCAAACACATTCACTTCCTCCTCATTGCTCATGATTTGTCCTTTCCAAAATCCTCAGTTATTTACATCAGAGTTCAAAAGTGGTCTCCTGGCCAAATCAGCCTGGTTCCCTCTGCCCAAAATGACTCAGTGGCTCCACAAGAGGAAAATATTAAGATGGGAGAAAACCATCTATCAGAAACCTCCCGGGGGCGCCTGGGTGGCTCAGCCGGTTAAGCATTCGACTTTGGCTCCGGTCGGGATCTCATGGTTCGAGGGTTTGAGCCCGCATCAGGCTCTGTGCTGACAGCTCAGAGCCTGGAGCCTGCTTTGGATTCTGGGTCTCCCTCTCTCTCTCTCTGCCCCTCCCCCACTCGCATTCTGTCTAAAAAATAAAAGAAAATAAAACATAAGAATAAAATTTGAGAAACCTCCCAGAAAGCAAAGGGCTAGTTGCAGCTGAGATTGTCTGTGGGCAGACAATCCTTTGGAATCAAGTAAATGTCCATGAATCCACATGGATGAATGAAGGAATGAATGAATCCAATCAAATAAACAGATAAATGGAGATACATTCTGATAGCAAAATTCTAATCAATAAGTAACTGAAGTGGAGCTAAGCTCTTCTGGGCTCATGGCAGGTGTGTTAGGAGATGGGGTGCCCCCTCTATGGACAAAGCTTGCTCTGGGGCTCCCCTTTGGGTTTGCCAAGACTTTGTCAAGACAAGGCATTATTCCGATGGTTAGAATAGATTATTATTAATTATCTTGTTGCTTAAATTTTCCTAGATTTGGTCATTAGGGGCTTCTTCAGGCTATGTCCTGTTCTCCTCTGAGATGTTCCTGCAATATGTCCGC
Organism: Panthera uncia; assembly: GCF_023721935.1. Taxonomy (NCBI): domain Eukaryota; kingdom Metazoa; phylum Chordata; class Mammalia; order Carnivora; family Felidae; genus Panthera; species Panthera uncia. Next base: position 22,938,598 of record NC_064815.1, on the reverse strand, counting down.
TTTCGTACCTCCTGGAATCACAAATTGTCTTGGGCTCATCTTATTTTCCCTCCCCCAGTCCTGAAATGAACCATTTCTTCGAAGATCTCGGTTCCTTATCTTGGACAATGCTATATGGATAACAGATCTGAGTACCGGGTATGGAATAAGCACTTTGTAAAGTGTTGTGGAAAAATAAAGAGGCAAAACAAACACACACACACACACACACACACACACACACGGGAACCAGATTAGAACACTCTGACCTCAAAGATTAGCACAGTGCACTCACTAGACCCCTGATAAGTGTTGCTAATGTGACCAAATTCTTAAACCAAACATAATCAAGTGACAGATGCTTAATTAGATAGTACCGGGAGAGTGACAACTGTCTTGCTTTGCCAGATATTGGAGTGGTTTCCGAGGACACTGGACTTTCAGTTAGAAAACTGGGATAAGCCCCAGGAAAAGTGGGAGGAGTTGGTCACTCTAGTGTGGAATAGGGTTAGTGTGATGGTTCTTTCCCTGTATCAGCTTGGCTGGCCAAGGGGTGCCCAGGTTATTAACCATTATGAAGGGGGGCGGTGTCTGTGAGGGTGTTTCCGGGGACCATTGGCATGAGAATCGGTGAACTCAGCAAAGCAGATGGCCATCCCCAATGAGTGGCCCTCATCCACCCGGCTGAAGGCCTGAATAGAACAAAAGGCAGAGGAAGGGAGGAATTCAACCACCTTTTATTCTGCCTCACTGTTGATCTGGAACATTCCATGCCATCCCTTGCCCTTGGACTGGGATTTGTACCATTGGCTCCCCTGGTTCTCAGGCTTTTGGACTTGGATTGCACTACACCATGGGTTTCCCTGGGTGTCTATCTTGCAGATGGCAGATGGTGGGACTTCACAGCCGCTATAATCATGTGAGCAAATTCCTCACAATCAATCAATCAATCAATGCTTGGGTCAGGGTTCTAATAGACAATGGATGGATGGATAGAGAGAGAGAGAGAGAGAGAGAGTGTCAGAGTTCATAGATCTCCTGGTTCTGTTTTTCTGGAGGTTCTCCAGTGACCCTGACTAATGCAATGGGTTAGGGAAGGAGGTGACCAACGTAGGCTTCTGGGGAAGGGGAGGAAGCAGATCTCCGAGGCTTTAAGAGATCCTAAAACCCCTCCTCCCCTCTCCTTATGCGTCTCAAACCCTGTCACTCCCTGTGACAGTGGTTTTTGCATCTGGGTCTCATTCACAGTTCCTGATTCTCTGTTGTCTCCTCAACGGAGCCGTAAATAATAGCTTTGGACTTTGAACACTGCTCGGATAAGCTGTGATTGGAAACGTGGTCTGTGCCAGTGGAGCATGTGTCTCTGCCAGGGACAGCCTGTTGGAGCAGGAGATGGGACGCCCAGATGCATAATTACTACTGGGCTTCCAACAGCCCTCCACTCCAGGTTTACAGAAGCCCAACGAAATCAACAAAAGGTTTTGCTTCAAGCGTCACTACCCATGGCTGCCGAGGTATCTTGGCTGTCCTGTGGGGGTATTTCCCACGAGGGCTGGGTGGGCAGAGGTTTGTGGGTCAAGGCGTGAGAGGTTTGGACATGACTAAGTTCTAGGCGGAAGCAGAAACCCAGTCAAACTCCTGGCGTCAAGCTTCCTGTCTTTATGCAGGAACTGTATTCTTGTCCCCATAGTACAGATTCAGAAACTGAGGCTTCGATGAGCTGTCACATCAAGCTGCAACGTTATATGCAGTGGAGATGAGATGAGAGGACTCGCCTTCTAGAATAGTCTCATTTTGCCACAGCAATGCTTGCTCCTGCTTGATATTACATGTACCTTTCTGAAATCCACGATGCACGTAATGAGAAACTCTTCATTAAAAAAAAATAGGTGGTTACTTAACCTAGATCTCTCTATCGTATCCGAGCATTGAGCTCTTTCTTTCTTTTTTAAAGTTTATTTATTTGTTTTGAGAGAGAGAGGAGAGCGGGAGAGACAGAATATTCCAAGGAGGCTCCATGGTGTCAGCACAGAGCCCTATGTGGGGCTCAGACTCACGACCCGCGAGATCACGACCCAAGCCGAAATCAAAAGTCAGATGCTTCACCGACTGAGCCACCCAGGCGTCCCAAGCATTCAGCTCTTTCTTTACCAGATGCCTATTATGAAATCTGAGAATGCAGAGTCCAAGAATCTTGCCGTGGGTGGGACATTTGTGGCCCAAGAAAGAAAAATCGGTGAAAATCACTGACATTGGGGGCACCCGACCCCTACAACTACCAATGAGGAATCATTTCAGCTGGTAAATCTAAGTGACTGAGACCATTTAAGGACACTTTGGTTGGCTGAGCTATGGTTTGCTTTAGACGACAAAAATCTCTCCCCCTCCCGTTCCGCCACTCAGCAAGATTGGCTTGCAACCCTACTGTTCAGCCAGGGTGTGAGGACAGCGGCCCGAACAGGTGTTTCGTGAAGAGATTTCAGACTCGGGGCACAGGCACTGCTAACTCTAGGGTGCAGGTGGCAGACCACGAGGCAGTCGTCGGAGAATCAGCCTCCCTGCCTTGACTCAGGACGCAGCACGTGGCTGGCACTCGAAGGATGTGTGGTCCTGGGAAGTGTGAGGAGTTAGCACTGCTGATGCACACACTGACATGCTCACACAGGCAACTCCTGCATATGGGTGATAAAAAGACAGAAAGCCCGACGGGACAGTGAGAGGAGCCACGAGAAGGACGTTCGGAGAAAGGGAAGGCACCAAAGTTTCAAGCGTAAGACGAGAGCCCAAGCCCACGGGCAATTAGGAATCCGTCAAACGCCGTTTCAAACGACAGGGGTTACTCCTTCATGCCTACAAATGGGTGAAAATCAGAGTGAGGTGACACCGGCATTGGCGGGATGTGGAGCCCCGGGGGGAGGGGGCAGGCGCTCTGCTGTCGGGGAGGGTGGACTGGCGTTGCCGTTATGGCAGAACCACATGGCACCCTCCGTGCAAATTACGCATGTGCATGATGTCGACCCAGCAGTTCTTTGCCTGGTGTCCAAACCAGGGAAAAATTCTCGGGGTCCATCACGGGACGTGAGCAAGAAAGTCTGGTATGTCATAGTTTATGTTGAGGAAGTTGGGGCAAGCTGGGCATTCATCACTTGAAGAGGGGACAGGGAGAGGTGATACAGGCTGAGAGACATAGCACAGCCATGCTGGTTGTTGAAATAGGGAAACAGTGCGGGTCAATAACTGGCTGCGTCCCCTAACCCACTCAGAGCCTTTGTATCTCCTTTTGAGACCTACACAGTCCTCGTCTATGCAGCAACGAAAGATTAAAGTCCTGCACTTCGGGGACTTGTAGCACCCAGTTCAAGCACTGAGGCAGCTTCCTGATCGGGCTTTTTGTTGTACAGAGGTTAAATATTTTGGACGTTAACCTTTTGGACGGATCAGATGAGGTGGGTTGACCCCATGGAATGTTAGCAGTTGGAAGCAATGGATGTGGAGAGACGCTTGTGTCTTAAAAAAAGTTAAAAATGAAAACAAGGAAGGCAAGCCATAAAAGACTCTTAAATACAGAGAACAAACAGGGTTGATGGGGGAGATGGGGGGGGGGGGAAGATGGGTGATGGGCATTGAGGAAGGCACTTGTTGGGATGAACACTGGGTATTATATGGCAGTGATGAATCGTGGGAATCTATTCCCACAGCCAAGACTATACTGTGTACACTGTATGTTAACTGACTTGACAATAAATTATTTTAAAAAAATGAAAACAAAATAAAACCCCCCAAACGAATAAAAAACTAGCTCTCTTGCAAAATGAACTGTTCTATGTCAATTGCATTTATGTAAATTAAAAATGACACGTATGCAAGACTGAAATACATACCTTGTAAGGACACATTCAAAAGCAAGTTGAGGGGCACCCGGGTGGCTCCAGTCAGCTGAGGGTCCGACTCTTGACTTTGGCTCAGGTCATGATATCAGGATCGTGGGACCAAGGCCCATGTCGGGCTCCACCAGAGTGTGGAGGCTGCTTAAGATGATCTTTCTCTCTCTCTCTCCTTCTGCCCCTCTCCTCCACTCGTGCTCTCACTCGTGCTCTCTCTCTCTCTCAAATAAAATAAAATAAAATAAAATAAAATAAAATACGAAACAAAAGAAAGATGAACGTATACTACGACAATGATAGTGTAAAGAGGAATAATGGGAGTGGGTTGTGGCTCTTAAAGGGAATGAATGAATGAGTGAATGAATGAATGAATGAATACAAGAGATGGACAGGTCAATGGTGAGGATATATGGAGTTTGATCAACTCAATTGTCTTTATCTGTAGTACTAAAAATGTATATATATATATATATATATATATATATATATATATATTTGCTGAAACCCAGCCTTCTTCACCAGGCAACTGTTGACAGCACGTTGACTATATGAACGCATTTGATCTGGACAATAACGCCAAGTCTGGGGCCCTACTTCCCTGGGGATCCAGTCCCTGGGCGGTTGTGTCTCTTTGCTATATCCCAGCAATGTTGAAGTCGTCCCAGTGGCTTTCCGAGAAGCCAAGGCTGACTAGACTGGGAAAGCCAGAGCAAACTATCCTGCACGTGGCTCCGAGGTGGCCGGCAAGGTGTGCCAGGATGCCCCCCCCCCCCCCCGTGAGCAAAGACTGCAGTAGGTTCCTATTGCTGCGTAACAAATACCACAGATTTCGTGGCTTAAGGTCATTCGAATGTATAATTTTGTCATTCGGTGAGAGTCAGAAGTCTGACACAGGCTAAAATCAAGGTGTCGGAGAGCCTGGGTGGCTCAGTTGGTTAAGTGCCTCGGTGTCAGCTCAGGTCATGATCTCACGGTTCGTGGGTTCGAGTCCCTCATCGGGCTCTGTGCTGACAGCGTAGAGCCGGCTTGGGATTCTCTCTCTTTCTCCACGCACCTCCCCATCCCTCCCCGACGCGCGCTGTGTCTGTCTCTCTCAAAATAAATAAAATAAAAAAAAAAAAAAAATCAAGGTGTCAGCTGGGTCATGTTCCTTTGTGAGGGCTTCAGGAGAGACTCTGTTTCCTCGCCTTTTCCAGCTTCTGGAGGCCACCGCGTGTCCCGGCTCATGGCCCTCGTCCTCCGTCCTCAGAGCCAGCAATATTGCGCCCCCGCTGAACATTTTCTCGTAGCCACACCTCCATTTCTGACTCTGACTTCAGCTGGGAACGTTTCTTTAAAGGTGGCTAGGCTGAGTCATCTGGAGAAATCCAGAATACCCTCCCCATCTTAAGGTCCTTAACCAGAAGCACATCTGCAAAACCCCTTTTTCCACGTAAGATAGAATAACAGCGGAAAAGGGAGATGTAATCTTTTAGGTGCAGGTTGGGGAACGAAGGGCAATTTCTTGATAACACGGTTGTCCGTGGGACCTCATTTATAATTCGATTGTTGATGACGTCTGCCAACATCTGAGCTGTACTGAAAATAGAGCCCTTTGCAAGAGATTAAAAAAGACTTTTTGGGTGGGGGGGCATTGGAAATGAAATGGAAAGGGTTGAGGACAGCAGTCTGTCCTTTTGGCATTAAGAACAGTTGAAGTGTTGGGTCACCTGTGTGGCTCAGTCAGTTGAGCAGCCGACTCTTGATTTCAGCTGCGGTCGCGATCGTGGGATTGAACCCTGTGTCGGGCTCCGTGCTGAGTATGTGGTCTGCTTAAGATTCTGTCTCTCTCTCTCCCTCTGCCACTCTCCCCCCTCTCACGCTCTCCCTCCCTCTAAATAAAAAAAATAGTTGAAGTGTATATATGTATATATACCACATCTTCTCGATCATCTATCTATCTATCTATCTATCATCTATCTACCTAGGTGGCTTCCAAATACTTGAATAAAAAGGAAAAATAAAAGAGAGTAGTTAAAGAAATCCCCAGTAGAATTTAAACACTGCATGTTTTTCTTCCAAATCACTGACAAAGACAAAAACCAGCATTCCCGACACATCAGAGGGCAACATTAGAAAGGGCTCACCAAGAGAGCATAAAGAGAACACGTTAAAAAGGGGGACAGAGGTTGGGTAAAGTGAAGCTGTTACAGCAAACATAAAACTAACAGTGTAAATTCCACCGCCAAACAGACAAGAGTCTCAGACTAGGGGAATATATTTGTTTAAAGAATTGCTGTGCTTGAAACATATACCTCAAGAGAAATGACTTCCCGAGTCTAAAAAACAAAGTCGAGAACAGTAATCTTAATCGAAACGGAGAAGGTGACTGCGGGTGGGAGGGACAGTAACAGAAGCATTTAAGGCATAACCTTTTGGCCGTGATAAGCAGGAAAATCACTTCTATGAAAATGTATGATCAATACTAAGGTCTTAAGGTTTCCCACACAGATCTATGCCCCCCCCCCCCCCCCCCCCATATGCCACACATGCTTCAACATACTTCCAAAGTGACAAATGACTCAGGATGGGCTGTGGATCTGGGCGGGTGGAGAAGTTTGTTAAAAATTCAGGCAGTTTTCAGGTTGCTTGGGGGGCTCAGTCGGTGAAGTGTCCTGCTCTTGACTTCGGCTCGGGTCATGATCTCACAGTTCGTGGGATCAAGCCCCGGGTTGGGCTCTATGCTGGCAGCATGGAGCCTGCTTGGGATTCTCTGCCCCTCTCCCTCTCCCTCTGCCACTCCCCTGCTCCGGCTCTCTTTCTCTCTCTCTCTCAAAATAAATAAGTAAAACATTTTTGAAAAGTCAAGCAATTTTCGTATCTTCCTCGGCTTGTGCTTTCTGCCAGGCTCACTGAGTCTCAGTCCCCCAGGATGGCATGGAGAGCTTATACACACACAAGTATATGCACGTACGTATGTGTATATGAACACATGTATACATGTATATGTAGGTGTCACATATCTGTCTGTCTAACTTATTCTTTACAGCTAGCCTCTGTGACTTTTTTTCCTTACTGCTCCCAACATCACTCCCAACACCTTCCAGAAGAGACTTTGAGATCCAGAGAGCCTACACAGCTCGCTCCATTTTCCTCCCTAGAGTCTAACCTACTAGAACCCTAGGACCACATCTCTTGTAACTATCTTCTCCGGAGTGCTTAGCACAATACCTGCTTATTAATTTTTTTTTTAGTGTTCATTTATTTTTGAGAGAGAAGGAGAGAGAGAGAGAGAGAGAGAGAGAGCATGAGCGGGGGAGGGGCAGAGAGAGAGGGAGACACAGAATCTGAAGCAGGCTCCAGGCTCCGAACTGTCGGCACAGAGCCCCGACGCGGGGCTCGAACCCACGAACCGTGAGATCTAGACCTGAGCCGAAGTTGGACGCTCAACCGACGGAGCCCCACAGGCGCCCCCCGATGCCTGCTTGTTAAATGAACGAACACCCTTGTTAAATAAATAAGCAAGTGCCTATGGTTGCTCCCATCTGTCTCTCAGGCCTATTTCCAAGTATTTCCTGCCTTCTTTGGGGTCCACGCATGAAATATCAGGGTTGACTTTCTGGGGAACCACCACATATTCCACATAAGCAATAATTCAGAAGTGTGACCGGACGATAAACTGTCAGTCTGACTCTGGGTTAACCAGGGTTCCTACTTAAGCCACGAGGTACAGTGCTTACAGCTAAATACAGTGTGGGTTCCGATAATTCGGCTAATAGTCCTCGGCCTCTGTTATCTCCTTCCCTGGCATTTCGCTGATGAGTGTAGGGATCCCTGTGGCATCATGGCTCCCATCTCTTTAATGAGGCTTTAAGAAACCCAGGGAAGTGGAGGCACCTGGGTGGCTCGGTCGGTTGGGCGTCCCACTTCGGCTCAAGTCACAGTCTCACGGTCTGTGAGTTCGAGCCCCGAGTCGGGCTCTGTGCTGACGGCTCAGAGCCTGAAGCCTGTTTCGGATTCTGTGTCTCCCTCTTTCTCTGCCCCTCCCCCGCTCATGCTCTGTCTCTCTCTGTCAAAAATAAATACACATAAAAAAATTAAAAAAAAAAAAAAAAAAAAAAGAAACCCGGAGAAGTTATATCGACAGCTAAAGTTGGCTTTCTTGCATACATACTTTGTAAAGGTTTCTACTTCCTGAAGTGAGGTAAATGGCATTTGAGAAACCGTGGGGTTGGATTTCATGGGAGATGACTGGACCACATGACGGGGTTGATTTTCCAAGTAACAAAGGAGTATTATTAAAAACAGTTTCTGTCTTTCCTGATTGGATGGGTTCCTTTTTTTTCTAATAAAGACTGGAGTGCAATGGCAGAGCTTGACCTTCATAGTCATGGGCCCGGGTGATAATCCTCACACGTTCAAGGATCACTAAGCCACGACTATGTTAGGCCAGGTAGAGAGGTTAAAGCAATGATAGAAAAGCTTAGAGAACATTCCAGCACCACGTGGAAAGTGCTGAGAGGAGAACTGTGGAGGAGAACGTGTGACCCCGATGGGCCGGACACTTGTCTGTCGGCAGTGTCTGTCTGTCAACGCCTTCCATGCTCTCCTGGGTAGGGCAGGTGCCGAGAGCTGGGCACCTGTTTCCTCCAGTTCCTTGCCAGCAGGATTCTGGCTTACATTGTGTTCCCAGAGCTTTCCTGCAAGATTTGGAAGAAGGAAGAGAAGCAGAAGCCATTTTCACAGCGGTGGGTACGACCGCGGGTTTAGGTGACAAGCAATCTCTCACAGTAACACCTGTTGGTGGTCCCTCCAGGAGCCTGGCAGCAGCTGTGGGTCCTGACCTAAGAGATAGGTGGTACTACGCTTTCTCTTCGGAAGGGGATGGTGGACCTTACAGGTGGAAACGGTCTATTGTGCCTTTTCTCCTTTAGTGCGTGATAGTGTTGCTTGGGGAACATCGAGTTTTGGAGATTCTGATAAACACAACTCCCTTGGCCCCTCCCATTGCCCACCTAATTCCACTGAAGGCAGAAGTAACCCCATGCCACACACCCCCCGCCCCGTTTAAAGACCTTGCAATGACTTTACCTTGACGAGAGCCATTCTCAAGAGCCACCCTGGCTACCGCCTCCACCTCCAGACCCATAACTGGGTGAGATCCCAGCATCGCCCAGAGAGATCTCTACAGGTTCTCACCTGGGTGGAGCCAGTTTACACACCAAAACTAATAATGATATTTTGTTAGCATTGGTAGAAGCCCAAGGAATAGGAGTGGGGGTGGGAGCCTGAGAAGCGTAGATCTGGAAAGTATCTATCTGAAACCTGGGAGCATTTTTCTTTGGGGAGGAGACTCCTGGTAATTCCATTCTAAATGCTCTATGCGAGTGGGTGACAAGGATAAATAGAGGCGGAACCACCTTGTGGGAGGGCAAGTCTGTCACCCCATCAGAGAGAGAACCATGGCTACTAAGGGATCAGAGAGCACGTGGGTGAAGACGGAAGTTCTGGACACCAAGTGTCACATCCGAGGCTGTTGTCAACAAGCAAACCAACACACGGAAAGCACACGTGCAAGTTCCTCCAGGTTTTTCTGGTTAAATATTTGCCTATAATTGCCTTGTAATTCGTCCTCTTATCTTACTACCTTATGTAAGGCACACTGGTGGTAATTATGTGAAATAGATACTCTCTAGGGTACGAGTTGCTGAAGAATGAGTAGAAGGAGAACCAACATCAGCCAGAGGGTAGATACAGCGTCCGGTGGGACCAGAGCCTTCCCTTTGGAGCAGAGAGGGAGTAGGTCTTTGGTTGCACTGCGTGGAGCTTTCTCGTGTTAGATTCTTGCCTTCCTCATGCCTGGAAGTTAAATATTGGAAATGTACGTACAGGTAAGGCGTCAAAGGGACAAGACCGCACCAGATTACAAGACCAAGACACAAGACCATTGCCGTGCCGGAATTCTGCACCGTTCTGGCTCCCTCCTGTGCTCTCCCTATAGAACAGGTGAGGAAACCAGGAAGGGCATCTCCCAGGATCCCTGGTCAGCACCTGGTTTACACTCCACTAAAGGCAGCTTTAAAGACAGAAGTGAAGCAGAAGGCCACTCCTATTCCTTGGACAGTAGCGAGCCGATGTCTGGGCTTTGGTACACATGGCACGAAGCTTTACACCAACGTCTGGACAGGCTCTTATGACTCACCTGCCCCTGTGCCACAGACAAACGTGGACATCAGTTTGGGGGCCTGTGTTCTCCTGACGTGGGAGCTTCCCACAAAGCTAGTGGTAACCTTGAGATCTGGTCGTGGACTTCCCTGACTTTTCCCTGACTCTTGTCTTCCTAGAGCTTCGTCAACCCTGCTCTCCTGAGTGAAGTCTCTTTATCTTACAAATACCTTTCAGCTCCCTAACCTCGTTGGATACACCGGTTTAGGAGATCCGGCCAAGTGATGGGAAGTTCAAGGGGAACGTGGAATGATAGGTTCTACGAAGCCTGAAGAGGAGAGTTTGGGGGAAGGAAGGGAAGGTAGCAGTGGGCACCGGGCTTACCGTACCCGGTCATAATTCTAGTTCCTCCCTACAGTAAGAGCTTGGGCTCTAGAGGATAGATTTTGGCCTGGGTTCTAGTTCTTACACTTATTCTTAACCCTGTGTGGTTATGGATAAAAAAAAAAAAAGTCTATTTATAGAGGCCTCCGTCTCCTAATAGTGTGTGACTAATAGATTCCTAGGCCATCGCTCTATTGAAACTATAAAAGGCAATCAACATAAGGGCTCAATACGCTGAGGGCAAAGTAAATTGTGAGTGTGGAGAGCTTCTGTCATTTCATCCTCTTGTATGTAAGGAAATGGAGCCTCAGAAAGAGCAAATGTACCTGCAGGCAGAGCGATTAGGATCGGATAGAGCCAGAACTCCAAAATCTGGGCTGATTCCTCTGTATAACACAACTATCCCCGTAGGAAATGGGCGATAAATAAAGGACAGGTTCAGAGACCGGATGTTTTGTTGAGGTTCCGAGCAACCCCCCACATCTCACGGCTTATAAGGGTGAGTGTGTGTCAGGGGTCTGGAGGTTGTCTGTGGCTCTGTTGGCCGGGCACCGTGTGGTTTTGTTGTTGTTTTAATCTGGCATCTCCAGGGCTGAAGGGGCAGTGATTCTTGAGTGCCGAATCTCAAGAATCCTGGGAGAAATGTGCAATGTCTCTTAAAGCCCCTCCTTGGAACCTCCACACGGTCGCTTCTGCCTATATTCCTTTGGCCAAAGCGAGACCGTATGCCCAAGTCCACATGGGTGGGGAGGGAAAATTAACTTCTTCCACAGGGCTGGAGGGAAAGGGAGAATGAATATTTGCTGAGCGGTAATTCAGTCCGACCACCATGTTACAAAGCAGAGTTTTGTAATGATTCTTGCCTTCTCCCGAGTTTTCCTGGGTTTCCTCGTTATGCTGGATTATGTTTTTAACTCGGTGTCACCTCGCCGACCTCTTCTAGTCTTATTTATTTATTTATTTTTTTGTGTAACGAGGGAAAAACACGGAGATAACATTTCTCAGAATGCCTATCTTTATGTGGTTTCAGGTTAGAGACTCCCAAAGGCAGTGCAAACAAGTGAAATTTGGAAGGCAGAAAAGAGAAGCCATTATTTATTATTATTATTACTGATGGCAGTTGCCCATAGTCACATGAGCAGATGTCCAGTATAAAGTTCCTAGTGCCTTCTAGGTGAGGTCCTAAAGCTTACCTGTCTCGATATTGTAGGCAGCTAACCCTTTGAGTTTCCTGAGATTTGTGGTGGGTTCCTGGAGAGCTCTTGTTAATTACCTCCTTCTCAAAACTTCGCTATCAATCGTTTTTGCACGACTTCCAATGATTATGTAGGCTTTTAGTGCCCTCTGTTAGAGCCTTTTCTACTTGGCATGCCTACAGTGCCTCGTCTTTTCTCAAGGGAATTCTGATTTACATGTTGTGTATTTTGTAAAAATTCTGGCTCTCTTTCCTTGTAATAAAAGTGACCAGGATTTGCCACCTCTGTGGTCTGAAGATCAAGGCAATAATCATCAGCTGGGGTTTGCCCCATGCATTTTGAAACTGAGAACAGACCGCAAAGAAGATCCTAATTCAGGTCCATAAGAAATCAACGTCAAAACAGTGTTTTGAGAATTACTAAACATGTACTTGGTAGGGCGAACCTCATATATTTTTCTCTGTGGTTCGTATAATGAACCACAGAGAATGAATCGCAAAGGAAGGACCGTGGAGCTCCAGCTCATTTCCCATAAGACCCAACCAGCATGGCTGAAGCTCTCACTTTTGTTCAGAGCTCACGGGTTCACAGGTCCAGTAGTCGTACACTCATCCACACTGCACATCAGCTCCAGACCCTGTCCTTTGCATCTCAGAAGGTTCTAGCGATGGCTTGTACAGAGCTTGCTGTCTGTAACCACCGAGGTTTCTGGTTTGTTTCGGGTTGAAGGGAGCTCAGCTGCAAAGAATGGATGAATCATAATCCCGGATTCACATGGCACACTCAGCCTCCGTCATTGCCCAGGCCTCTTGTTTAATTATTTATTTGTCAATTAGTGCATCTTAATAATGCAATCAGCGTCCATGAACCCATCGCTCTTAGATCCCGTGGAGGCTTCCTGGCCTTCAATAGGCTCTGCAAAACGCTGGCAGAATTCTAGCAAATACAGCCATGTGGTTTTTCCAGTGTGTCATTAACCTCATCACAAGATCTGTACGTTGGGCGGAGTCTGCCATTTTCCTCCTTGTGTGCAAATAAGGAGTAGACATCTTAAACCCCTTTTGGCAGAATAATAGTATCCTTCTGGTAGTCCAAACTCTAAATGGACCTGTCCTGGGCAAAAATATAAATGCCCTCACATTTCTGCTAGTCACCTTTAAAGCATCCCCTTGGCTATACCAGCTTGGGGCATTTCTACATGATCCGTGCGGCACGGGTTAATTTAAGCCTTAGGAAATCTGTTTTGGATTGATGGAGGAAATGAAACTTTACAAGAAACATTTACTTAAATAAAATTTTTTTTAATGTTTCATTTATTTTTAAGACAGAGGGACAGAGCATGAGTGGGGAGGGGCAGAGAGAGAGGGAGACATAGAATCCGAGGCAAGCTCCAGGCTCCGAGCTGTCAGCACAGAGCCCGATGCGGGGCTCGAACTCACAAACCGTGAGATAGTGACCTGAGCCAAAGTTGGATGCTTAACCAACTGAGCCACTTTTTAATAGTAGATACTTCCCCAATAATAAAAGAATAAAACACTGAATACTATTTAAATGTTCTTTAAATCAGGGGCGCCTGGGTGGCTCAGTAGGTTGAGCGTCTGACTTCGGCTCAGGTCAAGATCTCACAGTTTGTGGTTTCGAGCCCCGCATCTGGCTCTGTGCTGACAGCTCGGAGCCTGGAGCCTGCTTCAGATTCTGTGTCTCCCTCTCTCTCTGCCCCTCCCCCGTTCACACTCGGTGTCTCTCTCTCTCTCTCTCAAAAATAAAATAAAAAAAAAAATAAATAAATGTTCTTTAAATGAGGACATATTTGTTAACATTTAATCAAAGGAAATTATATATCAAAGGGCCTGGCAAAATATGAATTAAAAAAGCATGTAAACAATTATGTCACTACTTAATTGCAAAATTTCAACTTTTTTAAAGCACAAGTTTGAACTCATCATTAAATATAGAAATCTACATTTAAATATGCCAATTCACCTACCAGCAAATTTAGCAAAAAGTGCATTATGTAAACAACAAAGTGAAACAAAACAAAATCTGGGAATTCTAAAATAAGTGGAAAGCAAAGCAAATGAAATAATGGGATCAATTGAAATCTGAATTAAAAAGTACATTTTCTGAAATGATTGCCCTGTGACCAAAAGGTATTCTCTAACATGCATAGAAACCAAAATGTTCATTCTTTAAGATTTAATTAATCATTTCTAAAAGAGTTGACTGTTTTCCATTACAGAGGGCCAGTTAGTGTGAGAAGTCTCATAACTTACTTTCATTTTAATTCAACATAAGATAGATAGTTATATCAATAGATGGATGGATATATCAATCAATAGATCAATGATAGATTCATACATCAATGGTAGACAGATAGATAGATAGATAGATTCTCTGTTGGGTGCTGAGCCACTGGAAAGGAGTCTCAGAAATCTTGGAAAAGTCTACTCTGTACTTCTCCCTCAAACCCAGGAGACCTGTCCCAACCCCCAGGGAAAAATAGCCAACCACCTTTTACCATGTCTATGGTAAAGCAGAAATTTCTCTAGTGGTGAACTGAACCTAAGGAGGATCTCAAAGAAAACCACCCATTTGCCACCAGTACCACAAGTCAAACCCACTCGTGGTTAGGTGATCTTTGTCCTCACTGATACACCAATACCTTCTCCCGCCACAGCTCAGATTCAGAGATTTATACCTCGCTGCATCCATGAGGTAATTTGGAGTTCACTTCATCCAGCGAAGGATCACGATCACCTTTACTGAACAAAGTATCGACCCCTTTCCTTTTGTTTTCTCTCACGTTCATGTTTGTGACATAAGTACTGTCATTGGACTTTCACAGATAAGAAAACCCTAAGGATTGGAGATTATGTGACGTGCCTATAGCTACTCAGTGACTGAATGATGGAGCGAAGAAAGTGAACATGAAACTTTCTTTAAAGCCCACATTGTGTGTGTGTGTGTATGTGTGTGTGTGTGTGTGTGTGTGTGCGTGTGTGTGTGTGTGTGTGTGTACCACACTAGAGAACCAACCACATTATCTTCCCAGATACGCCACTCATCCATGGATGACAGCGGTCACCCTCAGAAGGCAGCCAGACTCTTCCCCCGGCCAGGTGAAATTTTTCGAAGTTTTCCCGTCACTTTCACCCATTGATTTTGCCTTTAGAAACAAACAAACAAAAAGAGTGTTGCTTTCCTCTGCATGGCAATCCTTCAACTATCTGAAAACCCCTCTAGGGCACTCTGGGTCTGATGTCACCATGGACCCACAAGTGGCCGTGGTTGCCACCATAAAGGTTCTCCTGTGACAGCTGAACAAATGTAGCCCTGGGGTTGAATCAATCATGCCTCCATAGCGTGACTTCCAGAAACATTAAGTTCTTTCTCCAGATATTGGACACTAGTCAAAGTAGGTGAAAGAATTTCATTTTCAGGTCTCTCCGTGATCAATCCTGGAAAGGTAATGGGGGAGCTTTTCTTATTTTTAACAGTGAGCTATAGAGATTATTGTTGCTATGAGGACAGTCCTTCCTCCTTCCTCCTTCCCCTTCTTCTCCTTCTCCTTCTTCCTTTTCTACCCCTTCCCTTTCCCCTTCCCCTTCTCCTTCTCCTTCTCATTCTAATTCTTCTACTTCTTTATACTATTACTATTATTTTTCCATTAAAGTGAAACCTAAGGCAACAAAACACCTTTGCTCATTTATTACCATTATTATTGTGTCGGGTTTGCTCACTGATGTATCCGTCATCAGTCAGACTTCTCCAAAGCAACAGAATACACACAATTGACCCTTGAACGACACAAGGGCACTGACTCCCCCTGCACAGTTGAAAATCTGCGTATAACTTTTGATCCCCCCAACCTAACCACTCATAGCTTACTGTTTACCAGGAGCGTTACTGATACCATAAACAGACAATGAGCACGTATTTCGTATGTTAGATGTATTACATACCATATTCTTACAACAAAGTAGGCTAGAGAAAAGAAAATGTTATTAAGACAATTATAAGGAAGAGAAAATACATGTAAAGCACTGTACTTATTTATGTATACATTTATTTATGTATGTATACATGTAAGTGGACCCCCGCAGTTCAACCCCATGTTGTTCAAGGGTCAACTGCATATATATATATATATCCATATAGATATAGATATAGATATAGATATAGATATAGATATGTGTGTGTGTGTATGGATATATCCATATCCATATATACCCTATATATCCACATATTCTATTCTATTCCTTTTTTTGAGGGATAGAGAGAGTGTGCACCTGCATACGTGCATGAGCAGGATGGGGCAGAAGGAGAGGGAGAGAATCCCAAGCAGGCTCCATACCCAGCAAAAAGCTCAAAGCAGGGCTTGATCTCATGACCATGAGATCACGACTTGAGCCGAAATCAAGAGTCAGATGCTCAGCCGACTGAGCCACCCAGGTGCCCCCATGGATTCTCTCTATATCCACATCTATATATATAAACTCAGTTTTGACCAAATAATGGGGTATCATAGCCAGTTAATGCATAAAATTAACCATCACGGGCCAAGGGATGGCCAAGTTCTGGGGAAGAAGTTCATGTTGCATGACCATGCATGTTGCATGCTCCAGCAGAGCAACAATGAGAAGAAGTGAGAAGCAGATGTGGAAGAAGGGCTCCGAGTGAAATGGTCTGGGAGCAGAAGTGGAAGGAGAGGCCATTCCATACTACACACCCCTGGAAAGATGGTCTGCATTCTGAACAAGAGACGTGAGGAATTTATGGGACTGTTTCCTTCCACAGGTGCAAAACCATTTCACAGACTCGAGTCACCATGCAAACTCAGCGTCCATGTCGGCGTAGGCAGCCCATTGGGAAAACATCTTGCCAAGTTGCTAGATGGTGTCCATTGGGAGAAAAGGATGAGTTCCAGCCATCCCCATCCTAGGGACCAAAGATATTTTACCAGCCAGTTACTAAAAAAGTGAGCTAAGCTTCCACGGGTTTGTTCCTAATAGATCCTCTTACCCTGACTCTAATGTGTTCCTATCACCACTCCTGATGCTTGGGTTTTCTGGTAGAGTTTTACATCCCTGGTTTTACTTAAATAGCTAGATGAGAAATTGGATCAGAGTCACCCTCTTCTCTTCCTTCTACTTCTGTGGAATCAAGTGCATCCTCACTGTCATTAATTTTCTGGGAGCAACTTCCTAACTCCAGCCCACAGCTTTTTATAATAATCACACTTACCCAAGGTCCCTACCTTGGGAGAGTTCAGGCAGTTGAACTCTGTGCTTTTGATGACATATAGTGCATGGCCAACAAATGCCTGATGTTGTTATTATTATAGTTGTCTGGGTACTGGTGTGATATGGGGCTGGAAATCAGAGAGAGTCCAGAAATTAAGAAATTAGTTTCCCCAACCGGTATGTAGGAGGGTGGGGAGTTCAGCCAATGATCCCAGGGCCATGGTCAGGCCGGGCAGCCAAATTCTAAACACCAAGAATCTGAAAACACAGCCAGGAATATGGAAAACAAGATGATGTTCAGGCAGGGGCAGATTTTCAAAGAAATAATCCTGAGCTCGAACCACAGGTCAGGGACAAAGAAACCCAGGCAAGGTTGTGGAAGCAGGAAATGGAGTGACATTAAGACACCGACTAAAGACATTTGCTTGGTCTGGTGGCTTCCTAGAAGCACTCAGTGTCACTTCTTATTTCTTGATATTCTAAAAGGAACACCTGGTACCTGATAGTCAGAAATTATTCATTAAAAGGGCACAAGGAACAAGTTTACTGGACCTTTAGTCAAGACAAAAGCTCACATCAGAGGTTCCCGTGCCCCTTTCACAGACACTTTGTTTGCCGGAAAAGGAAGGGCAGGTTCCTCCACAAAATAGCCCTTTCTGCTCCCTTCAGAGTTCTAAGAAGCCTACCCCCAAACCACACATAAAATAGTGGTGACCACTGGTGGTGGCCATTAATTGTGATAATAGTGCCCTTCTCTTTTGGAACATGCGAGAGCTTCAAGGTGAAGTTTGCAAATGGTCCTGCTTGGGACCTTGTCATGGGCCACCGTGAGAAACGTCCTAATAGTCAACAAAGAGACTTTCTGGAGAATTCCCAGACATTCTGTGGGCAGCTGGACGGGGCTGGATTTCTCCCAGAAAAGGTGGGAGTTGAGCCAGAACAAAATTTTATATGAATATTGGGTTTTTTTTTAAAGTTTTACCTAAAAGGGTTTTGTATTTACAGAAGCGTTAAGATAGTAGAGTTCTCATTACCTCTCCCTCATTTTCCCCTACTATTAACATGACATTAGTGTGATACCTTTGATATGATTAGTGAGCCAATATCGATAGATTACTAACTAAAGTCCATGCTTTGTTCAAATTTCCAGTTTATGGAACTATGTCCTAATGTCCTTCCTCTGTTCCAGGATACCATCCAAGGTGCCAAATCACGTTTAATTGTCATGTCTCCTTAGTCTCCTGATGGCTATGGCAGTTTCTCAGACTTTGCTTGTCTTTGATGACCTTGATGCTTTGAAACGTCCTATAAAATATAGTGCAGGATGGCCCTTTATTGGAATCTGTCTGATGGTCTTCTGATGAGTACACTGGGGTTATGAGTTTTGGGGAGGACAATCACAGAGGTGGAGTGTCATTTTCTTCACATGATATCAAGGGGACGTGCTGTCCACATGATTTATGGCTGTTCATGATGGCCACGATTGCCTGGCCAAGGTGCCGTTTGTCAGGTTTCTCTACTATAAAGTTACTTTTCTTTTTTTCTCCCTTTCCATGCTGTGCTCTTTGGGAAGAGGTTACTATGTACAGCCCATGCTTACGGAGTGGTGGTGGTGGTTGGGGGGGGGGGTTATGCCCCACCTCCTTGAAGGCGGGGTAGTTACATTTGGAATTTTTCTGCATGGAAAATTTATCTGTTCACCCCGATTTATTTGTTTATTCAGTTATTTGTATTAGCTTGGGCTCGTGGATACTGATTTTATACTTTGGGTTATTCTACTGGGAACAGTATCTGAGAATACTATTTTATTGATTTTACTGCTCAGATTGTCCGTGAGCTTTTGGGAGTTTAGTTGATCCTGTGTGTTTCTGAAATATCCTCACCATTGAATATTTTTGGTTGCTTTTGCTTGTTTGTTTGTTTGTTTGTTTGCTTGTTTTAGGGAGGTGGTATTTCCTTCCTATATGTCATTACAAGATGCTCCAGGCTCATCTTCCATATTTCCTGCCCCGTCCTAGAATCAGCCCCTTTTCCAAAAACCCTCATTCTTTTTATTGGAGAATGGTATTAAAAACCAAGATTTGGATCATAGGTGTGCTCATTGCTACAGGGGTGTGCTTGCTTCTTGACCTTCTTCCTGACCTTTGTGCTGACAGAGCAAGGAGATACATGTGTGTATAGTAACTGATGCGTATATACATATTATGACACAGTTCTTCTACATGTAACCATCTCTATATTAATGCAAACCGTTCTTACCGATATCTCCAACTCTAATTCATTACCGTGTTGATTATTCTAGCCTCCTCCCTTTGCCAATCTGTAAATTTCTACTCCAACAGTGAAAACCTGACTCACACCGTCCTCCATCCATTTGCTTCATTGTTCATCTCAAATATCAATGGATAGCAGGGTCAGAATTGTTAACTCATCTCTCTATAGTACACATATGTGGATATACAGTTATCATCTAGAATATAGGGCTTCTGCACAGTTTCTTTCGCCTTTAATTTTACAGACTTCACTCATTTCCAAGGTTATTTGCATCGGCACATTTTCTCTCCCCCCACTTCAGCTAGGTTGTTTTATACATTTATAATACATACACTGTGCATTCTATCTGGGATCCTCTGTCCTCCTAAATTACTTTTTAATGCATGTACTTCAAGGTTCGTATTTTGTGCTGTAAAGTTCTACGGGGTTTGAAAAACAGCTAGTGTCCACCTCTGCCATTACAGTGTCATACTGAATGTTTTGATAACCCTAAAAAACAATCCCCCATGTTTGAATTCCCTATGCTGAGTCAACCCTCCTCTCTCTCCCCTGGAAGCCCTGTCCCTGTGACCACTGTTCTGCTTCTAATCTTTGTAGTTTTGCCTTTTTCAGAATGTCATGCATTTGGAATCCCACATTATGTAAATTTAACGGACTCGCTTCTTTCACTTAGCAATATGCAGTTAATATCCATCCATGTCTCTTTGGGTTTTGATAGATGATTTCTTTCTATCACTGAAAAATATTGCGTGGTATGGCTATACCAGTTTACTTATCCATTCACCTATTCAAGGACATCACATATAATTTGTGCATATTTTGTTAGATTTATGCCTGGTACTGTGCCTGAATCTTTCACTTCTGGGGGAGCTCCTGTAAATAGTCATTTTATTGTAAATTCCTACTGTTCCTGCTAGAAAATAGAAACGCAATTGACTTTTGTGTATGTTCCCTGAAACCTTGCAACACTCACTTATGAGTTTCAGGAGGTTTTTGTGGATTCTTTTGTATTTTCTACATAAACAATCATATCATCTGTGAATAAAGGCAGTTTTATTTCTTCCTGTCTAATCTATCTCTTTCGGGATCTATAATTTATATATATTATGTTATTATATATGTTTTAACATATGCAGTAATATAAAAATATACAATACATATACAAATATTATATATATTCCTGTTCTTGTTTTATTGCATTGGCTAGAACTTCCAGTACAACGTTAACCAGGAGTGGTGAGAAAGGACAATCTTGTCTTGTTCCAAATGGTAGGGAGAAAGCATCCAGTTGTCACCGTTAACTACGATGTCAACCATAGGTTCTTTGTAGACGTTCTTTATCAAATTGAAATTCCCTCCATGCCTCTAGTATGGTAAGAGTTTTTAATCATAAATGTGTGTTATATTTTGTCAAAAATATCTCAAAGCTTTTCTGAGTCCATCGATATGATCATGATTTTTCTTCTCTAACCTGTGGATGTGGTCTGTTACATTGATTTTCAAATATTCAACCAGCCTTGTGTACCCGGGATAAAACCCACTTGGTCATGGGTATAATTCCTTTTATACATTATTAGATTTGCTAATATTTTGTGGGATATTTTTACATCTACGCTCAATCGAGATGCAGGTCTGAGGTTTACCTTTCTGGTAATGTTATTATCTTGTATGATTATTAGGGGAATGCAGGTCTCACAGAATGAGCTAATAAATACTTCCTCTCCTAAATCTGCAAGAGATTGTAATGTTGGCTTCATTCCTTCTTTAAATGTTTGTGAGAATTTATTGGTGAAACCATCTGGACCCGGTGATTTCTTTTTTTTGGAAGGCCTTTAATATTGACTCAATTTATTTAACAGATATTATCCTACTGAGACTATTTACTTCTTCTTATATGAGTTTTGGTAGCTGGCCTCTTTCAAGGCGTTAGTTTATCTATGTTATCAATCTGTGGGTGTATTATTATTCATAGTATTCTTTTATTGCCCTTTTAGCATCTGGAGGACCAGCAATGATGACCCTTCTTCATTTCTCATGCTGCTAATTTGTGTCTGCTCTCTTTTCTTCTTGATCAGCTTGACTTTTCAAATTTTATTGACTTTTTTCAAATTATTTGAAAGTTTTTGATTTTATTGATTTTCTCTGTTGCTTTCCTGTTTTCACTTTCTTTGATTTCTTTTTTTTTTAATGTTTATTTATTTTTGAGAGAGACAGACAGAGACAGAGCATGAGTGGGGAAGGGGTAGAGATAGAGAGGGAGACACAGAATCTGAAGCAGGCTCCAGGCTCTGAGCTGCCAGTGCAGAGCCTGATGCAGGGCTTGAACCCATGAATGGTGAGATCATGACCTGAGCTGAAGTTGGATGTTTCACCAACTGAGCTACCCAGGTGCCCCATCAATTTCTTCAATTTCTGCTCTAATTTTTAAATTTCTTTTCTTCTGCTTGCTTTAGGTTTACATTGCCCTTCTTTCTCTAGTTTACTAAGGTGGAAGACTTAGGTTATTAATTTTAGAGCTTTCTTATTTTCTGATGCATACATACAATGCCATAAATTTCCCTTTAAAGCACTGCTTTTGCTGCAACCCACAACTTTTACTTATTTTTATTTTTATTTTCATTTATCTTAAAACATTTTTAGATTTGTCTTGAGGCTTCTTCTATGACCTATGTGCTATTTACAAGTGCATTATTAAGTTTTGAATATTTGGAGATTTTCCCGCCCTCTCTCGTTGAATTCTAGTTTAATTTCATTGCGGTATGAGAATATACTTTATAGGAGTTATATTTTTAAAAGTTTGTTGGTGTGTTTTATGGCCTAGAATATGGTCAATCTTGGGGAATGTTTCATATTAGCTACAAAGATGTGTGCATTTTGCTCTTTTTGAGTGGAGTGTTCTCTAAATGTCAACTAGATGAGTTGATTGATAGTTCGGGGCAACTAAATCCTTTTGGCTTTTCTGCCAATTATTATCTGCCAATTCTATCAATTACTGAAGGGGTGTGTGGAAGTTTTCAACTATACTATTGGATTTTTCTTTTTCTTCTCATAATTCTGTCAATTTTTGCCTTACCTATTTTGATGCCCTGTTGTTAGGTGCATATACATTTAGAATTGTATCTTTTGGAGAATTGAGTGATTTATTATTATGTAATGCCCCTCATTATCCCTGATAATTTCTCTTGTTCTGATGTCTGCTTTGTCTGAATATAGTGACTCCAGCTTTCTTTTGATTACTTAACTTAACTCCACTTAACTTTTAACCTACTTGAGGCTTTGTGTTTTAAGTGCATTTGTTACAGACAAAATATACTTGGCTTTTCTTTTCTTAACGGAATGCTATTTTAACTGTAGTTTTACATCAAGCCTGGTACAATTTGATGTAGATAGGTGAACTCACAAAATTTTGTAAGATAATGTTGTTATTCACATCTCATACGTAATGAAGTGGAGGCTTAGAACATTTAATTGGGTCAGAAAAAGGATACGAAGCTAAGTATTCCATCCTTACTAAGGAAGGCACGGAGCACAGTGGTTAATAGTACCTGACTTTGCCACTTGCTATGTGTGGGATCTTGGGCAAGTTACTTAGCCTTTATTAACTGTCAGGGGCCTCAACTGTAAAACGAGGATGAAGATAAGAGGTCTACCCTAAATTATGTTAAATGCACTTAAAGGAGTAAAGCATCGAGAGGCATCAGGGGGGCTCAGTCGGTTAAACGTCCGACTTCGGCTCAGGTCGTGATCTCACACTTTGTGGGTTCGAGCCCTGAATCAGGCTTTGTGCTAACAACTTGGAGCCTGGAACCTCCTTCGGATTCTGTGTCTCCCTCTCTCTTTGCTCCTCCCCCATTCATGCTCTGCCACCCCCCCCCCGTCAAAAATAAATAAAAGTTAAAAAAAATTTGTCAAAGGAGTAAAGCCTCTAGAACATCATGTTGCACTAGGTATTAAAAGAGAGAAGAGGAAGAAAAATAGAGCCCTACGCTTTTCCTGGTTCAACATCTGCCTTTGAGTCTGTTTTGATCCGAGCCTAAAGAATATTAATAGAATCAATTTCCTAAATGTATTGAGCAGATTAAATGAGATACTACCTTTGAAACCCATACTAAGGAGATGAACACGAAGGAAGTGCTCAGCCGCTATTGTCTGTGGCTATAAAAATGCTTGCCAGTGTGTTCTCCCATATTTCACTCTTACCAATATTCCCGAAATGACCGTCCTTACGCACACATCGTCGTGTGAGAATGGTTTGTCTGTGGACTGAAATCAGAGAAGTGGCATTGCTGGGTCAAAGGTAGGATGCTTCAGTATTCAGTAGAAATTTTACACAGATTTCCCCCTAAGAATTTCATCATTTTAAACCCCCGGCCGACAACGTTTGAAAGTGCCTGTTTTCCGCGCCCCTCCACCAGCACAGGGTGTTATTAGCCTTTTTCATTTTTGTGTCAAGGTCAAAGTTGTATTGTATTCCAATTTGTGTGTCTTTATTTATTAGTGAGATTAAGCATATTTGTATGTCCTTTGTCTTATTCATGTTGTTTACCCATTTTTTCCTTTAGATGTCTTCGAGCACCATGCCAGGCATGTTCTCTGGGAAGCAGGAGGGCGCTGGTTACCAAAACGAACAAGATTTTTGCCCTTGCCAACTGAAACTGTTGACTGATTTTTGCTGGTGTTGATTTCTTTCTTTATTTTAAAAATTTTTAATATTTATTTTGAAGGAGAGAGAGAGAGAGAGAGAGAGAGAGAGAGAGAGAGAGAAGGAGACACAGAATCCGAAGCAGGCTCCAGACTCTGAGCTATCAGCACAGAGCCCGATGCAGGGCTTGAACTTACAAACCGTGAGATCATGACTAGGGCTGAAGTTGGATGCTCAACCGACTGAGCCACCCAGGAGCACAATTTATTTATTTAAAAAAAAATTAATGTTTTGTTTATTTTTGAGAGATCAAGCGAGGGAGAGCGAGAGAATGAGCAGGAGAGGGGCAGAAAGAGACACACACACACAGAATCAGAAGCAGGCTCCAGGCTCTGAGCTGTTGGCACAGAGCCTGATGTGGGGCTTGAACCCAGGAACAGTGACATCATGACCTGAGCCGAGGTCAGAGTCTTAACTGACGGATCCACCCATGTGCCCCTGTTTATGTTGATTTATAAAGGTTCACTCTGTAATTAGGAAACATCCCTTGCCTATGATGTGCTACACATTTGGGGGAGAAATGGTATTTTTAAGGCAGAGGCTGATACAGGACATCTTTTCAGAGTATAATAAATTCTGAAGAGGAGCCTCGGTGGTATTTCCAGACTGGAGGCGGTGGTTACAATTGACTGTTAATGATTTTCCTGACTCACCAGTAAGAATCAGATGTTAGATTCCTTAACACATTCTTGATAAGAGCTTGTAGGGGACAGGAGAAGCAAGGTGATCTTAGAATCCCAAATAAATGCCTTAGTTTATAGCAACTCTTTTCCTTTTCCTTCCTTCCTTCCTTCCTTCCTTCCTTCCTTCCTTCCTTCCTTCCTTTCAACTAATTAAACAACTCTTAATGGTATGGCCTGACCATAGAAACTCAGGCCCAAATCCAAAAGTCAAAATTGAAGGAAATTACTTAATTTGCCCTAATGATAGGGTCATTTGGAGAGTAGATTGGAAATCAACAGCTTTCATCTGAGTATGGAACTCTTTCATTGAGGAGGACAATTTGTATCTAATCTGCGCCAGTGGCTTAGACCCAAACACCCAGGGCGCAGAGACCTGATGCTAATGCAGTCACTGCCATTCAGGTCAGAAGAGACAAGGGTGAGCGCCCTGCCCTGGACAGCCCCGGACAGACTACCTGGGAAGTCACAGTTGAGCTGAGGCCCCTTGGGGACAGCCATAAGCGCTTCTCAGATCTTCTCTGTGAGATGTGATTCCAAGGGGCCTCCACTGTGAGAAGTCAGGTAAGGATCCAGAAGACCAGAGCACAGACCATGAGATTTGGAAGGAGATGGTGTTAGGGAAGGGTCCCCCAACACACACACACACACACACACCTATCTTCCACTCCCCAGGGACCTACCTTGCTCAGCACCTTTCTCGGCAGCTCTGAAACAGCCCTCCTTAAACCACAGATATCCTGACATCATTGATCCCTTACCTGTTTATCATCAGACTGCACCTTCAAAGGACTCATCTCTGAGCTGATTCTGCCTCAGAGGGAGACACTGGGACTTTTGTCATTACTCCATGGGACTTATATATTGGACATTTGGGAATATTTAGTGTGATATTGAAACGGGTAGAGTTTTCTCTCCTCACACAATGTCCTGTGCACTCTTAGCACAGAATTACGTAAAGAAGTCTGTTCATTAGAAAACACTACAGAACACAAATGAGATATTACAACCGAATGATGACCCTCGAACATTCCCTACACGCATGCTTTTCCATACAACATGCTCTTCCGCTTTTCAACTTAACAGCAGATATTATTTATTTAGCTTATATTATATACATAAACAGCTCTATATTTTGCTTCTACTAAGTACATATAATATGTATTTAAAATATGTATATATTCACTAAGTTTATGCACATTATATATGGCTATATATAATGATTCATCTTTGCAAACAACCATTTATATATATTATAGTATTAATATAATATAGTATTATCTTATGTATAGTATATATGTGTATATATATATATATATATATACTATGTATATAGTATATATATGTATATATACACACACTATATATAGTGTACTAGTATACTATATATAGTATATACTATAGTATACATAGTATGTATATATATATGCAATCCATATTACAATTATATTTACAATTACTATATATTACAATATACTATATATAATATACAATATATAGTATACTATATATATAATATAGTATATAGTATAATATATACTATATATAGTATATAATATAGTATAATATATACTATATATAGTGTACTATAGTATACTATATATATACAATATATATATTGTACTATATTATACTATAGTATACTATAGTATACTATATATAGTATACATTATACTATATGCTATACTATATATAGT
>NC_064815.1:22809042-22912015 GCF_023721935.1 Panthera uncia | reverse complement strand
TATATATACATAGTATACTATAGTATACTATATATAGTATACCATGTATAACATAATATAGATTGTATAGTATATATAATATATATAGTATAATACTATAATGTATTATTTATGTTATATATAATATATAGTAGCATATTATATATTATAGTATTATATATAATATATTATAATAGATAGTATTATATTATATTATAATACTATGTATATTATATAGGGATATTATACACAATCATTAATCTTCATAAAAATACAATATTGGCATTATTATACTCATTCTACAGATGAAAAACTTGAGTTTCGGCAAGGATTGATAGCTGGCTGAAATGAACGTCATGCAACTAACGTATATATGTAATGTGATTGACATTCTTCCTTCACCACAATATTAATATGGACAACAATAATTACTAGTGCTATGTAATTCTACCACATGCCAGGCATTGTTCAAGACGCATTTTATAGGTATTAACTCAACCGCCGTGAGGTATGTATGGGCATCCCATTTTATAGATGAGAGAGCTTATACACAGAAAGGTGAAGCAAATGGCTCCAAGTCACCTGGTTAACGAGTATGGAGCTAGTATTTGAACTTAGGAAGTCGAACTCCAAAGCCCAGCGATCTTTCCACCATATCACACTAGTGCTTTAGTCTATGCCAGTTTAAGTATAGTCTTTTGCCAAAAACTGAGGAATTATAGAAAATACAAGAGGAATAAAGCATTTGCAGTCTCACCACCTAGAGCCATCCACAAATGGCATTTTATTATATTCTCCTGCAGTCTCTATATTTTTAAAAATTTTTTAACCTTATTTAATTTTTTAAGTAATTTTATGCCCAACATGGGGCTTGAACTCACAACCCTGAGACGAAGACTGAGCCAGCCATTTCCTTCCTCCTCTTGTTTTTACCCTGCAGTCTTTATTAATGCACACTTTTATATTGGTGGACTCTGTTTTTACTGACTGCAAAAAATTTCAGTGTTATGAACACTCTAGAATTTCCTTCTCCATCTCTCTCCTGATGTTCGTTTCGCTTTCTGTCTATTTGTATTTGAATGCATCCTTTAGAATATATTTCTGGAGAAAGCATTATGGGTGAAAAAAATCACATTAACCTTTTCAAACATTGCCAAAGTGCTTTCTTAGCAGATGATTCATGGTTACCCCCCATCAGTAACGTATGCAATTGCCCACGTCGGCATACCCCCGTTAAACTTTTGTTTTTCCGAAATCATTCTAGCTACTTTGGATGGCATAACATAGTATGTTGTTAATATCTTGTGGGTTTGCATGTGTTTCATGTTTAGTAGATGTTTACGATCTATTGCTCGTAGATTTTTGGGGGTGGGGTGGAGTGAGACCATTGTCTTGAATGACCATTAATGTCCTGAAGACTGAGGTAGTTGAAACTCCCTATCCTGGTACTATTGAATTTGTGGGTTTCCAGCTTCCTTCTTGACCCCCAAAGCCTTGGACTGAACTCCGTGCCTCATTCTGGATTGACATATTTTAATTAATTAATTTATTTATTTATTATTATGATTATTTTTTAACCACTTTCCTGGATTGGTCTTGTCCTACTGAATCCATTTAATCCTGGTGGAAGGACAGGAAAAGCTCTCTCAGAGTTGCAAGAGCCAAATTAGCATCTCTTCTCTTCACCACTGCAGGCCAGTTTTTCTGTTTCTTGTAGGACTCATTGAGGGGGGGAGAAAGCCATTTCTATGACTATGGAAATGACAGCTGAATGCCAAGCTCTGCCAGTATTTCCTTAATGGAGGACCCAATGGGTCCCACATCATTCTGCAGAGAAGGGGAAACAGGGAACAGTTAGATCCACAGTTTTGGAGTCAGAGCTTGGTTTGAGACCTGAATCCGTCACTCATAGCCGAAGTGACATAGAGAAATAATGTTCAGAAGAATGTAACACACGGATGGCACATCATATGTGTCAATAGACGATAGCCATGATCATTATTAGTAGTCGTGTATGTAGTTAATAGTGGGGATGTTTCGAAAAAAAAATAAGAGAAGAAAAATGTTGAGAGGAGGGGGCCAGGGGTGGTTCGTTAGGAGACTTAATATCCCAACTTTACAAGTTTGCCAGGAAGAAAATTACTAAAGCTACTCTCTCTCCAATTTTACTCATTTAGCTTTTCACCACGTCCCCCTTCTGACCCTGGTTTTCAACAAAGTGACCTAACCTCCATCTGTGGTTCAATTGACGGAAACCGCAACTATCCCTTTGACTAACTGGACCACTCATCAAATGGACTGTAGCTGATCTGTTCAATCAGAAGGCACAGTGGGAAAATGTTAGACTTGGGCTTATTTCTATAACACTGGCAGGCATCGCTGAAAGATCAGAACACTGGAAATGTCGAGCCATGCTTCCTCGCAAGATTTTCATGAGAACTTCATTGTCTAAACTTGCCTCTCAGCCTCTTAAAGATTTATCAAGATGATTTAGTGCTTTGATGTGAAGATAAATATACCTGTGGTTTCGGAAATGTCAAAGATATTGCTTGAAAATGAAAATTTCAGGCTGTCAACTTCATGGTCTACATGGGGCCATGGAACCGGTTTGGTTGGTTCTTATCCTATTATTTTCAGCAAACCCAATCCACTTTCCGTATATAAACAAAGTTAGCTGAGCCCTTCATCACGCACACATATTTATTCATTCAGCAGCCATCTGAATGGCTTTAAAATGTCTTTCTTTATTTTGAGAGCAGGAGAGAGAGAGTGCAAGCAGGGGAGGGACAGAGACAGAGAGGGAGAGAGAGAATCCCATGCAGGCTCCACACTGTTAGCACAGAGCCTGAGGTGGGACTCGATCTCACAGAGCCTGAGGTGGGACTCGATCTCACGAACCTCGAAATCAGGACCTGATTGGAAATCAAGAGTTGGATGCTTAACTGACTGAGCCACCCACGTGTCCCAGCATACTATTTTTTCTTCTTCCTGCCCAAGTTATCTTCCTGTCAAAGCTATTTCTCTAAAATGCAAATATTAACATAGCACGCTCCCATTTAAATCGCTTCAAAGGCTCCCAACTATCTATGTCAGCACCGTGCCATAAACAACAATGATGAAAGTGTTCTGTAAATGAGCTTTTCAATATGGCACCCACTAGCCATGTGGAGCTATTGAGCCCATCAAGAGTGGCTGGTAAGAATGGGAAACTGAATTAATTTGTAAACATTTTAACTAAGTTAAATTGGATTTGAGATAGCCATATATGGCTTGGGTTGTCCATGCTGGATGCTACAGATCTAGGAGATGAAGTCCAAGTGGCTTAGCATGGCATACAAGGGCCTCCATCATTCGGTTCCTCACTACTTCTCCAGTCCCAGCCACCAGTGTTCCATGCCTTCCCTGTTCACTAGCAAGATCAGACACCCTGTAGCTCTCCAACTATGCTTTGCGAGACAATGAGGCTATGTCCGTGAACAAGCTATTCCCTTGGCCTTATTCTATGTGTCTATCTTTCCTGACCTTGCACAACTGCCATATTCTTTACGATCCTTTAATACAAACCTGAAATGTATTCCACCAAGGACTCTTTCTTGCCCAAGCCAGAAACCCAATGAGTTCTTTAGTTATTTTTGCCTCCTGTATGTGGTGGTTATGTTACTGTGCTAATAACACTAAATTGTAATTAACTTACCGAACTGTCGGTTTTCTTGGAAACAAATTCATGACTTAATTTGTCGGGTGGTTGGTTGGTTTCTCCAGCACCTCTCACATTATCTGGGGTAGAATGGTCACCTCATGGGTGTCTGTTTAATTAGATGTCATTGAATTATTTTTAAATTTTTTTTAACGTTTATTTTTGAGACAGAGAGAGACAGAGCATGAACGGGGGAGGGTCAGAGAGAGAGGGAGACACAGAATCTGAAGCAGGCTCCAGGCTCTGGGCCATCATCAGCCCAGAGCCCGACGAGGGGCTCGAACTCACGGACCGTGAGATCCTGACCTGAGCTGAAGTCGGACGCTTAACCGACTGAGCCACCCAGGCGCCCCTGAATTATTTAATTGACCTTATGTAAACAAAACCATTCGCTGTTCGACTTTTGTTTTTCCCGATTCAGGGGTTATCCTTTGGAATCGGTTTTAAGTGAAACACTGACACATCTCATTTTCTTGGCAATAGAAAAGGGCTTGGGGATGGAGTGAGCTTGCTGAATTTACAAAAAAAAAAAAACAAAAACAAAAACAAACAAAACAAGAAAACAAGAAAAAAGCAGCTGTAAGCTGTCTGCAAGTCCGATATCCAGTTCTTCTGGCCCACAGAGTGTGAGAATGGAAAGCCATTAAACGTACAAAGCCTCTGTTTTCAAAACAAGACCTTATTCAGTTGGAAGATTGTGTCTCCTAGATCACTTGCCAAATTTTAGCTGTAAATGGGTGATGAGCATTGAGGAGGACACTTGTTGGGATGAGCACTGGGTGTGGTATAGAAGCCCGTGTGACAACACATTACATTCATAAAAAAATAAAATAAAATACAGGCAGTGCCTGTGTTTTCATAAAATATATATAAGTTAGATCTGTCCTTTGCACAGTTTAAACTATCACAGCAATTTCTGTGGACGGAAGCAACTTCTAGCAAGTTCACTCACGTCAGTACTAGACTCCGCGTGGGCATCCCTGAATTTTGACCTGGAAAACACCATGAATCACCCTGTAATTTTTTTTTTTATCCTCTAGCTCTCTTAAGCCTCGTATCCATATAACCCTTCCCAGTTTACAAGGTGCATTTGTCTCTATTTTCTCATTTGATTGTTGTAAGAATCTTT
This sequence comes from Panthera uncia, assembly GCF_023721935.1. Taxonomy (NCBI): domain Eukaryota; kingdom Metazoa; phylum Chordata; class Mammalia; order Carnivora; family Felidae; genus Panthera; species Panthera uncia. The sequence goes on along the minus strand of NC_064815.1, from coordinate 22,907,210 downwards.
CAAAGTAGGCAGGGCAAAATCAGTTATTCTGTATTCATAAGAAAGGAAGAAGGGAACAGACGCGCCTCTTACCCAAGTTCTTCCAGCCGGCAGGAAAGGGGCCGAAATCTTAGTCTGCCCGCAAGTCCAGACCTATTTTCCCCACTCTCTGTACCCCCAGCCAAACTCCGCTGGGACCAGGAGCTTGCAGCCGGCGGTAGAAGTCTTCCCCCGATGGTGGCCTCTACGTGAGACCGTGTTCTCACCATGTCATCCCGCTGTTTCCTCTCTGGAATGTTGCTTCTAGTAAATGAGGGGGAAAATTGCCAGCGACAGCTTGATAACTACCCCCAACCACGGTCGACAGGGGTTACCTTCAGTCACAAGTTGGGAAGTGGTCTCCACGGAAACCCAGAAGTGGAGCGATTTCTCAAATGCGTCTCAACAGCAAGAGCTCGGTTATAAACTTTGTCAAAAGGCTAGAGTTACACCTCAGGAGAGGGGAGAAAGGGGCTCCATATATACATATATATATATATATATATATACACACACATATATAATATATAATATATGTTGTATGTTATATATATAAAATCGTCTTACCTATATAAACATACATAAACATAGAACAAATATTTATATATTTATTATATATACAAATATAAATAAATATATATATAAATATAAATAAATTTATATTTATAAATATATATTATAGATATACGTAAATTGTCTTTTGGTCATTGAGATACGCCATATTGTATATTGTATACGGTATGTCTTTTGAATCTCATTTGATGCAATAATGCTTCCTCTTTACCTGTTTACCGTCTCCTGAATTCAGGAATTTTGGTAGTACTACCCAGGTGAGAGCGTGTTATAATAAAAATCTCAGAAACATTTTGTAACCAAACCTTCTTGTGTGGAATTCATGTTCAGATGGGGTCTACTTCGTGGTAAATACGGCACTGTTTCAAATCTAGTTCATTATGAGGTTTCCTGGTATTTCACATGAACAGAGTAAGGGGTCCACCAAACGTGAAAGAAGTAATGTGTTGTGTTGTTTTGTTTTGTTTTGTTTTTTCCAGGTGCCTTTCATAGGCACGAGAACTAAGGTACTCTCTCTTTTCCGCCAAGTTGCTGGGATGAAAACATCTGGTCGTTCATTCAGTCTGTCTCAAATGCCACTAGCTTGCTCGGCAAACACGGACTTCTCTCCGCTTCTCTCTGGACCTTCTACTCCTCTTGAGGAGCCCTCTTTTGATTGTTCCTGGGCTCTAAGACTCCTCGGATTAGTATTTTGCTCCACACAGGTTGAGTAGCAGGTAATGGGCTCGGTGTTCCCATTTCCAGTTAGATGTTGTAGCTGAACATAAATACAGAATAGGACAGAGATAAGTAAGGGTCAAAAATAAACTACAGTTAACTCTGACTCATTCATGGGAAAATATCTACAACTTGTGTTTAGTACCGAGCAGGAAACCTGCATCCTTTCTACTTCTGGACTGCTCACCTAAACCACTTGTGGTGAATCTGAGCAGACGATATATTTTTAATTATGGATGACCGGTTGTTAAGAGTGTGTGCGTTGCTGTGTAACAAAGGGCCCCCACGTTCAATGGCCCGAACCAACGATGCTTTATTATTTCCCACAATTTAGTGGCTCAGCTGGACATTTCACCTGCCCCATGCACTGCTGGCTGAAGTCACATATTCATTTGCATTCATTTAAGAGATTGACTGGGGCTAGAATGTCCATAGTAACCTCATTCACATGCTCACGTAGGAGTTGATAGGGGTCTTGTAGGTAGGTCACGTAGGAAGACTGCAATGTCTGGAGGTCAGTGGGCCCTCTCTCTCCACCAGGGTAGCTGGGACCTTATGTGCTGGTTCAAAAAAGTGAAAGGTGAAGCTACCAAAACTCTGAAGAGTTCGAGTCAGAATTGCCAGAGCGTTGGGGCGCCTGGGTGGCGCAGTCGGTTAAGCGGCCGACTTCAGCCAGGTCACGATCTCGCGGTCCGTGAGTTCGAGCCCCGCGTCAGGCTCTGGGCTGATGGCTCGGAGCCTGGAGCCTGTTTCCGATTCTGTGTCTCCCTCTCTCTCTCTGCCCCTCCCCCATTCATGCTCTGTCTCTCTCTGTCCCAAAAATAAATAAAAAACGTTGAAAAAAAAAAAAAAAAGAATTGCCGGAGCGTTACTTCCGCTGCCTTCTGCTGATTAAAACAAATCAAAGCCTAGCCAAGCTTCAAGAGGCAGAATCCACCTGTCAACAGGAAGAGTTCCATGTACATACAAAAGTGGAACATAAGAGGAGTCATTTGTGGCCATATTTGGAGACAACCTCCCAGCCTGCCCTGTAGCCACAGCGATTTATGTGCCTCCCATGTGCAAATATTATCTGCCCAACCCAAAGATCTTCAGTGTCATTCAAACGGTGCCTCAGGCTGTTTGACCCAAAGCCAGGATTTAAAGCCGGGTCTGGCTGTGGCTAGATGTGGATGAAACTACTCAGGTAAGTTTCCTCTTGCTTTGGAAACCAAAACACTAACACGAGCACCAAAAACAAGCCCAGCCAGGTGCCTCGCCTCACACAAATACGCCCAACGTAAACAGCGAGACAAGAACAGAATAAACTCAACAGACACAACTGTTCGTGAAGTCAGGCACATATAGTGAGCTCCCCAGCCCTGGGGATGGGAAATGTCCCTTGGTTAGGGTCCAGTTCTGCGTCTGAGAGGTTCCCTACTCTACAACTTTCCTCCGCTCTGGGCTCTGTGCTCAGGGTCATTCTGTCTTTCGCATAAATAAAGGGCTCACGCTTACAGCTAAGTAGCTTTCTCATCCTATTTTAGGCCAATATGTAGGGTTGGGCACCCAGAGGACTCTTGCTACTTTGCGCTTTAAAAAAAAATTTTTTTTTTTACTGTTTTTTAATTTATTTTTGAAGGAGAGAGAGAGAGAGAGAGACAGAGCATGAGTGGGGAAGGGGCAGAGAGAGAGGGAGACACAGAATCCGAAGCAGGTTCCAGGCTCGGAGCTGGCAGCGCAGAGCCCGACGCGGGGCACGAACCCACGAGCTGTGAGATCATGACCTGAGCCGAAGTCGGATGCTCAACCGACTGAGCCACCCGGGCGCCCCTTTTCCAAATTTTTTAATTTTTATGTATTTATTTTCAGAGAGACATAAAGCGCAAGTCGGGGAGGGGCAGAGACAGAGGCGAGAGAGAAGCCCAGGCGGGCTCCACGCGGTCAGCGCAGAGCCTGACGTGGGGCTCGAACTCACGAAACTGTGAGCTCGTGACCTGAGCCGAGATCAAGAGTCGGACTCTTAACTGACAGAGCCACCCACGCGCCCCTAAACCTTGTGTGTTTCCTGTGAATCCTGCTGTGGTCGCCGAAGCCCCATCCATGATTCTCTTTGACACAAGCTTCTCCCTACTTTGGGCTTCTCGGGTTGTTATGGGACAGCAAGATTCTCGGAGACCCTGTCGTCTGGCTGAGAAGGTCCACCAGCAAACACTACCTTAAATCTTCCAGAGGTCCTAGAGTTCTTGCACTCCCGATTCAAAGGGGGGACATGTTCACGCTCTTACTGGGAACAACGCCAGTTGAACATGGAAAGGATCCCACCTTGAGGGTAAGAAACTAAGGCTGACAGAGAAGGACTTGGCCACAATCATAAACCAAATGGTTAACAAAGCAAGAAGGAGCCATTTTATCTCTTCTATTAAAGTTCAGAGTGCTTTCTGCAACATCTCTCCCCTACGTGATGTTGGAAAGGAACACGGCTTTAAAATACGCTGTTCGGAATATCAGAGATAAATGATCTTTGAAGCATCTTTTTTATCATTATTCATGTCATTGTTATCCCCCTTCATTATGTTCAGCAGAGCTGGCTGTGCTAGAAAGATCTAAAGTCAGAGAACAACAATCAGTGCAGAGTTGGAAAGGAAGCCGCGGTTCCCGTGTTTCTGGAACATCTGGAGGAAAAAGAAAATGCCCTTCCTGTTGGGGTTTTAGGGATCTTTTCCTTTCCATGAGTTTTCCCCCAAGTCATATGACAAACGCCTTCGAAACACCTTCGACACGTCCGACTCTGTTCTCCCCGTTGGAGATTGGCCTTTGAGGTGCTCACGAGGTGGGAGTGTGGACAGTTGACCGTTGGAAGTATAAGCACGTAGTAGAACAGAGAAAGCAGCCCTGCCGGGAGCAGGCGAACAACACCTTGAAGAAAGAGCAGAAATTCGCTAGGAGTTGGTAACTGGAAGAAGACCTGGAAGAACAGACAAGGTCAGTAGTCGGACAGGGTTGGGATGCAGTGTGCGTGATGGGCAGTGACGGGAAGGGAGGCTCTGGGGAGGCGGGAGACACGCTGCACTTTGAGTTGGACAAGAAAGCTGCGGAAGGAAACAATGGCAGTCGTGTTCTGGGCCAACTGCAAATCAGAGGCCGTTGACCCTGGATCAGAATTTAGACTTTCCTATTTAGTGGTCAAGATAATGATTAAAAACATTTTTTTTTAAACGTTCACTTAGTTTTGGAAGAGACAGAGAGATAGATAGAGAGAGAGAGAGAGAGAGAGAAAGAAAGTGGGGGAGGGGCAGAGAGGGAGGGAGAACCGGAAGCAGGCTCCAGGCTCCGAGCTGTCAGCACAGAGCCCAACGCGGGGACTCGAACCCACAGACCTCGAGATGATAACCTGAGTCAACACTGGACACTTAACTGACTGAGCCACCCAGGCGCCCCCAGTCAAGATAATGTCTACTCAACCGAGTTTCCTCTCTGCTGTTGTTCTGTATGGTCACACACCTTGGTGGCGAGAGCACAGCCATCTCAGGGAGGCAGCGTGTGAAAAAGGCATGCGGTCACAAAGTCAGGGAACGTCAACAAAGACACGTGAGTGCTGAGGAAGCGACCATACCGAGTGCATCCCCATTTTCTGATCGGGTCACGCCTGGTACTCTGACAGGCATTGCAAATGTGCTTGTAAATCGTGTACCCGCGCTTCGGGACCATTGCCACGAGGCAGTCAGAACAGAAGTTGTGGAACATGCTTTAGGCAAAGTGAGTAGACATTATTTGAAAACATCATTTATTTTTAGAGCCGGCAGCATTTCACCAAAATGAACATTAGAGATCATATAGCCGAAAATCTGCTACTAGTTAAAAGAGAGAGAGAGAGAGAGAGAGAGAGAGAGCGCGCGTGCGCGCCTAATTCTCCTGTGCCCACAGAAACCTGGCCAGGTGGCTATTCAGATTTGTGTCAGACCTCCAAAGGCTGGTTACCTGTTTAACCTCCACCATGGCTCAAATACAAGGCTGAGGGCCAGACCAGTCATACTGTCAAAGAGGCAATCAAGCTGCCTAGCAAAGAAAACAGAGGCAGCGAGGAGGCGTGATGCCATGAAATAAATTAGAATGAACATCCCATTTTTATCTCCGTGGCAGGCGGCCCATTCCATTCTTTGCATGCTATTTTCATATGTTAACAGCAGCTTGAGAGCTGAATAGGAGGAGAGAAGGAATGGTTTAACGGAATGAGAGGGGAGGCGAGAGGGAAAAACACTTGTTATTAACCCAGAGCCAGTAAAACCCAGTTGTTCCAAACGGAACTGGCCGTCCGTTCAAGGGCTCGGCCTTGAAATGGGGAATGTACTGCCTTCACCCGGTCTGGGCCCCTCTGCCTCTCCCCCTAACCTTGTTGCTATGGCTTTTGCAAGCCTTGATCGAAGACAATGACATTTCCCTGATTCTTCCCCAGGGGTCTGTCCAGCTGGGTCAGTGGAACCCGGGCTGGGGCTTGGAACGCTCCCTTAATGGAGAGACGAGAGGCTTCTCCAAGTTCAGCAGCCCTGCACGCACACCCCTCCGGTTCCGTGAGCTGGCCCAGGGCTGCAGAAGGCATGATGCTGTATGATGGGCCGGGTGCCAAGCACTGAGATCGTTCTAGAAAATGGCCAGTTTCAATGGCAGATTTTATCCATTAAAACCTATTACTAGTTCCCTCCCAGAGCCCAGCTGGTTCCATTATAGAAAATTGGAGTGAAGTGATGTCAGGTTTGTGCCATAAAAATGAATAGGAATCTTGCTTTCCATTATTTTAAATTGCAGATTGTTGCACAGATATGTATTTATTTTTGTCATTTCTCTCTGGCCCTGGTTGAGGGTCTGACCCTTGAATAATGAATAAACAGAAAGACACATGTTGGCACTTGAGCCTTGCCTGTGTCGCCCTGGTTTTTCCTTCCATTTGTGACAAATTTAAAAAATGCAACACTCTTAAATGGGTTTATAATCCGCACTCTTTTAAGCTGTCACTCAATCTCTGTCTCAGAAAATAGGCTATTGAAGCTAAGGAGGAAATATTTCATAGAGACCTCAACATGGGAAACTTATTTCCAGTTTTAGAGGCAGTCTTTCGGCTGCCTCTAAAGTAGCTGTGGAATTAAAATAAGAACTTGGAGTAATTGTTGCTTATTGAGATAAAGGAGGTTCATTTGGAAATGCCAAATACACTTTAGCAGCCTTAAAAATGATGGCTTCTTTTGTTTGGGCATAATCGAGTTTTCTAGATGTGTCTTTCAGACCCGGGATTTTTATAGGACGACTCTCAGGAGTAGGCAAAAAGGGCAAAGCAGCAGCGAATATGACGGTAGTGACCATGGGTTCATTGTAAAGTATTTTATTGGTAAAAAAAGGTTTTATCTCTTGCTGCTCTAGCACTTAAATGGCCACTGGGGTCTAAAGACCAAAAATATAATAAGTCGTGGAATTACTAGACACATGAGAAGCAGTCGAAGTTCTGTAGAGATAAGAGAATTCATCCCCCACGACAGCCTCGAGTTTCGGGAAAATGTGTCACTCACAACGGCCATGACGATCACAGGACCACACGAATAAAAAAAAAAAGCCAGCAAACAAGTAATACTTGTTTGAATTTTTTAAAGTGCAAACGTTATTGTTTTCAGAGATGCAGAAAATAACCTGGTGCATATTTCCTTGCCAGGAATAAATAATACATTAATTGCCATTATTGGCATATTAATTATGCCAATAGTTAATTATATTATTATATTATATTATTATATTATAATATATAATATAATATATTAATATAATAATTGCCATTATTGGCATATTAATTATGCCAATAATTAATTATATTATTATATTATATATTATAATATATAATATAATATATAATATAATAATTGCCATTATTGGCATATTAATTATGCCAATAATTAATTATATTATTATATTATATTATTATAATATAATATATAATATAATATAATATATTAATATATTATATTATATTATTGCCATAATTGGCATTATTAATTGCCATTAATAAACTAATTACAAAGTACGACGAGTGGATTTCAGAAATGATGGTGGCACGAGAGTGAACTGCACAGATGGTCTCCACTAAGTTCCATTCTTCTAGGTGAATCCAAGCCTAGGTCCGCCCTCACTGACAATGTCCGTAATAACACAGGCTCTGGCCCGTCTCAAATGTCCCCATCTTGACATCCAGCCCTGTGGCCGACTGTGAAGAGCCGAGCTTCAGGCTGAGGGGACCGCAATTTTCCCACTGTCACATTTGAATGCGAGAAGCGGAGAAGTGCCTTACTCTCCCCGAATCCGTCTTACCCTGAGCTCTTTGGTAGGCATGAGGTTGAGACATTAGATCTCCGTCATCCACTAGAACTCAAAGTTTTATTTATTTATTTGTTTCTTCTTTATATTTGAGCACAGAGCCTGACACGCGGCTTGATCTCATTGAACTGTGAGATCGTGACCTGAGCTGAAGTCAAGAGCTGGATGCTTAACCGATTGAGCCACCCAGGCGCCCCGACATGGACATTTTCTAGGCATAGAGAGTCCCCTGCATGAGGGCGTGTCCACCGGCATATGTTATACCTCCAACAGGCTCCTTGATGAGTCTAGGAGTCCCAATGCCTGGGCCCCATGACCTACCCGTGACTCCATCTCATTCATCTCTCAAGTCCTCCAAGTTGCCAGGTAGGACGGTAGCAGTTCTCCTCCCGATCTTGGAGAAGTTTCTCCTGCTTTGGTTTGGCCAATTGTGTCTTCCTTTTCATGCTCTGCTCTCCAGCCTTCCTCTTCCTTCCGGATCGGTGTCCTGCCACTGGTCTTTAGAAACACATTGACGCCCCACCCCGACTCCTTACTGGAAGGAGACGTTGAAACCTGACAGTTTTTGTGACTTCTTAAAACACGTCTTAAATCTAGATTCAAGTTCTGACTCTATCATTTTAGGGAAGCTGATTAAGCTGTCTGTGTCTCGGGGTTTGTAACAGTAGCACAAGGACAGTGCCAACCTCATAAGGTCACTGGGAAAATTAAACGAGAAAAAAATAAGCATTTACATTCACCAGCTCAATGCACATAAGAAATACTGATAAAATAATTCTCATGAAGATGGACTTGTGGCTTATCTATTCATTAGATCCTGTGCTTTAGTTCTTGGGAGGAGTCCTTTTCCTGGACCCACATCTTTTCTGAAACCAGTTGGTGATTTGCATTAGAAAGAACCTGCAAATGTGACCTGATTTGGGGAAAGGTCTTTTGTTTGTGTGTGTGTGTGTGTGTGTGTGTGTGTGTGTAGGGGGAGGGGTTGCCTGTGTAATCAAATTAAAAATTGTGAGATGAAGAGACTATCCTGGATTACCCAATGGGCTCTAAATGCCAACATGAGCATCCTTATAAGGAAAAGGCAGAGGGGGATAAACACAAACAGGGGAGCAGGCCATGTGCAGACAGAGCAGAGAGATTTGAACGTGCTGGCCTTGAAGGCTGGAGGGCCGTGACCACAGGCCAAAGAAAGCCAGCAGCCAACGGAAGCTGAAAGAGGCAAGGAACAGATCCCACCCCCTTCCTGAGCCTCCACAAGGAGAGTGGTCTGCCCAACACCACGATTTTGGCTCAGATACTACGTTTGGATGTTTCGCCTCCAGAACTGCGAGAGAGTCCATTTGCATGGTTTCAAGTCACCAAGTTTTTAATTCGTCATGGTAACCACAGGAAATTAGCACAGCGGGGAAAAAGGAAAGTTGATGACAAGAACGTAGGAAAATATGGTGGTAGTGGAGGGATCATAACAACGCTCCCTCCCTTGTAAAATGAATGCTTCACCCCCCTTATGAAATTAACAGGAATCGGAGGGGCCTTCAGAGTATACTGACGTGTTACTGAAATTACCATGACATAGGTATAGACATGGAGTAAATCCCTCCATGAGAAAGTCTGGCATAACAGCTTCCAAGCCAAAACACAAGGACCTTCCACCACAGTAAACTACGTCCAGTGTGGCCTCAACAAGTAAGGCTAAGGACCTAGCAGCGTGGAGAGTAGAATGAGTTCTTCCAGCTCCCTGTACAGCCACGGAAATAATGTTAAGTTTTGTGTTTCGCTAATGAAACAACAGAGCTCTGTGCCAGTACGGCTTGCAAGATCTGTTCATGGTATATGACTGCCACCTGCTTTATTGTACTAGGGAAACACAGACCAAACAAAGTTGAATATTCATAATGTTTTTCACTTGGGTCCTTTGGGTCAACAATGGAAAATGGCGGATGAGGTACACGCTGAGATTATTATGAAAGTCCGCACACGCGCACACAGAGATGACCATAGATATCTCATCTTCTTCCCCAAATTAGAGCTTAATTCATGGATGAGAGCAAAACTTGAAATTAGGGATTTTCTATTCCACTAGGGAATAAAAGAAGGATGCACACTATCCCTGAAACAGAGCCCAGGCACTCAAATGTAAAGAAAGAGAGCAGATAGAAACAAAGCAAACAGTTTGCAGAATCAGCCGTCAGGCAGATTCTCAGATTTCTATTTGAGAGTTATCGCCACGATATAGCAGAGAAGTTTAAAAATAATGGAAAAGAATGTACAGAACGAGATATTAAAATATTATAAGAATTCAGTACTTTGATTGCTATTGCTTTTTACTTTAACAAGAAAGATGATCAACATGGTGGTCAGAATAGAAAGATTTTTTTTTTTTAACGTTTATTTATTTTTGAGACAGAGAGAGACAGAGCACGAACGGGAGAGGGTCAGAGAGAGGGAGACACAGAATCTGAAACAGGCTCCAGGCTCTGAGCCGTCAGCACAGAGCCCGACACGGGGCTCGAACTCACGGACCGCGAGATCATGACCTGAGCCGAAGTCGGCCGCTTAACCGACTGAGCCACCCAGGCGCCCCAAGAAAGATTTAATCTGTCAATAAAAAGAGTCCCTCCCACGGAAAGTAATCACCACCCCTCTAAAAATAAGGCAACCAATTCAAAACGTTATCTTCAAAACTAATATGGAAAAACCCAAAGATTGGAAATCAAGAGGACAAAATAAATTCAAATAAACGAGACAAATCCCTTAGGAAGATTTTAAATTTGAAGGATAAAAAGATAATCCCGTGACCTTCAGGAAGGGGAACAATTTACTTTCAGAGGAGTTAAAACCAAGTTAGTTTCGGATTTTCTTTCTGTCATTATCGATACCTCAACACCTAGTTGGTTAGCATATGTCACATCTCAGGCCCAGAAAGGTATTCTCAGGTCTGCAGAGTCTCAGATACATGTTGCCCCAAAGGCCTTTGGGGGAAATAAATAAATAAATAAATAAATAAAAACTGGAAAATATTTTGAACAATGCAGAGACGGTACTTTTTAAAGAACAACTGGGGATTGACCATTACAGTTATTATGTAGAATGGAGAATTAAGAAAATAACCCCATTGACAGTAACATCAAAAAAAAATCCTTAGGAATACACTTAACAAAGGAGGTGAAAGACTTTTACAATGAAAACTACAAAACATTGCTGAAAGAAATTAAAGAAGACACAAATAAATGGAAAGTGGTCCTGGATTCTTGGATTGGAAAACTTAATATTCTTTTTTAAAAAAATTTTTTTAACGTTTATTTATTTTTGAGACAGAGAGAGACAGAGTGAACGGGGGAGGGTCAGAGAGAGTGGGAGACACAGAATCGGAAGCAGGCTCCAGGCTCTGAGCCATCAGCCCAGAGCCCGACGCAGGGCTCGAACTCACGGACCGCGAGATCGTGACCTGAGCCAAAGTCGGCTGCTTAACCAACTGAGCCACCCAGGCGCCTCATTATTCTTAAAATATCTGTACTTGTAATCCCTATCAAAATCTGATGACTTTTTTTTTTTTTAGAAATAGAAAAAAAATATGCTAAAATGCATATGAAATCTCAAAGGATCCTGAATGACCAAAACAACCTTGATAAAGAAAAACAAAGCTAGGGGCACCTGGGTGGCTCAGTCGGTTGGGCATCCGACTGCAGCTCAGGTCATGATCTCACAGTCTGAGTTTGAGCCCCGCATCAGGCTCTTGTGCTGACAGCTTAGTGCCTGGAGCTGCTTCGGTTTCTGTGTCTCCCTCTCTCTCTGCTTCTCCCCCACTCATGCTTTGTTTCTCTCCCTCTCTCTCAAGAATAAACATTAAAAACATTTTAAGAAAAACAAAGCTAGAGGACTCACGCGTCCTGATTTCAAAACATATTACAAAACAACAGTGAACAAAACAGTATGGTACTGGCCTAATGATGGACATATGAACCAATGGGACAGAACAGAGATAAACTGTTGTGCGTGTGATCAAATGATCTTCCACAAGGGTGACAAGGGAAAAGAATAGTCTGTTCAACAAATGATGTCGGGAAAACTGGATATTCACATGCGAGAGAATGAATTTGAACCCTTCCCTTACACCGTACACAAAAGTCAACTCAAAACAAATCAAAGGCTACACATAAAACTTGAAACTACTGAGAAGAAAACATAGGGAAAAAGCTTCAGGCCGTGAGATTTGACGATGATTTCTTGTACGCGACGCCGAAGTCCCATGCAACAAAAGCAAAAACAGAACCTGTGGAGCTCTGTCAAATTTTAGAACTTTTGTGCAGCAGAATAAACTGTCAATAAAGGAACTAAATTCCATAATATGTGACAACATGGACTAACTTTGAGGACAATATGCTAGGTGAAATAAGCCGGTCACAAAAGGACAGATACTACATATTCTGCTTAATAAAGTACGTAGAGTAGTCAAATTCTTAGATGGTAAGAGAGTCATTGTCAGGGGCTGGGGGTGGGGGACGGGAGGGAGGAAGGGAGGAGTTGTTCGCATGACATAGAATTTCAGTTTTGCAAGAGGAAAACATCCCAGCAATCTGTTACACAACAACGCACACATAGTTAACACGACTGTATGGTACATGTAAAAATGCTTAGGAGAAAATTTTCTGGTTTTTACCATGATAAAAAATTGGTTTATATTGGTTTGACATGATATTGATTAGGTACCTATGAATTGTGAGAACATGACATGTGAGGAGATGATGTTGGCAGAAGTGTAAATAGTTTATTGTTCTACTGTTCCCATCTTAGTAGCATTTTAAGGCAAATAGTTGTGTATGTTGTAAGTGCTCAGTAAATGTCTCTTGAGTGAATGAATGAGGTGGTTCATTTGCTGGGAGACAACATAGGCATAATAAAGGAGCATAAAATAGATAATTTAAACTATGAGTGAAGATTTCATAGCAAGAACAAAAATTATAATCCAGAAGTGAAGAGTACAGCACCGGGCATTTAGTCAATAATATCGTAGTAACGCTGTATGGTGACAGAGGATGGGTGAGCCCACTTATCGTCGTGGCCACTAAATAACGGACGTAATTGCTGAATCACTAGGGGTACACCTGACACTAACATAACATCGTGCGTAAACTGTTCTTCAATAAAAAAACCCCCAGAAATTAAAAAAATATATAAGCAAGATACATTCTCATTTTTAAAAGGGTGATAAGTCTCAGATTTAATTTTTTTTCCTTCACGTATTGGTTACTTTTAAGAGAAATACTAAAACAAAATGGGACGAGGCCACCGGAATTGCAACGTGGGGTCAATTACATGAATGGAAATGGGAAGTTCAGGATCAGCAATATTAACACCAAATCGGGTATTATGTTTAATATGTTCCGTCAGATTTAAACGGAGTATTCACGGTAAAGCATAGCAAAGATTTAACAAAATGAAAAGCGTTGGAAGTGAAAAAGAAGTCTAAGAAGCCCCATGTAAGCCAAGTTCTCAGCTTTTTCTCCTCAGTTGGTGACTCATTAAGTGAGAAGTGATAGATAAAAGTTAATAAATGGCATCATAAAGAAAAGCCAGTAAGTATAGTCATAATCTCAGCCCCTGCAAACTAAACATTTCTGACGACTTTTGTTCACAGTCGAATACTGCTTTTCCTCATGACGGGAGGTCATAAAGCCTGAAAAAAAATGCAGAAAATTAAAAAAAAAAAAAAGAATCAGGTGTGTATTCACAGGATGGAACCCCAAACCATAACGAGTGAAAAAGTAAGTTGGAGAAGAATTATTACAGCGTACCACCATTTATATGAAGGGGGAAAATGTGAGACAGCGATATAAGTCATCCATAATTAATATATATGCTCTGTTTTTAACATTATTGTGCTGTTATATACTAATTACAGCATATAATAACATTAATACTTGTATGATTAATAACTATATTATAATGTTATTATATTTTATTTTTATATTATATTATATTGTATATAATTCCCCTATATAATTATATATAAATGATGCTAAATTATATATGTATAAATAAATAAACACACGCACAGCATAAAGAAATGCACAGGCATGAGAAACATCCCGTCCAGGATGTCATTAAGTCTAATAGTGGAAAAAGGTCATGATCCAAAAGACAAGGGACAGAGCCTCTGCTGTCTTCCACGTGGCAGCCAATTTCCTGTATAGGATCCATAACCGTATAACTCACTTCATCTGACTCTTGCCACCTTTCTGGTCTCACTTCCTGTCACCTGCCCCCTCGTGGTCCAGGCTCAGCTATAGTTGATTTCAGCGATGGGTTGGTGCCATGATTCCTCCAAAGCTTCTGAGGCTTTGGATGTGCTCTGTGCCCTTACCTGATCCAGATCTCGTTTGACAGGTGTCAGTTTATTTTTTTTAATTTTTTTTTTTTGAGAGAGAGAGAGAGAGAGAATCCCACGATGGGCAGAGAGAGAGAGAGACAATGAGAGAGAGAGAGAGAGAGAGAGAGAGAGAGGAGGTGGGCTCACCTCAGGTGGGGCTCCAGCTCACCTGAACTCACAGACCGAAATCATGACCTGAGCTGAAGTCCGAAGCTTAACCGACTGAGCCACCCAGGTGCCACTGGCAGGTGTCAGTTTAAATGCCAGTTCCCCTAGGAAGCTCTCCCTCCCTACTGAAGCTGGTACAGACCCCCTTCTTTACCCACAGCTCCTTCTTCTTTCCATCTCACTTGACTGTAACCGTTTACATAGTTGTCTATTCTCCCGTTGACGCCGTGCATTCGGGAAGGTCCTGTCTCATTTATCCGCAGCTGTATCCTCGGCATAGCAAGGAGGGACACAATAAGTGTTTACGGGATGAATGAAGAGTCATCGAAGCAACCAAAGAATGGATAAATGCACATGAAGAGCTCCACGCCTGCCCGTCACGCCAGGCAATCTCTCTTCTCCACTGATGACTGGGACTTCCACATTTCTGTCTGTCCTTCCTGTAGGGATACCCGTTTCACGGCAATTCTGACTTCACCTGGCACTTCCTACAGCCCACGGCACCCCCTGAGGTACTAGGAGCGGGTCAACATTCTAGTGAATGAGCAGGAGCCCCAGGCAACCAGCCCATAATCCCGCGAGAGGCCAAGGCCAGGTCTAAAATTAAGCCCTGTGAAAGGAGGTATGTTGGGAAAGTATGGTGTTACCCATGTGACAGCCAAGCAGAAGGGGCTTAACGAGGCACTGGCATTCCAAGGAAATGTTGGGTTTAACACAAGAGTTCCGACTCCCGTGTGTATCCCGTGTGTCTACCTCCATCATCTCTGTCTCCAGGTTCCTTCAAATTCAGGCTTTCTAGTTAGGATGGACAGACCACAAGCTCAGACTAGTCAGCAGGGGCTTCAGACCCCAAGGGGCAGACAAGAAGGATGATGTGCTCTCCTTAAGTCAAAGTCAACACAGGTAGTTTAACACTCTTGCTGGAGTACTGGGTTCGTTTAAGTACATTATCTTCTTTTGACCTGTAGGAAGGTGATGTGATCTACTAGAGAAAGCTCTGGACCGGGGGGCAAGAGAACCTGGTTCTGGCCCATTTTACCAACTGGTTTACCTCCGACAAGTCAACCTACCCCTCCAGACCACAGTGTCAATAACCTGTGAACACCCTAGCTCACTGACACCGAATGTTATTTCATATAGCAGTGGAAGCACCAGGCCCCATCCCCCGAAGATGCCGCTTGACCGCTTCCCTAGCGGTCAATCTACCGCGACCGATTCATCTCGTCCGTTATTGATGGGTGGAGTTTGTTTCCCAAGATTTGCTATTACCACCAGTGCTGCTCTGAGCATTCCTTGTGCACGTGTGCACCTGTGCGAGAGGCTCAGGAGGGCAAATCCCTAACAGAGAAACCACTGGATTGCAGGGTGTGTGCCTCTCCACATGTTGGAGGACCAAACCGGCCTCCAAAATGGTTGCACCGACCTACATCATTAGAAGTTTGTCTTGTTCTACAGCCACAGATACACTTGCCATTGTCTGATTTTTCATTCGAAATATTTTGAGTAAGTGCTTTGAATGAGATTCTTCGAGGGTGGACTGTTCTTGGGGTCTGATGTTCCTCTGCTGATGTCCTTCATGTGTGCCTTAATCTGCCTATCCGGTGAGTTTGTAGACAAAGTATCTGCTTGCCTCTTCTGTGTGCCCTCACCATGCAAGATTTCAACTGAATTTGAGAAGGAGGACTCCTATTCTGGTGTCTTCTGTTCCATTTCCAGTGTATTTAAAGGCATCAGGTCTACAGTCGTGTCTTGATGTGTATTCCAGCTTACTATGAAATTAATTGAAATTGATAACAACGATGTTAGTGAGGTTTAGATCAATTTTAATTGCATGGTTAAGTGTCAAGGTGATTTCACAAGTGATTTCATGTTACTCTATCGATGAAAGAGAGGTCTCCTCTAAATGGGATGTGATCGTAGAAGTTACCAGAGAGTATGGATGGCCAAAGAATTCTTTGAACCTGGGCATATGTCTCTGTAGTCCCCTAATGAATTCGCTCAATGAAAAATCCCTTGAAAAGTGTCTCCTTCACCTTAGGGAGACCTTGAGATGTCTTCGGTAAAAATAGGGAAGAAATAAAAGATAGACAGGCAATGACACTTGGAAGTTTGGCCTGCGGAGTTTTTAGAACAAGAAGTTACCCTGAAACTAACAGGTGGGAGGTCATTAAAAGACAAAAATATGCATCTCCTGAGGATAGAAGATTCTTTCCCGTCCCCCTCAATCATGGGATAGTGAAGGAATTACAGCTGGAACAGCCGGATTTTGAGAATGTGTTGCTATACTAACCCCCGTGACAAGTCAAAAGGGGCCTGGTCCTCTGCGTGGGAGGCCAGTCTGCCGCTGTGTCGGGAGCAGAATTATCTGGTCGCCTGCCTCTCTGGGAACCATGAGAGATGACAGCTGAGTTCAGAGGAGAGTGTTCTGCCAGCCTAGGAGCTACATGTGTCTCTCTTCCCTTGGCATCCCCGCACGCCAGCCTCTGAGCAGCAGCGGCAGTAACGGGGGGAGTGAGCCCCTTTGAGTCTTCGGATTAGCTCCACACTGCAGTGGAGGGACGTTCAGAGAAAACGTCAAGGGGAAAAGTGGCCGAGATAATGAAAAGAGCTTAGGTTTGACTGAATGTTCTTCTGAGAAGGCCTCAATTTTTATAGCCACGTCGGATTGCAGACATCATTGGACTGGACTCAAATAGAAGGAGGAAAGAGACGGAAAATGTGATGTGTGTTCCAGCGGTTCAAGTTTCAGAACAGAAGGTGCCTCCATGAGGGTGAAACTAGCCCTGGATTTAGCTACGGCTGAGATGAGATTCTTCGCACAGGCTGTTGAGTATTACGGTTTTCGTATCGTAAAAAGTATCCCATACTTCCGGCAGGAAATACACTTGGTCGCTATACTTGGTTTTTCTGTATCTTTGGTCAGTTTCAGTTTACCTGGGGAGGTATCCAGAGAAGGTAGGGTCTCGGTCACCAAGGATAATGACTTTCACTGCCATATTGAGCGTTTGGGCACAGTTAACATTCCTTGACTTTTGGTGATTAAGAGAACCAAAAGGTAGGTAGGTAAGTAGGCAAGTTGGTTGGTTGGTTGGTTGGTTGGTTGGTTGGTTGATTGGTTTATTTATTTATTTATTTATTTATGAGAAGATTCACTAGGGGGGGAATATCTATGTGGAAAAATAGAGAAGGAACAGGCAGTTACAGAGGAGGGCATGGGAAGAATTTAGAATTTCCTTTAGAATTGTCCCTATGGAACCCTTCTGAATTCCCTGTGGGGAGGAGACACAGCAACGTTTCCTTGCCTGAATTCACATATGTTGAGCTTTCTAACTATTCTTGGTTAGGAACGTTGGAACTAATTCGCCCATCTCAACTGAGTCACGTAAGTGGCTCCTGTCATCTGAGAAATGATAGCTCAGAAGCCCCCCACGTCATAGCAAGGTTGTTGATAACATTTCAGAGCCCAGAGGTATCGAACTGCCTGACAGCCACGGAGGTCCATTCGGTGGTGTTGCGAGCCCATGCTGTACTCAAGGAAAACACATTAGCCTAAAATACCTCATTTGAGCCTCCGTGTGACCCTACTGTTCCCCTTTTATAGATGAGTTTATCAAGGCTTTCAAGATACTTACTATCTTCCTTAGAGTCTCTCCACGAGTGAGTTAGCAAATCCAGCCCAACAGCCTTGCTCTTTAAGGAGTCTTTCCATATTTGGCTGTGCTGTACGCAGTCTGGAATGTGGTTTTGCAGCCAGACCATACTGTAATCTAGAAGCACAGTTATGCTCCCCGGAGACGTAGAGCATTATAAATGAAGACTGATATAAATCCAGACTCAAGAGGGGAGCTTCCTACAGCAAAGCCTGGTGTCGTGCATGGAAAGAGTAGAGTTTCTTTTTTTTTTTTCCACGTGTCTAACTACTAATGCTGAGTACCAGGAGAAATGGGGCTGGACGCAGGCTGAAGACATCCCACTAAAGCACCTAGCCTTCCGTGTCCAGCTTCTTCAATTTAGCATAAAGCTTTGGAAATCTATCCGTGCGACTGTGTGTTTCAGTGAGTCTGTTTCCGTTCGTCACGTGTCTCAGATGGATAGACCACGACTTGTGCAACTGTTTACCCGGCCATGGGCGTTATTTGGGTTCGTTCCAGTTTTTTGCTGTCATAAATAACTCACCTCTGCACTGGGCTTTATGGGAACCTATGTTTTCATTTCTCTTAGATAGTATGTAGGGGTGAAAAACATATAATTTATATATATTTATATATATAAATATAAATATATTCATAGAGTCTGGATACAAGTCCTTTGTAAGATACCTATTTTTAAAATATTTGTTCTAGCTGGTGGCTCACCTTTAATTTTTGCTAACAGGATGTTTATCCTAACTTTCTATTTTAAAACAGTTCAACTTATACAAAAATTACAAAAAGGGTACTGAGAGTTTTGTACAGCTTTCACCACACTTCCTCTAAGGCTAAACTCTTATATACCCATAGAAGAGTATCTTTCAAAGACCCAGAGCTTAAGCTTGATGGAATCCCAATTTATCGTGTTTTCTCTTTAATGCAGTTGATGTTGTTGTTGTTTGCAGTTTATGTATTAATGCATTTTAATGCATTTAATGCATGCATTTGGTCTCCTAGAAGGAAATCTTTGACCAGGGTGCCTGGGTGGCTCATTTCATTGAGAGGCCAACCTTTGATTTTATCTGAGATCACAGGACAGAGCCCTGCAGCAGGCTTCAGCATGGAGCCCGCTTGCGACTCTCTTTCTCTGTCCCTCTGCCCCTCTTCCCTGCTTGTGCACTCTCTCTCTCTCTTTCTCTCTAAAAAATTAAAAAAAAATTTTTTTTCAAGAAATATACCAATTCAAGGTCATTAAGATCTACATGTTTTCTCTTACATAGGTCTATAATTGATTTTGAGTTCATTTCTCTATGTGGTGGGAGGTGATGGTTGAGATTCAACTTGTGCGTGTGTGCACATGTCTATGTAACGGTTTCGGAAACGCGTTAAGTTGTCCTGACACCTTTGTTGAAAATAAATTGGTCAGGTACGTGGACACCGTATTCCGACCCATTAATCTATGTGCCTCTCTATATGCCGGTATCTGTCTTAATTACTCTAGCTTTACAACAAGTGTCAAAATCAGGTATGAGATTCTTCAGTGTTTCCTTTCTATTGCAAAGTGTTTTTTCAATGTTTATTTATTTTTGAGAGAGAGAGAGAGAGAGAGACGGAGCATGAGCAGGGCAGAGAGAGAGGAGACACAGAATCTGAAGCAGGCTAAAGGCTCTGAGCTGTCAGCACAGAGCCCGTCGCGGGGCTGGAACCCACGAACGGTGAGATCATGATCTGAGCTGAAGTCAGACGCTTAACAGCCGACTGAGCCACCCAGTCACCCCACAAAGTTTTGTGGGCCTTGCTTAGGTTCTTTGCCGTTACACATACATTTTTGAACCCGCGTCTAACATCCTGCTGGGAATTTGATTGGCATTAAATCCATAGATCGGTGTGAGGAGCACTGACATCTTAACAATACTGGGCCATCCAGTCCACGAAAAAGCTATATCTCTACATTTATTTAGGCTTTCTTTGATTATTTCATTAGTGTTTCATAGTTTTCAGAAACCATCTACATTCGGTTAGATGTCGACCTGAATGTGTCTCTTTTCTTGCTGCTATTGTAAATTGCACTCCTTTAAAATGGTGTTTCCAATTGTTCATTGCTAGTTACGGAAGTATAATTGATTTTTAAGCATCGTACTCATTTCCTACAAATTTGCTACACTCAGTCCTAGAACTTTTTTTTTTTCCATATTTCTTGGGATTTTGTACACAGATAATCGTGCGATTTGTAAATAGAGACAGCTTTATTGCTTCCATTGCAATCTATCTGCCTTTATTTCACTGTCTTCCCTCGCTGGGTTAGGACTTGTAATTCTATGTTGCATGGCTGGTGAGACCGACTCTTGCCTTGCCTTGTTCCCAGCCTCGGGGTAAAAGCATATTGTTTTTCCAGAAGCTCTTGATCAGGTTGAGAAAGTTCCCTTCTAAGTCTACTTTGCTGAACTTTTTTATTAACATTAATGAATGCTGAATGATCAAATGATTTTTATAATTTATATGAGCATGTAGTGTTTTCTTTTAATGTTTTTCTGTCGCTGTGTCAGGCTACATTTACGGGCATTTGAATGTGGAACAAGTCTTTGTATTCCCAGGCGATATCTTTAAATATTTTGTGCTTTGGTCTGGGACAAAATTACGTTACTTGGGGTTATTTGTAACTTTTGAGTTTTACACCTTCCGAGGCAAGTCTAGAACGAGCTTTAGTCTAGGATACTTTGGCCCACATGTCTTAGTCTTTTCAACTTACGACTGCTGGACAGACACATCTATTCAGTACAGACCCCGATGCAGGGCTTGAACTTACGGAACTGTGAGATCATGACCTGAGTCAAAACCAAGAGCCGGACGCTTAACCAACTGAGCCACCCAGGCGCTCCTCTCCTGACTTGTATTCAGAGTTGCCTTTTTTTCCTAGACACGCCTCTCCGGCTGTTCCGGTTACTGATCTCTCTGACTCCTGACAGATGGACCATCAGACCCTCACCTCCAAGCCTGTGGCCAGTTGAAGCCACGCTCACTGATTCCACGCGTGCAAACTCACTTCAGATTCTCAACCCAACTGTAAGGTAAGTGTGATTTTTTTTTTTTTTTCACTTTCGGTGGACCAGTTAACTAAGACCCAGAGAGATGAAGCTATTTGCCCAAAGTATCCCATCTGGTGTTACACACAGATGGGACCATATCCTCTGTCTCCTCCCATCTCATGTTGAAATACATCCCGCAGAGAATAAAGGGCTTAATGGAAGAAATGGGAATACAAAAAACTAGAAGAAAATTTACACGGCTACTTATTCTACCTGTGGATGTAAACAAAGGTCATGGGTGAAAGACACAGGATATTTTGTTATAAAATTTTACTGGGACGAAACGACACTTCCAGACTTAAGAAGTATTTAATTTGCTCCTGATTTTACCCTATTAATGATGTGATAAACACCTTTCTGTAAAAACTTTCTCTCCCTCTCCCACATTGAATTATTTTTGTTTAATTTTGTAATGCTTATTTATTTTTGAGAGAGAGAGAGAGAGAGAGAGAGAGAGAAAGCACAAATGGCACAGAGCCCTACGTGGGGACAGAACTCACGAACCATAAGATCATGACCTGAGCCAAAGTCAGATGTTCAACCGACTGAGCCACCCAGGCACCCCCCTAACAAACTTAAAAAAAATTTTTTTTTAACATTTGTATTTATTTTCGAGAGACAGAGAGAGACAGAGCATGAGCAGGGGAGGGGCAGAGAGAGAGAGGGAGACACAGAATCCGAAACAGGCTCCAGGCTCTGAGCCGTCAGCACAGAGCCTGACGCGGGGCTCGAACTCACAAACCGTGAGTTCATGACCTGAGCTGAAGTCGGACGCCCAACCGACTAAGCCACCGAGGAGCCCCTGTTATAAAAATTTTAATGGTAATTTTACTTACCTGCAATTTTCACGCAAGAAACGGAGATCTCCCTAGAAAAGCCCGAATACCTGAATAAGCAGATTAGAAGAAACCAAGTCTGGACCTTGATGAAAGTAATATCTCTGTGGTCAGGTTATTACGTCTGCTCTGCCTCTAGATTTTATCTCGTATGGAACCGGCTTCCTGGTTCCCACCCTCCCGTCTTGAGCCACGACTCTTTAAGTAGGATTTGAAGCATAAACAAATGGTAATTGTCTTTGATCTCATCTTCCTTTTTCCTTCCTCCCCCACTAGAGTCGTCTTATGCTCTAAGTATCATAACATTCACAGGATGAGCCTGTGAACCATCTGCCATAAGAGAGCGAGTGCGCATTTGAGAAGAAATCATGTATGAATTAGGGGCTGCCTCCTTCTGCCTCTTAAGCAAGCACATCTTGGAATCTTACTGTAGCATAAATGAGAGAGATAAGCTAAATGGCTGGGGCATTTAAGTTGCATGGAATTAATATTGTGTGGTCGGACAAGTCCCCAGAGGGGATCAGAAGGAGCATCTTTTGGGGAATAACTCAGCGGAAATCTGCTCTGCGGAACAGACAGGGAAAGCAGATGATACCAGTTAAGGCAGGGAGAAAGCTAGAGTCAGGGGCATAAAGCGTTTGTGCTAAATCGTTTCATTTTGGATATTTTTAAATTTTTTAGTATTTTTTAATGTTTATTTTTGAGAGAGAGAAAAAGACAGAGCATGAGCGGGGAAGGCGCAGAGAGAGAGAGAGGGAGACACAGAAGCCAAAGCAGGCTCCAGGCAAGCAAGCCAAGAAACTCGATTTTTATCGGTGAACTGTGAGGGGGTTCAGTCTTTAGAGAGACTCACATTAGCTCAACTCTTGGTAGACTGATATCTAACCGGAAAACCTGTGCCACTTGCCATTGACAAACCTAATTAACAGTCAGGATAACATATCAGCACTTTGTGCCTCTGTACATAGGTTCACAGACAATGGATTCTCAGCTAAGACAGCTTGAGGGACACTCCTCCCTAGCAGGACGAGGCAAAAGGGTCCTAGTGCCGGCTCTTTCCTGGACAGGGATATCACCAAGGCCAAAGGATGCCTCCCTGACTCTTTGCCACACTAACACACAACGGCCCCTTCTAGTTGAAACAGAATCCTAGTTTTTTGAGGTTTTTAACCCATTCCTTTAGATTATGGTTATATCTTGCTTCCACCAGGGAAGCCAGCCAGTAAGGACCCTGAAGACGACCTTTTGTGTGTTTCCTCTGAGACTTCAGCTGTCTTGTTCATCACAGGCTCTACCCTTCTTAGAACGGTACCTGCCTACAATGGGCATGCAGCAAAGATCTTTCAAAATATGAATGAGTTATGGAGTTCACTGTATACTGATTTTTTAATTTTTTTAAACATTTTATAATTAATTAAAAAAATTTAATTTGATTTCGTTATTTTGAGAGAGACAGAGACAGTGTGAGTGGGGTAAGGACAGAGAGAGAGAGAGAGAGAGAGAGAGAGAGGGAGAGAATCCTAAGCAGGCTCCATGCTGCCAGCTCAGAGCTCAATGCAGGGCTTGAACTCGTGAACCATGAGATCGTGACCTGAGCCGAAACCAAGAGTCAGATGATTAACTGACTGAGCTACCCAGGCGCCCCTCATTATATACTGATTTTTTTTTAGTGTTTATTTATTTTTGAGAGAGAGAGAGAGAGAGAGGCAGGAGAGGGAGAGAGAGAATCCCAAGCAGGCTCCGCACTATCAGCACAGAGCCCAGCACGGGGCTAGAACTCGCAAACCGTGAGGTCGTGCGGTGACCTGAGCCGAAACCGAGTCTGAAGCTTAACTGCCTGAGCCACCCGGGCGCCCCTAGGTTCTGATTTTATACACGAACTTTCCCAACGCTATCCTTCGGCCAGTTGAGTTGACCTCACTCTTGGCCTCTTTCCTTCATACGCCTCTGACAACACAGTGGACCTAGAATTGAGAGAGGACGGCAGCGGGGGGCTGAGGGGAGACTTGGAGGAAGAAGGTTAGGGAATGCAACTCTCGTATTTTGAGGCGAGGAGTAAAACTCAGAGGCCTGTCCCTTCCTCTTCTTCACGGAAACGAGTACCTTTTAGTCTGTTAGGTAAGTGTGGCTTCTGTGACAGATAAGCCATGACTCTCAGAGGTTTAACACTTATGGTCCAGGGTGGGCGCTTGGTGGGCGTCTTCCATGCAGCGACTTGGGGATCCACGGTCCTTCCGTCTGGCTCTCTGCCACCGTTGACAGAAGCAGGACGTTGGTGCGAGGTCCCTGGCTCGACAGCAGCAACATCGTCCCAGAACACGTAAGGAATGCAGACTTCCGGGTCCCACCCCAGATCTACAGACTCAACAACTCCAGGGGGGGTGTGGGTGGCACCCGGGTGGCTCAGTTGGTTAAGCGTCTGACTCTTGGTTTTGGCTCGGGCCATGACTTCATGGATTCATGAGTTCGAGCCCCATTCCGGGCTTTGCGCTGACAGTGTGGAGCCTGCTTGGGATTCTGTCTCCCTCTCCCTCTCTCTCTCTCTCTCTCTGCTCCTCCTCTACTCACTGCTTGAAAATGTGTGCACATCCCCTATGGACAGATTACGGAAGGACATTCACTGCAGAGACAGACCAGCCTGCACAGAGCTGGGGAGACAGCCACACGGTGCGTCTGGAAAATCGTTAAGTGACTTCTCTGAGTGTGAGTAGGAGATGTGGCTAAGGGGTGGGTAGCAGGTGGGGACGGAGAGGGACGAAGCCTAGCGATACCTCCGATACCTTCCAGGATAGTGAAAACTTGGCGTATCCATACTGAAATGCAAACGAAAATATCGCGACAAGAGAAACGAGACGATGTTTTGCGCGAGCCCTCCGTAAGCTCCAGAGCACCGACTCAAACGTCGGGTGATGCTTTTGTTACCGGCATGGTCAGGTAAGAGCAAGCCAGGCATGGCTGTCCTTAAAAGAGAGAGGGTAATTTTATTTATTTATTTATTTTAATGTTCACGTATTTATTCTGAGAAAGAGAGAGAGAGAATGCCAAGCAGGCTCTGTGCTCAGTGCGGAGCCCGACACGGGGCCCGAACTCACGAACTATGAGATCGTGACCTGAGCCGAAATCGAGAGTCGGCCGCTCAACCCACTGAGCCACCCAGGCGCCCCGATAGCAGGTAACTTTAAACAGTCATAGGAAATGCTAAAAAAAAACAAAAAACAAACCAAAGTCCAAGAAACAACACACACACGCACGCACAAGCCGAGGGGAGGAGGGAAGTCCTCTCAATCCAGATTGAAGCTGATTTATTACCACGCGTAATCAATAGTAGTAGGTCCACATCAATTTTATATCTAATTTAAAAATTTGAGGTCTCAATGTGCTCATTAAAGAATATAATGGATTTACATATTTTAATTATGTTTTATGGATTGTGAACATAATGTAATTAAGAGACTTTTCAGGAGCATGATGAATGAACAGGGTGGCCCAACATATGGCGGGAGACGACACAGCGAGTGGACTCGTCCGGAGCAGCCCAGCCTCGCGGCTGATGGCCCAGGCCAGAGCGCCAGGACCCCGTTCACGGTTATGGCAGCCTAATGACGCCACCAGGCAGGAATAATGAGGCTGAAAGACCAAGCAGGTGGCCGAGTGCTGTGTCTGCAGGATGGCGTGGGCCTGTCATGGCCGCCAGACCGTCTTTCCCTCCTGCCCTTCTTCACCTTCCCCTCTGGTGCAGCCTTGGTTGAAAAGCAACCTCGTCAGCTCTTCTATTTTATGTTTAACTGTGGCAAAAAACAAAACAAAACAAAACACACAACACACACACACACATGATAGAAACACACACACAATAGTACTATCTTCACCATTTTTAGATGCCCAGTTCAGCGGTGTTAAGTATGTCCCCATTGTCGTGCAGCCAGTGTCCAGAACCTTCACCTTGCAAACCTGGAACGCTATACCAATTAAACAACTCCCCATTCCCCTTCCCCCGGCCCCTGGCAACTTTTAATTCTACTTTCTGGGTCTCTGGGTTCGCCTCTCTTAGGGACCTCACACAAGTGGAATCACACAGTATTTGCCCTTTGGTGGCCGGCTTATTTCACTGAACATAATGTCCTCGAGGTTCAGCCATGTTGGGGCAGGTGACAGGATTTCCTTCCCTTTGAGACTGAAGCATATTCCATTGAATGTATATGTCACCTTTTCTTTACCCATTCATCCTTTGATGGACGTTTGACAGAACTGTTAACTTTTCTCTGCACGGGTGCGATGATCTCAATTCAGGATGCCTTAGACTCACCTCTGCCAGTAGAAGGCTCTTTCCAAGATGGCCGGCGTCACCCCCCTCTTTAAAATCTGCTTCCGTTGCCTTGAGTTTCTGTCCCTTCTCCAGCTATGAGGTCCACTTGTCCCAGGCAAGCCTACCTCTACCTGACGTTTGTCATTTCCAAACACGTCATGTTCTGGCACAACCGGTGACTGTGCCTGGAATGCCTGAGCCCACCCCTTGTGAGACCCTCTCCCATACGCCACCTCTTAGCCAAACAAAGAGTCTAGGACAGAGGTTGGCACACTACAGTCAGTCGGCCGAATTCTGCCCTCCATCTGTTTTTATAAGTAAAGGTTTATTGGAATGCGAGCATGCCCGTTGTTTATGGACTGTCCACGGCTGCTTTCCCAGGGTAACTCAAAGCTCTTCAAAGAAGATCTTTGCCGAGCCCTGCTCTAGGTAAGCGCTTGTGTTGAAATCTGTCTCTGCCATTTCCCAGCTATGACCTTGGGTAATTCAACATCCCTGAAAGGGGATAACAAGTAATACCCCCTTCACAGCTTTATTGTGAAGTCTGAGGGAATATATATGAAGCCCTTGGCACATAGATGCCAACTTAGCAGGGAAGGCAATGAGAGCGTTCATGTCGGGTCATCAAACGGACACCAGACCACACTCAGCGGAAACTGCCCCCCAGACTTCTCTTCCCTCGAAGGCAGCGTGGCAAATTCAAACAGTGTAGGCTTTTGGAGTTAAACAATTTAAGGTCCAAATTCAAGATCACCCTTATTTTCTTTTTTAATTTTTAAAAATGTTTATTTATCTTTGAGAGAGAGAGAAATAGCATGTGAACAGGGGAGGGGCAGAGAGAGGGGGACACCGAATCCGAAGCAGGCTCCAGGCTCCGAGCCGTCAGCACAGAGCCCGACGCGGGGCTCGAACCCACGAACCGTGAGATCATGACCTGAGCCGAAGCCGGACGCTTAACCGACTGAGCCACCCAGGCGCCCCAAGATCACCCTTATTTTTAATATGAACTGGGGGCTTTGATTTTCTTCCCTGCCACAGGAGAAGAGGAACGCCTGGCCTTCAGATTTATTGTGGGGGTTAAAAGCAGCAAGTGTTTAAATTAAGATTTATGGGTTAAAAATGTGCTGCACATGATGGCAGGAGGAGGGCAGTTTCCTTGCTCTGTTCCTCCAGTGTCTCCTGAGGATGAAATCCACAGTTCCCAGCTCTAGAGGCTTGCTTTGCTAGATCTCTCTACGACAGCCTTGTGCCTACAGAATGAGCTGTGAACAGGCCTCTTGGGCTGGTGCTCCTGGGAACACTTCCTTCACTTCTCGGGTGTCCTCAGGCATCTCAGCTTTCCTCCTGCCAAGGAATGATGTCATAACTGTCCTTTATATTGGCCTGCAGAGTCTCGCTGCTTTCCCTTCCTCGCTACCACTACTGGCCTCTAGGGGGAGCTCAAGACCTCATCATCCTTGGCTTGGGTCAAAGGCAAAAAAGTATTGCCATAGAGTTAGTCAAGGAAGCTCAGCACGTTTTGAGAGCCAGAACTGGAATTCTAGAGGCAGGAGACCAAAGTGGTCATTGAGCCTTGGGTCTTTGTTTTGGGGCAGAAACATCCAGTGACAGAGACACGGATGTGGTTTATCTCGTGGCTTTGCTGATGCCTAAGACTTAACGCCATGCTTCACGGTTGTGTGTTTTCGATACTGATTCTTAGTTTGCTAATATGTTTTTTTTTTCTCTCTTTATCCTGGAAGCGAACAGGAGGATGGTTCCATGGAGGAAAGGTTCGCTCATTATCATGAGGGCACGAAGGAAACTTTCTCGCGGGTGGTAAAGTCAGAATCGAGTTTTGAGTGTGAAGGAGGAGTGTGCCAAGTGGATTGTAGGGGAAATACATCCAACCACGTGGGAACAGCATGTACAAAAGTTGGGAGTTGTGACAAGGACCAAGCCATGATGTGTTGGTGTTAGAGATGGTTGAATCTCGAGGTCTAAGGCCGGAGCTTTGGAAGACAAAGCAAGAATTAGATGGCTTTCACAAAATGGCGGGGCTCCTGTTCATTTTCTCAACACGTATTTTTGGAGCATCAGCGATAAACACTGCTCTGGGCGTGGCTATAGACCTGTGAACAGCAGACTCACTCCTTGCCTTCAGGGAGTGTGAATTCCACTCCGCAATCCAGAGGTGATGGCATCCATCCAAGGGTACTGGGGAGCCGTCAGAGAAAATGGTAAGCAAAATGGTCCATGGGATCAGAGCTGTGTCTCAGAAACATTACTGATGTTGGTGTGGAGAGTAAACGAAGGACTGGAGACAGAAGCATTTCCCTTCCCTAAGAGACTGCAGAGGACTTACTTGGGGCAGATGGGGAGGGATAAAACCTGGGGAAATTTTGGAAGTTTTTTCGGAGGTAGATTTCAGAAGCGTATTTGGAAGGACCTGATACCATTTTATAACCCGTTGAATGTTGATGCTGAGGGTTGAAGGAATAGGAGACACAATCCCCGAGCTGTGAGGAATAGGTATATGGCACAATACACCAAGGTAGGTGAGATAGAGCCCGCCATTGTTGTGGTGAAGGAGGGGGGCGAAGACCATATTGGCACAGCCGGAGGGAGCAAGGGGGAAGAGAGGAGGACAGGAACATCGGAGAACCGTATCTTCAAACAGATGATGGAGAGGCGAAGGTCTGCGTTGGTGACTTGGGTGACGGGAAGGGTTAGGGTAGGGATTTTTTTGGTTCGTGCGTAGTAGCTTGGCTTCCTGTTGAAGCCTTCCAGTGCCACCAAGTGAGAACGTTGACGAAAGCATTTGTTTTCTTGAGTTGATCTGCTCCAAGGCTGACAACAATGGTAGCGTAAGATTCTTAATGGGTACCTTCCAGCCCTGTTCGTCTCAAAGTCAGGTTATGTGGCAGGAATACCTGTGAGTGTGGACATATTCGCAGTGTCGAGGACCCTCTGGGGGTGGGGGGATAATTTTTCAGAGGGAGGGCCCTTCTCAGATGGAAACCCTGCTTCTCGACTTTCGTGGGCGTCTAAGCCTCCGCCACTTAGGCGGGCCAGCAACTTACTCTCTCCGAGTCTCAGTTTCCTTGTTTATGAAACAGCAACAATACGTCATTACAGGAATGTTTCTGGAGACTTACATTCTGCGCCATTAATTTCTTGGAGCCGAGCAAGAGGTAGGCTCTCGGTAAATGTTTGCCCTCTCTTTTCGTCTTACCAACATTTGATTACCGTGCATTTGATTACTTTGGCCGGAGCCAACTCCCTTAACAAATGTTTCCACCTTAGATTAAAATTAATTCAAAGACAGGGACCAGCCACACATCCTGTAAGGGACTAAGAAAATGGCATTAATTTTGTAAATTAATAAATATGCAAATGGAAGCTTTGTACAGAATAGGCTATATAAGCAGGAAGTAAATTGTGTTGTAAATTATGCATTGCCATATGGAGCAGATACCCTTGACTTCGCATGCAAGGCAGAGAAAGCTGGAGCTGACTTTGCCGGGATGGCTGCTGAGAGCAAGTGGCAGGCCCGTCCAACAGCAACCCCGGGTGCTGAGTCATGCGGCTGGTACCTGGAGTGGCAGTGGGAGCCCCACGGTGAGCAGGCTGTCTCCCAGCCATTGATGGGAATAATCTGGGGAAGACCGCCCCCCCCCCACCCCGCCCCCCAGCCAAGGCCACCAAGAGAACGGGAGAGCAGAAGCTCATGTGGGACAGCCCATGTGCACTAAGCACGCTGCTCAGGGTTTGGAAGGGGGACCTGGGGGGGCGTTCACAGCATGGGCCAGCTCTCCTGGGCTTCCAGAGCCTTGCCAGACAGCACTGCGTTTCCAAATCCAAGGCAGGTGTGACCGGCCCGCGGAAATGCGCGTTGCTGCTTGGATTGATCCATCAATCGTTAGACAACAAATAGTCTAAGAACAGTCCAGGTGTCCCGCATTGTGCTAAAGAGATGTTGGAGGGCCGTGGTGTTTCCCTGTGATGACTATTCAGCAGAATCACCCAGGGAACTTTTTTAAAAATAGACTCCTGGCTTCTACCCTTGGGATTCTGACACAGCAGGTCTGGGCCGGGGAACGCGCGTCTGTTTCCAAAGTCCCAGGTAATTCCTGTGATTCCCCCTCGGTCTGGGAGGTATGGCGGCAGCAAAAGCTGCTCCTTCGTCCTGGCCTTTAAGGGTCTTAAAACATAATCGGGAAGACAAGGCGAGGCTTCCAGACGCAGTCCTGGCTTGTGGTCTCGCAGCCCACGATTCGCGGTGGGGCAGACGGGGAGCCCAGTGGAGAAATTTCCCGTAGCGAGACAGATGGGGGAAGGCTTTGCAGGGGGCGGGCCACAAGCCATGCTTGACTCCGAATAGTAAGGACGGGAGGGGCACCTGGGTGGCCCAGTTGGTCTTAATGTGGCACTTCTGCAGTGTCCCCCTCACAGGGCTG
This sequence comes from Panthera uncia, assembly GCF_023721935.1. Classification (NCBI taxonomy): domain Eukaryota; kingdom Metazoa; phylum Chordata; class Mammalia; order Carnivora; family Felidae; genus Panthera; species Panthera uncia. The sequence continues at coordinate 22,876,732 of NC_064815.1, read as the reverse complement.
CTCTGGCTCAGGCTTGCAGGTCTAGTTTGTGACCCCGCAGGGGAACGTCCTCAACAACCTCGGCTCGGGTGTTACGTAGATCGCCGATCTGGACATCCCCGTAAAAGCATGGGCTTTGTGGTGGTGGCAGATTGACGTGCCAATAAATCCTGTTTGCTTCGCGTTCAAAGCCGTGTGACCTTGGACGTAAGCCCCTAAGACTCGGTTTCCTCGTCTGTGAAATGGGCGTAATAGGAAAACTGATCTCGCAGGCTGGCGGGCAGAGGTCGAAGGTGGCGACGTAGTCAAAGGCAGAGGGGTTTCCGGAGGTCCCTGGGTGTTGGGAAGTGTCGCCCTCAGCCCAATCTGCGTCCTTTGAGACCTGCCCCGGACCGGCGTCCATCCTCCAAGCCAACTCTCTTCACATCCTCCCCGAAGCCCGTGACCCTGCCCCTGAACATCTCATCTCCAAGCTAAACATCCCCGTGGACCCACGCCAGCCGGCGGTGTTTGCCATTCCCGGAGGTATCTCATTTTACAGCTGGGCAAACCCCAGCATGCCAAGTTCACGTCCTCGCAAAGTCATGCGGTGACAGAAATGTCCGGGCAGCAGGTGGCAAAATGGTGTTGTTATCGGAACCCCACAGATAATCAGGCCTCGCTTCTATAATTCTCCATCTAGTTTGCGGTTTCGAATTTGCAAGAGCTTTCTGTGCCCCTTACCTCGTTGTTCAGCCCTCCAAGGCCCCTGCGCGGGGTGATGTCATTGGGGGAGCCGAACACCACGCCCTCGGGTAGGACGTCGCCTTTATGAAACGTTTCCACGTCCATGCTGGCCCTGGGTCTTTCTCGCACCCTCCGGAGATGGAAAGGGCAGGAATTATCAGAGGAAGAAAACGAGAGACGGAGGGGGCTGGCACGGGTCCCACGGAGCCGTTGACACATTCAGGTGTCAGACTGGGACCCAGGATCCCTTCAACACCTGCGCTGGTCCTTGGCCTGACTTTCTTCTCCTTTTCTAAATAGGTGAGTTTCTCCCCCCATTCTGGGCTGTGAGGACAAAACTAGCAAACAATGCCCCCAAACTGTGTTCTAGTCAGTAAGAACAACATAGCATCCAAAACTACTGCTTTTTTTTTATTTATTGAGCTGAGTCATTACATCCTTCGCTCAAGGGCAAGGTCTAGCCGCACCATCACACCTGTGTATGCGTTCTGACCCGCACGAGGCCCCACAGCACGCACCCAATGCCTCCAGGGCAGACTGGATGGCCGCCGGGGCTCAGGTTCAAGTCTGGGCCGACCCCGAGCGCTCCTCCCCCCAAGTGGGGGTCAAGAGACTTGGCCATCTGTGGGCTCCCTCCCTTTTGCTTTCTGCTCTCTGGCAGACCCTAGGGCTAGCCGGAGCTGGTGGCCGTGAGCCTGTCAGCCTGCCCAGTGACTCCTGCTCAGGCCGTGGCTGGCCTCCTTTCCCGTCCCCGAGGGAAAGAGGAGACACAGACTCCACGCAGCCCCTTGTGCCTCCCGCATCACGGAGGGGACCGCTCGGGCTGGGGACACAGCCAGCCGTGTTGGGAGTGGTCTGTTGGCTCAGGGGGGCGGAAACGGAGGGATGGGAAGCCAGTCTGCAGATCAGCAGGGGAGGATCCTCCCCCACCCCCGCCCCAGGTGGCGTCCCTGTAAAAGCTTCGTGCCTGTCCAGGTGTCGCTGGGGATAGAAGCTTTGGAAACACAATCACAGCACAGGTGGAAGACCAAACGAAGTCAAGTGTAGGCAGAAACTGAGGGTGTCTGTGGTGATTATTTCAAGGAAGCAAAAGGGTAAAGAATAAAGGATCAGGGCTCTGCCCCTGGCTCATTGCTTTCTCCTTTCCGTCTGTATTTCAGGCTTCCGTCTTTTGGTCGCTGTGGGTACCGTTCACCCCCCATCGTATCTGTAAGTGGTTTGGTTGTCTCTTCGGTAGAGTTGACCCCCTGAATTCTGTGTGTGTGGTGATGGGTCAGGGCGTGAGCTCACGAAGCACGAGCGAGTCTAGAAAAGGCAAGGTCAGGTTGAAGCCGAGGCTGGGGAGGAAACCATACCGGGGAACCAACGGGGGGATGGGCGGAGATAGGCACGGGGAAGGTCCAATGATTCTGCGCCCGGTACGTTTGCGTCGTTGCAGAGTTTGTCAACTGAGACTAGCTTCTGATCCTTTTTGTTTTCTTTCTTTCAGCGAGGCTTCCCTCCCCTCACTGCATTGTTCTTTCCAAGATACACCTTTTGAGGGCTAATGTCTCAAGTGACTATTGAAAGAGAGCTAGCAGACTGGTTTCCCGGTGTTGGAAGTGCTTTGGAAGATGTTCAGTCTTGAGCAACATCGCGGGAAGGAAGATACTCGGATTTCGCCGAGTTGGACTCAAGTCTCGGTCTTACTTCTTTTTTTTTTTTTATTAATATATATTTTTTCACAGCAGTTTTCAGTTCACAGCAAGATTGGGCCGAAGGGACGGAGATTTCCCACGTATGCTCTGTGCACACGCATGGACAGCTCCCTGCCCCGCTGACATCCGCACCGCCCCCTGCACCCCACACTAGAGTTGGTACATTTGTCTTAATCGATGAACCTACATTGACACATCATTATCACCCCAAGTCCATAGCTGACTGGAGGGTTCACTCGGGGTTATGCGTTGTATGGGTTTGGACAAATGGGTGATGTCATGTATCCATCATCAGAGAAACATATGGAGTAGTTTCACTGCCCTAAAAATCCTCTCTGCTCTGACTGTTCACCCCTAACTCCTCCCTGACCCCTGGGAACCGCTGATCTTTTTATCGCTTCCATAGCTTTGCCTTTTCCAGAAGGGCATATGTTGGAATGGCTTTGCTTTTTTATGATTAGGTCGAACCATGTGAAACTGACATTTTGTATAAGTCAACATCGACTGGATGTGTCACCGGGCATCTCCCACGCCCTCCTGCCCATGTCCTACTGCAGAGTCAAGCCCCTTTTGCCATCCCAGCTTCCCTACTCAGTCCCCACGTCCTATAGTGTCTGCCTGTGAAATCTCTAGAATCATGCTGGCTTTCTCTTTCTCTCTGGTATTGTCTCTGTCCAGACCCTCATCCTGATCCGGCTGGGCTCTTGCAATCACCCCCGAGAGTTTTCCATTCCTCTTAACGAAAGCAGAGGTAATGTTTAAAATCTAGCTCTAGATCAAGATCGACCCTCCTCCCCCACCCCCACCCCCACCCCCACCCGATGGATTATTCTCTGCTGGATGACTTCCCCTGCCTTCCCACTGCCTGTGAGTCAGGACCTGGATGCCACAGCAAGGCCACCGGCAGGGTCTTGTGATCTGGACCCTCCCTCCACCCTCCAGCTCTGCTCCCTGACTCCCCTCTGCAGACGCAGGCACCCAGCCCTCACACCCTCCCCACCTTCCCCACGCTCGGTGCCTTCTCGTACATTCTGCTCCTTGTCTTAACGGCCTCCCCCCTCCCCCCCCAAAAAATCCTGTTCCTCGCCCAAGACCCAGCTCATCCCCTCCTTGCCCTCAACATCCGGGTCTCTCGGCATTTCCTGTTGTCTGTTTGCGCGACTGTATCCTGTACTTGACCGCGAGCCAGGAGCGAGGACTCTGCCTTATTTATCTCTGCGTCCCCAGTGCCAGCATTTGGTAACTATTGGTTGAACGGGGCAGCGAGTTACCGTGTGGCTACGTGGAGCCCATTAAAGCCCCAAACTCCAAAGTTTCAGACAAAAGTCTTGAGGTTTCGTTTCAGGCATGATTCCGAATAACAGTCCCCAAACACTTTCAAGGACAAGGCGGCGGGGGGGTGGGGGCAGTCATGGGGGATCCGTTCTGGTCGATGGTCCTACCGCCTCAGGTTCTGACGTGCCTAGGGGAGTAAGTGCGTGCACTTGGGTGTGCGTGTGCATCTGTGTGCATGTCGATGTGTGCGTGCAAGGGGAGAGGCTGCCCGACAGGTAACCAAAGTTCCTCCAGGGCCCTTAGGAAGAAGCACTGTGCGTGTACCCTGACCATCGGGGCCACCGTCAATCTCCCGCGACGCCAGTCAATCAGACCCAAAGCTGGCAGAGGAGGGGAGGTGAGAAAGACATCAGATGGCTTGATTCATCTGGTGACGGTAAAGGTTTTGAATGTCCTGCCCTCGGTCTCCCTGACTACAATTGTCTCTATCCTTTCAAACATTTGGGAGCCGTCTCTATAAACTGTTGACCTTGATGCCTATATTCTATGTAGTATGTACACGTACCACAATGATGATGTATCCTCTCATCATTGGAACATCGGGGCCTACGGGTCACCTAATGGGCCAGAAGAGCCCTCTGCGTACTTTTCCCTGGAGGTGAGCGCTGTAGATAAGCACTCTGAATTGACGGGCTCGTTCATGGCCCGGCATCTCCAGCGGCGGCTCTGGACGACCCTCCTCTCTCGGGGTTCAGGCTACGGCAAATTCTGCTGGGCTTATAGCTGTCCTGCACCTGCTGGTTGATCTGACGTAGGCCTGGGTAGGCTCTGACCGGGACGGTTTCCCAGACAGCGTGGAGTTGAGGGGCTGTCTGATGAAGACAGAATCCAGAATCTACCAGTTCCGCACCAGATGCAGGAGACGCGGGCAACCCCCGGCCCCGTGATCGGAAGACACGAACCCTGTGATGTGATCCCAATTTGTCATGAACTCAGGGGACACGGAGACTGTCATCCTTTAGAATCTCCAACTTCAGAGCTTTGTAGGCTGTGCGCAAACTCGTTTCTGGAGGCTTCACCCTGTACTGGATAAAAATGTACCCACGTACCTGCCGTAAACACACACACACACATACTCACTCTTTCCTTCCCAGCACACAAACTAGATGTTTTGTTTTATAAAATCACAGTCTCGATCCTGGGTTTCATGCAAATTTTTGTTAGAGCAATCTAATTGGTTCAGGGCAATATAGCTGCCTCGTATATGCCTGTGAGGCATGTACAGCGAACGGTAGGGAAGAAAGGCCCCAAAGTGAGTGTTGTGGACGGAATTCTGTTCCCACAAGATTTAGATGTTGGAGCTCTAGCCCCCAGTGTGATTGTAGCTGGAAAGAGGGCCTTTAAGGAGGTAATTAGGGTTCAATGAGGTCATGAGGGGGGGGAGCCCTAATCCAACAGGACTGCTTTCCTTTCCTTATAAGAAGGGGAATGGACACCAGTGTGCTTTCTGCCTGTGTGTGCACAAAGGAAAAGCCACGTGAAGATTCAGGGAGGAGACTGGCCACCCGCAAGCCAGGGGCCTCGGGGGAAACCAAACCCGCCAGCCCCTTGATCTTGGACTTCCAGCCTCCAGAACTGCGAGAAGCATCCGTCTGTTGCGTAAGCCCCCCAGTTTACAGGATTTCTGTCACGATAGCCCTGACGCAATGAGTCTTCTAAGGTCTTCTCTCTCTCTGTCGGTGGGATGTCCCCAGTGAACGTTTTCTTATCTGATCCCGGGAGAAAGCTAATTGAAATGATAACACCTTTCAAAGGCACCAAATGAGAGACCTGCTTCTCCAAGGATGCTCAGGACTTGCCGACTCGGCTAAGGGTAGCAGACGGAATGGGAAGCAGCCTCTTCGGGGCTCTTGCCTCCTGGGTAGCAGCAACCTGGAGTTTTCCAGTCTGGAGGTCTCCCGCGTGGGCCCGATGTACTCGCTGAGCGTACTTTGTGCTGGTGGGTCTGTCGCATTCGTATCTTCTGCTCTGACGGAGGGAGCGCAGAGCTCCCCCAGCTACTTAATTCCCACGTGTCAGTGGTTTGTCATTCGAAATCGCAGACGTGGATGGAGGCCAGGCCCGGGGCCTCCTCTCCCTCCTTGCACCTTTCCATTCCTGTACCTGTTTGCTTACTGATAAGTGGAAACACACCTGGCTGCCTTGCACAAATAATCCAGCAAATCCTCGAGATGTGTTTTCACGATTGATTAGAAACGTCAGTGCTGTGCAGGAAGGATTAGAAACAGAAATATTTGGAATCGACGTAAGTATTTGTTATCTCAAAGCCAGCTCTCGATTCCTCCAAATTTACGCTGCCCCAGGCAAAAGAGGTGGAAAGTTCTCACGTATGAATTGCATAGCGTACATCATGGGAAGAACGCTGGGCCGGCCCTCAGGGGACATAGATGCTGATCTGAATCTATCTGCTGATTGATGATGTCACGTTGAGTTATTTAACCTCCTCAGACCCCAGTTTGCTTTTTTTTTTTTTGGCAAATTTTGGTGAAAAACATAAAATAAATGTACCATATTCACCATTTTTTTAATGCTTACTTATTTATTTTGAGAGAGAGAGTGTTGAACAAGCAGGGGGGAGGGCAGAGAGAGGGAGAGGGAGAGGGAGAGGGAATCCCAAGCAAGCTCTGCACTGTCAGCACAGGGCCTGACATGGGGCTTGATCCCATGAACTGTGAGATCACGACCTAAGCAGAAATCAAGAGTTGAAGGCTTGGGGTGCCTGGGTGGCCCAGTCGGCTAAGCGTCCGACCTTGGCTCAGGTCATGATCTCAACGTTCGTGAGTTCGAGCCCCACGTCGGGCTCTGTGCTGACCGCTCGGAGCCTGGAGCCTGCTTCGGATTCTGTGTCTCCCTCTGCCTCTGCCCCTCCCCTGCTCATGCTCTGTCTCTCTCTGTCTCAGAAATAAATAGAAACATTAAAAAAAAATTAGAGAAATAAATGAAGGCATCTGTCCCTGATGTCAGCCACTGCTGGATGAAGGCCAAGTCTTGGACGGGCGGCATTTGCTGCCCTGTGGGCTCTGGAATGATCAACCCCCTCCCCCACTCCTAGCTTTTTGTTACCACAAATATCTTATTCATTTCCTTATTCACCTCCTGCTCCCACGTGACCCTCACCCCACCCACCACCACGCCCGGGCTTTGCTGAGACTGTGCCCTCTCGGGCGTGCCTAAGGGTACGTCTCCTCCTCCAGGTCAGCCCATCCAAATCCTTCCCTCCTCACTCCCCCTGTCCAGTATCCAACTCATCATCTTACTTCGAAACTATGCTTCTTCCACGGTATTTCTGGGGCCCGGTTAATGTATCTCTTCCCCTTTAAGACTGGGGGAAGATACTTCCAAAGCCTAAAAGAGCCAAGGGAATAATTTCTGGAATATACAAAGAGATCCATCATACCGACACACAAAGATAAGGAAAACCAAGAGAAAACTGGGCCACAGGTATCCCGAGACAATTCACAGAGGAGGAAGTCCTGGTGAGCATCGAGCATAGGAATGATTGCTCAAACTCACCAGCGATCAAATAAATGAAAATTAGAACACCGTTGTGATACCACTCGCTAATCATCCAGATGTCAAAAATCAGGAAGGTTGATGATGCCTAATGTTAGATACAATGTGGGTGATTTCGTGTCTTTTCTCGTCTCCATGTGTCACTGTGGATTTGGGACTCAGTAGATAACTTAGCTGAGCCTTCCAAGTCCAACCCATTTTTAGACATCTTGACTTCAAAATCTCATTGGTTTATTCAACACAACACATCGAAAGCAGGACTGGGGCTGTGCTTCTCAAAAATTCTCCTCCTCTGTTTCCAAAGGGCCACCCGTCACTGGCTGCTTTGCCTAAGTCATCCCAAATCCCGATCCCTTCCTCCCCTTCGCCCTTCGTCTGTCACAAAGCCCTTTATATATAGGTCACCACTTTGGTGAATTTGACATGTCGCCCATGGCCCATCCTTTCCAAATGCCATCCTCGCTCAGGCCGTTGTTAATTCTTGCCCGAGTCACAGAAATTGTGTCTTTGTTTCTCCTCCCTACAAGAGGGGAGGTTATGCTAACTAATGTCATAATGAGTGCTTTCTAGTTGGCCACCGCTTGGACCTACGAATGAGTGAGATCGACTCCGTGACCTCAAGGGACAATCTGCAAATCATCACAACCTCCCCACCCCCCGAGAAGCTCGTGGTGACGGAAGGAGTGATATGTAGTTACTATGGGAACAAAGAGGAAGGGGACCCCACACTACGGATCCCCCTCTTTATAAGCCAGGCGTGTGATGTTCCTAAAATGCAGGTCTGATCACACGCCCCTGGTGTAACACTCTCCCAAGGCTCCCTTCTAGGATGCTTCTCGGATGAAATCCTTGACGTGGTGTAAATTCATGCATGGGCTGGATTCGCCTGCTTTATGGCTCCTTTACGGACTCTCTGGCCACGATAAACTACTCACATCCCACACGCCGACCATTCTTTCTCTGGCCACTTGGTGGGCCAACCTATAGCACTCCCTGTAGACTGAGTAGTATTTTGGATTGGTGAGAAATTTGCGTATTAAATATCTCTGGTTTTCCCGGTCATTCCCCTGCTTTAGGATGTCCAGTAATCACACAACAGATTATGTTCGTTAAACGCCAGCCGTGAGACGCATTCCGCTCAGCATTGTGGGGGAGGCAAAAATGAGTGACCACACGGACCCAGCCAGTCTCTCTCTGCCTCCCTAATTCCACGTCGGCCGTCCCTACACTGACTGTCCGCCCATATCCGGCTGTGACACTGGGCTCCCCGAGATACTCCTGTTTTCCCCAGTGAAAAGTTGTAATCTCTTCCCACTCCTTTTGGCCTGGATGCCTGCTTCTCCCGCGTGGCACTCATCACTCCTGTCCCATGTCATCTCTGCTTTACGTACACGGCCAGCTTCTGTCCCCTCCCCAACGCCGATGTCCTTAGATGCACGCATGCTCTCTGAATTTAGCTTTGTTTGATGTCTGGAACAGTCCGCGTGCTCAGTAAATGTGTTCAGGTAATGAGACACACTTCTGGTTTTCTGGGGACTCACGATTCCCTACGGGCTGTGGAGTCGAGTCCAGATTTTCCAGCAAAACTTTCAAACCCTTCTAGGATTAGCCCCCTCCCTACCTCATCATCTTCTGTGGCTTTGCCAACACAGCCCTGTGTCAGTCGGCCTGGTCCCTTGACTCCATTTCGAAAGTGCCCCACTCACTCATTTATTGCAAAAATGTTCATGGTTCGCAAGGCAGGGGGGCATTTTCAATAACGACCCACCTGCTAGGCCATCCCAAACAAACATTTGGGAGTTGGGGGTGGAGGGGTCAGGAGGAGAGTCGTGCTATGTAGACTATATGTCATAGCGGACATTCGTTATTCCTTTTTTGTTTGTTTTTTAATTTTTTTAATGTTTATTTATTTTTGAGAGAGAGAGAGAGATCGTGAGCAGGGGAGGGGCAGAGAGAGAGACACACACAGAATCCAAAGCAGGCTCCGGGCTCCGAGCTGTCAGCACAGAGCCCGATGCGGGGCTCGAGCCCACGAACCGAGAGATCATGACCCGAGCCGAAGTCGGACGCTCAACTGACGGAGCCACCCAGGCGCCCCGGACATTCGTTATTTCTCATTTTTTTTTTTTTAATTTTTTTTTTTCAACGTTTTTTATTTATTTTTGGGACAGAGAGAGACAGAGCATGAATGGGGGAGGGGCAGAGAGAGAGGGAGACACAGAATCGGAAACAGGCTCCAGGCTCTGAGCCATCAGCCCAGAGCCTGACGCGGGGCTCGAACTCACGGACCGCAAGATCGTGACCTGGCTGAAGTCGGACGCTTAACCGACTGCGCCACCCAGGCGCCCCTCGTTATTTCTCATTTTTAAGCCTTCCTGCAAGGAATCCTTTTACAGATGAGGGAAATTAAGACACAGGAAAAAAAAAAAGTTTGGCTAAGTGTTAACTCTTGGAGGACGGTTTAGGCAAGTGACCGTAACCCAGTCTGAGACGTGTTACAGTAGGGTTTGCGCAGAGCGACAGCTCTTCGATTTGAGCTTGCGTCAGAAGCTCCGGGAGGGTTCTTTCAAACACAGGAAGCTGGGCTCCCCCCCTGCAAGAGTTTCAGATTCAGTAGCCTAAGAATTTGCGTCTCTAGCAAGGTCCCTCCCGATGCAAATGCTGCCGGTCCAGGGAACACACTTTGAGAACCACAGCTGTGAAACACGGCATGAGCCCAAAGGAGGCAGAAGCTCAGTCCTTTGGGGCGGCTCAGGGAAGCCTTCGCTGGGGACAGAGCACTTGACTTGGCCGTGAAGAGTGAACGGGAGGCCTCCAACCCACCCACACCATCGAGGCTTACAGATGCAAAGCAAGTTCAGGTGCGGGGAGCAGCGGGCATGCATAACCTGGGTGGGGGCTTGGGGGGTGGTGGGGGTTCCTCGGAGCTTGCCCCGGGGCCAGACAGGGAGCCACTGCTAAGTTTGGACTTCATCCTTTGGGTACCGGGTTTTTAATCAGAAGAGTAATGGAATTCCCTTTGCCTAATTGTGTTCTAATTGTTCATTCATTAAAGATCAAAAGGCATTAATCACGAAGTGTGCCAAGTAACGCTAAGGGTATAAAAAACAAATCTCGCAGTCTGTGAAAATCATCACCACACGTGGTGCCTTTCCAGACCTTCGCGACAGCGACGCGTGCGGGGTGGCACCTGAGGGCCCCCGCACGCGTGACCTCACTCCCGCCAAAGAGTTTTTTTTTGCAAGGGACACTCGCCTACCCGTCTGGAAGGCGTTTGTTTACTTAATTATTTATTTATTCTTTAGTTGTTGGGAGAAAGAGAAGCCACAAGTTGGGGAGGGGCCGAGAGGGAGAGAGAGAGAGAGAGAGAGAATCCCACGCGGGCTCCCCCCTGTCAGCGCTGAGCCGGACACGGGGCTCCAACCCACGAACCCTGAGATCATGACCTGAGCCCGAGTCGGAGGCTTAACTAACTGACTGAGCCACCCGGGCGCCCCACCCGCTATCCCATTTTAGAGATGGGGAAACCGAGGTTTAGGGAGGCAACGCCGCACTTCTTGAGGGTAGCTGAGCAGGGATGGAGGTTCAAGTGTAAAGGACTGTTTTTGCCTTTCGGATCCTGTTTTCCCTTACGGCATCCCTGAGTCCAAGGACCGTATGTCCAGATTCCCTTCACCCCAAACTTGTTGCATCTGATAGGGCGCTGCCCCCCGCGGTGCTCCCTAAAGGTAGCTCCAGCTTGCTGGGCAATTCCTTCCCGCCCCCCTGCAGGTGCCTGACCTCCGCACAAAGGCATCAGGCAGCCAGAAGCTATGGCTTGTTATCAGGAGGATCTGTGGTCTTCAGAGTGTGGGGAATGTCATCCCGAGGGGACAGGCAGGATCTATCACTGTCAAACCCAAAGGCTTTTTTTTTTTTTTTTTATTCTTGCAAACTCAGATCTTTTCAGATCTTTGCGGCTGATCAGAGATACAGCTCGACAATAGGGGGCTTAAATCTCAGCAAGCGGGGAGGCGAGGCAGAGAGAGGTAGCACGCTTAAAATAAAGTACACTGACTCTTTTTTGGAGGAAGATAAAACATAACTCCCGGTGCACGCAGCACAAGAAAAGCCCCGGGAGAACAGAGAAGATCTTTGTCAGGAATTGTATCTCATTTAGCACCATTGTTTCACTGTGTTCCTTTCAGGGTGGAAGCGATTCATCTTCCTTTTGTTCCACGCTGCCTTTTATATTTTTTCCTTTTGCAGAAATTTCTCTTCCATTAGCCGCGGAGGCGAGCTCTCCTCCTTTCCCGGCTCTCCACAAACAGGACTTTCATCTTCCACGTGTTGATGCTCAGCTCTCACCGTCCAATTCAATGAGTTTTCCTCCCCCGTTTTGTCGAGGAGGGATTCAGACAATGCAGACAATGTTGCTGTGCAGTGGGTTTGGAAAAGTATTGCAATAATCCCATTGTGTGTGTGTGTGTGTGTGTGTGTGCGTGCGTGAGGCTAGGGATACCACCATCATTTATTCGCTCAGGAAACACTTCTGAGCATCTCCGGGCTGTTTTACATGTACGAGGACCTCCAGGAGCTGCGACGCAAAAAAAGCAGTCGCACCGAGTGTCCCGCTAGAGGAGAGGCCACACAAAAAGAGGGTAATTAGGGTGCAGGCGTTAAGGGGCAAAACAGGAAGATAAGAGATGTCCCAAGGGACGAGCGTAGAGGCTCTGGTCTCTGCATCTGGAGAGCGAAGGATAAAATTCGTAACAAACGTTTATACTTCATTGTCCATTTCATCAGAAGGGTTTCGGATGGGGGCGCCCGCGTGGCCCAGCCAGTTAAGCATCCGACTTCAGCTCGGGTCATGATCTCGCGGTCCGTGAGTTCGAGCCCCGCGTCGGGCTCTGTGCTGACAGCATGGAGCCTGCTGGGGATTCTCTCTCTCTCCCTCTCTCTGCCCCTCCCCGCCCCTCCCCGCCCCCAACAATAAATAAATAAAAAAAAAGAAGGGTTTCTGACACCAGCAGACTGAAATAACAGTCGTAGCTTCTCGGAGCCCCTGTATCTAGCGGGTGCTGCACACGTTTTCTCCTGTGTCTTCCAGTAGCCCTTAGGAGGGTATGAGGAACCGAACTCCACAGCAGTCGAGTGACTTTCAAAAAGCTGCACAGCTCCTAAGTGCTGGAGTTTGATCTCAATCTCGAGTCCCTTGGCAACATAGGAGAATGGCTGGAGGGGACACGTGGGTTGTCAGGCCGGTCCGGATTATACGGCAGTAAGTGACCGATGTTTCCCATATTGGAACACTTCCGGGAGTTTCTTCCTAGTCCTTGAGCCCTTCTCTGCTACCTGCAGCGGATGCCTGGGCATCTGAAGGCCACCTGGCCCGGATGCCGTTGTTAAAGCAGCTTGGCGAAGGGGCGCCTGGGTGGCCCTGTCAGTTGAGTGTCCGACTTTAGCTCAGGTCATGATCTCACAGGTTGTGGGTTCAAGCCCCAGGTCTGGCTCTGGGCTGACAGCTCGGAGCCTGGAACCTGCTACGGATTCCGTGTCTCCCTCTCTCTCTCTGCCCCTCCCCTGCTCGCACTCTGTCTGTCTCTGTCTTTCAGAAATAAATACAAGACGTTAAAAATTAAAAAAAAAAAAAACAGCTTAGCAAAGCTGGAGGCTCCGTCTTCCGGGGTGAGTGACGTCTGGGGCGGGGGACGCATATGGCCACCCGCCTACTGGGGCTTGACTTGAACCCCCGTATCTCGAACGCACGAGAAGTCCAAGGGCAGCTAAGCCGTGCTCTGCTCCAGCCTCGTCCAAGCCACATCCAAAGGCCATCCTGTTTCCTGTTTTGTTTTGTTTTGTTTGTTTCCGGTCTCATAAATAAGGCCTCGGTAATGGCAGGAAGGGAATCCAGGGGACAGGAACACAGCATTACATCATCACATTACCTCCCCTGATGGATCTTCAAGGCCGCCAAACTCAATTAGCTCGCTGGTAATAGGCACACCAGCAGCAGGGCTCCCGCAGCCGAGTTTCTTGTTCCGAGGAAGGACACGGAAAAACAAATGACCGTGGGGCTCCCCGTGCAGCTCAACCTGCCAACCCTCCCAATGCGCCCCCTCAGTCCCAGATGCGGTTCGCTTCTGATGCCTCGGAACTTGGACCTTGGCTTTTGCCACATCTGCACCCCCAGAAACAGAACGCTGGTCCTTAGTGGTGTCCTAAGTATTTGTGCCGGTCCCCATGCTCCCACAGAGTTGCGAGTTGCTTTCTCTCCTGCAAATGACCAAGCCTTACCGGCCGCCGAGACCTAGAGAGGTCCTAGGAACAAGCGTGGAAATTCAACAAGTGGCTTTGCCTCCGTCCCCGCTTGCACGATATCCGTTCCCCTCGGACGTATCGAAAAATCAGCCAATCTCACCTCTTGGGTAAGGTAGATGACTCCCACTCAGGATTACTGCGAAGTTCAAAACTGTACTATTTTATTTAAATTTTTTTAACGTTTATTTATTTTTGAGACAGAGAGAGACAGAGCATGAACGGGGGAGGGTCAGAGAGAGGGAGACACAGAATCCGAAACGGGCTCCAGGCTCCGAGCCGTCGGCCCAGAGCCCGACGTGGGGCTCGAACTCACGGACCGCGAGATCACGACCTGAGCCGAAGTCGGACGCTTAACCGACTGAGCCACCCAGGCACCCCCAAACTGGACTATTTTAGCCGCAGCGTCATGCACATAAAGAATGTTTCCGCTGAGTGGTCCTGAGAATTTAACTTGCCGGGCCCTGTAACTGTACAGGGGGGAAACCCAAGAGAATAAGGGTGAGGGATGTCCCTCAGGCCGCATGGCTGGTTAACAGACGCACAGAAGGACTATAAACAGGCCATCCTCCGTGCGGTCCCACACGGGACGGTCTCGCTGAGCCTCTCCGGGGGGAGGAGGGAGCTCTGTCATCCCGAGGTGAGTTGCATTCCAAAGCGGCGCACAGTGGGTCCGCAGGAGCGGTCGACATGATGTCTCTCCTTCACTTGCTGAGGCTTCACTTTTAACGCCACGCTCCTTGCGCGTGGTCCTCAGGTTTACGTGTCGGGGTGGCTCTCAAACATCAAATTGGAGGCATCGCCTTCTGCGACAGGAGGGTTACACTGCACTTCCTGCGTTTTCCAGGCCCTCTTTCGCCCTAAGATTGGCTTTCCGTCCCTCTTTTAGAAACAAGAAGGGCCACTCGAGGCCCCGCGTCTCGGCTTCCGACCACAGCTGCTTCCCTGGAGGGGAACACACGGGGCCTCCGTGCTGCGTCCTAAATGCCTCATAAATCACGCGTTTCCTTGTATGAAGGATCTTCAGGGGGGCCGATCTGCTGGGTAGCTTTCTCCTCCTGCCCTCGGGCGGACTAGCAATCGCTGTGTCTTGCTCATCTTTTGCCTATTGACGGCTCCGAGAAGCCCCCACATGGGGATGCTGGTGACGTGTGGCCCCCAGGGGGGAATCACTCCAGTTCTCGAAGATTCCCCTCGTGCCCCCGTGATGCGGCCACATCACAGGAGGGCTGTGCTAAAATGTCGGTCGGGTCGGCTGGACAAATCAAACGAGAAAAGCCACGATGCTTTTCTAGTCCTAGAACTCAGAACGTTCTACCCGGAGACGCCAGAATCCGTGTGGGTGCTCCTGTGTCTTCCTGCCTGTCGCCCTCTCCTCTTCCCTCTCTGTCTTCATGACGAGGCCCCACGTGGTCCCCAGGACTACAGTAAATCAGGAGGAGGTGGGCCTGGGCTCACATCCGGGCCGTCGCTCGAGAGCAAAGTGACCTCACGCACATGAGAGGACCGCACTGCCTCTCACGAAGGACTACGACGGGGTGGAGAAAAAAGTGGAATAAAATAACAGACACAGAGTGCCCGGGGGACGGTGCATAACAGACTGCGGACTTTCTTTCGTGCTTTAGTCCATAACGGTTCTCTGAGCGCTTCCTCGGCCAGCCCGGCAGGGACACGGCACCAAATGAAACACCCGGAACCCCGCTCTCGTGGGACTGACGTTCCAGCAGAACAGCAAGTAGCAAGTAGGAGCCTTAGAATGTGCCACAGTGATGGTTGCCATGGAGAGGGATACGGCGGGGAACGGGTCAGGGAGTGTGGGGCGGGGGGAGAGGGGTTTGGCATTTGAAACGTGCCATCGGGGAGGTCGCTCGTAGAGAGGATGTCGTCGCAGATGTCGGGTGGGAGGTCCCACCTGGGTTCCCGATTGCCAGCACACGGTAGGTGTTCATCGAATGCCTCAAGGATGGATGGAGGGACGGAGACAGGTTCCAAGACCGTAGGGATTGGTGAGGTCAAGGCAGGAAACCGGGTACCCATCCAAAACCTCTTCCGTGCGGAACTTGGCCAGGGACACAGAATCTGTCCGAGTGGGGGGAATCGGGCAAGGCCTGATTTCAGGATGTCAGGACGCACGGCTAAGGGAGCGGAGAAGTGGCCTCAGGCCCGGGGAAGCAAGACGGCTCGCTCGACGTTGGACCTGAGGTCCGAGGACGACGTGATACTGATAGGAAGCGTATCAGACGCTGCACAGAAAGGGCAGCAAACAGCCGTCCTCGCCGGGGGAAGCCCCGTCCTCCGGTCTCTGAAACGGGCCTCTCGCGTGGTCTCGGGCGTGTGGGTAGAGCTCTAGAAACTCGGCTTCGACCACCTCATGCATATTCGGGCCGGATGCCCTTCCCGTGTAGAAATTCTGGAACCTGTCACTCCGGGGAGACATGAGCTCCATGCCTCCGTGAGCTCTTTCCTTTCTCCAGCCCAGGGAGGGATTTTGTGCTGAGACCGCGGCCCGGCTGGGTGCCTCAGGCAGGTCGCTCTGCTGTTGCCTCTTCTGTGAACCCACTCGGAGGCTAGCCACCTGCTTCCTCTTCGAGCTTCCCAAATGTAAGGAAGACGGAAGCAGAAATGTGATGGGACCGTTCGGCAACGTGTGAGGCAAGGTTGGAAGGACCTAGAGATGGCCTCGTGCATCTGCCTCATTTCCCCAGTACCTGACGGCAGGCAGTCCTGTGGGACACCACCCCCCTCCGCCATCTTGGGCCCACACGGACCATGGCGCCTATTGGTGTTGACACCATCGAGGTGGCCGCCGCTGCCAGCCCAGTGTTCGATGACGAATGAGAGCAAGTTGCACCCAACGTCACCCCCCAGAGAGCCTCTGCAATATGTGCACACAGGAGACACTGGGGACGTTCTTCACAGGCCAAAGTTGGCCTGGGGAAGGCTCCAGATGTCCTCATAGAGCAGTGGGTTCCCAGGGGAAAGACCAACTAAAGGGGGACTTTTCGGTGAAGGAAACAGACAACGGATGGACGTAGGTTAAAAGGAACCAAATTCTTTTTCATTATTGAAGTTTTTTATTTATGTAAGTAATGTCTACACCCCACGTCGGGCTGGAACGCACAACCCCGAGATCAAGAGTCACACGTTCTTCCGACTGAGTCCGCCAGGCACCCCAAAAGGAGCCAACTTCTTGTCTGAGACAGAGGCAAAAGACCTTGGGGTTTGGGTCATTTATGTCCTCCCATCTCCCCAGGGTCCTGGGGAGCAAAGGGGCAGACAAGCAGGTTTGGATTGACAAAGGAAATGGAGCATAGACATTGCTGACAGTGGCAGGGGGTAGTCATGGGTACTCACATCAGCAGGGGAGACAAGAGGGAGAAGGGGGTCTCCACGGGACTCTAGAGCAGGTGTCCCAGCCAGGGGGACAGAGCACCGCTGTGGGAGGAGATTGAAATTCTGGGGGAACAAAGGGCCTTTATCCTGGCAGGTCAACTGGAAACGTTGGCTGGGGACCATGCATGTTTTTTTTTTTTTTTGTTCCTTCTGGAAAGCTAAAGGAGTCAAACTGAGCTCGGCAGAGGATGGGGAGAAACTGGAGGCTCATCACAGACTCTTGATGCATGGAAATGAGGGCAGAACCTTCTGGCTTGTTCTTGTTGTTGCTGAGACCCATTGGACGTATACTCTACCTCTTAAGGAAGACTTTGGCCCCTCGGAAGCAATGGTCTTGCTTTGTTTATGAGTCCAGGGCCTCACCGGAGGAGGTAGTCCTGCCTTGGCCCCCAAAGCTGAGGGAACTACCAGCCAGAACTACCTCAGGCCGATTGCCTGCCCCCTTGGACATCTTTCTGCATACTGCCGGTGGCCGGGCGGCCCATCGCTTCCCCTGCCTCGCGGTAATATTGTCTTCTCAGAGACCACATGGAAAGGAAAAGTCTAGGAGTCAGGGTCATACCCTTCCAATTACCATCGGTCAGATGTAACTCCCGCTGGGGTGATTGCGTCAATAAGCAAGTTCAGGGTAGACTCCAAGAGGTCAGTCACACTGGGTTATGGCATTCCAACCGATATGCATTTTATGTCTGTGGCGTGGGGGCACTGGTCCAGGCTCTTGGGACATGTCCATGAACAACGCTCAGTAAGAGCCCTTACCTTGTAAAGTTTACATTTTAACAACCCATAAACAATAAACAGGGGAGTAGAGGTAAGGGATTTCTGGGGGGGGGGGGAGGGAATCACGATTTTAAATCAGGATGGCCCTTATGAGGGTATGAAATTCGAGTGAAGACTTAAAAGCAGGAAGTCAGAGGCAGAGGGAATGGCCAGTGCAAAGGCCCTGTGGTAGGAGCATGTCTGGCATGGTGAGGAAGGGCAAAGAAGGCAGTGCAGCTGGAGGAAGCATGGGGAGGGATGAAGAGATGAGGCAGAGACGTTATGGGGACCAGAGTCCGGCACATTCTGTAGGGTCTTATGGGCCCCCTGAATAAATTTGCCTCTGCTGTTAAGCAAAGTGAGGGGCCATTGAGGGATTTTGAACAGAGAGGTCCAGGAGTCACTCTGGCTAATTTGATGAGCATAGGGTCACATGGACAGGGGGCGAGGCAAAGACCGAAGCAGAGACATAATCAGAGAGGCCCCCCGGGCAGGTGGTCCCAGAAGGATTGCAGTGAATCTCGCTGCAAGGCTTGCTCGTTCATTTCTTGAGAACCTAGAAGCAAAGGTGGCCCGTGGGGGAGGGTCAGTCAGCAAGAGCAGGGGTCCTGGTCTTAGCCTGTCATCGCTGGGAGATGCAGTGTGAGGCCAGGAGCAGAGGCATCGGACGTGAGTCACGATGTGGAGTCCAAGGTGGGGCCGATACTCGGGATCCAAGACGCGTCTTCAGCAATGGCCGGGAGGCTGGGGGGCCGTCACAGGCATGCAGCCGTGCCCGTGTGTTTTATTCATTTTTCCTTTTCTAAAAGTTTGTTTATGTATTTTGAGAGAGCGAGCATGAGCAGGGGAGAGACAGAGAGAGAGAGAGGGAGAGAGAGAATCCCGGGCTGATGGCGCAGAGCCTGACGCGGGGCTCGAACTCCCGAACCGCGAGGTCACGACCGGAGCCAAAATCAAGAACCGGGGGCTTCACCGACCGAGCCACCCGGGCGCCCCTGAGCCCATTTGTTTTAAGGGAGCAAAAGCCAGGCCTTCCACGCGACCTCGGGAAAGTCACTTCCTCTCTGGCAGATTTCCCGGTAGGGGAAATGGACAAGTAGCAGGTGTCACGTGCACCGGCAGGGGAGCATCAGGGGGAATTAAGCTGTGGTTCTCAACCTTGCACGTGGGGGTCTCCAGGAGTCACTTAAACAGTCCTGGGGCTGAGGTTCCATCCCCAGAAGTGCTGGCTGAGTCGGCCTGGGCGGGGCCCGGGCGCTTCCCGTAAAACTCTCTAGAATGGTATTGTTCTTCGGCATTCCGCATCACGGCCGCCCTTTAAACGATCCTTGGACCCGTTCCTAGATTCCTTGCCAGGAGGCCTCCTGTTCTGCCAGGGTTTTGCCTGAGGGTCTCTGGTGTCTCCCTAAGAGCCACCTACTGCGGGGTTCCCAGCCCCCAAGGTCATTGGTGGCTGCCCCCCCTGCTGGCAAATCTCCTGAAGCAGTTTTCCTAATCACCTGTGGATCCTGCCTCCCTCGCCGTGGTTACGCCCCTCATTTCGTTGTAGCCGCGGAGCATGTGCAGCGGTTTCCGTTTTCTCGCAGAACCCTGGCCGGTGTCCCAGAGGATTCTGTCACGCAGCCAGGCCTGACCATCATTACTGCAAACCTTTAGGCTGGAACTTTATCTTCCTGAGCCCTGGTGGGTGACACCTGCTCCATTGCCTGCCCGAAGCCACCTGTCGTGGATTGTTTGGGGACCGCAGAGCCTGTCCCTTCTCAACGTGAGCTGTTGGCCCTTCCACCCGGGGGGGGGGGGGGGGAGACAGTTCCTCCTTGAATACGGGTGGGCCTGGCGACTAGCGTCGGCTCGTAAAACACGGCAGAAGTGATTTGGTGACAGTCCCCAAGCCTCAGGTTGCAGAGGGCTCGAACCTTTGCCTCTTGGGACGCTAGGTAGGAGACCCCCAGGTAGGAAGCCAGTCGAGGCTTCTGGGGAGGAAGCTCATGGCCACGTACGAGCATCCCATGGATGCTGTAACAAATAACCACCAACTGTGTGTCTTAAAACCACACAGATTTATTAATGTACAGTTATGGGAGCCCAGATTCCCCAAATCAGTCTCCTTAGTTTAATTTTTTTTAGTGTTTATTCATTTTTGAGAGAGAGAGAGAGAGAGAGAGAGAGAGCGAGTGAGCAGGCGGGGGAGGGGCAAACAGACAGGGAGACACAGAATCCAAAGTGGGCCCCGGGCTCTGAACTGTCAGCACAGAGCCCGACGCGGGGCTCGAACCCATGAACCGTGAGATCACGACCTGAGCCGAAATCAAGAACCAGATGCTTAACCGACTGAGCCACCCAGGCACCCCCTAGTCTCCTTAGTTTAAAGTCAAGGTGTTGCCAGACCCGCATTCCTTCTGGAAGCTCTAGGAAAGAACACTGTCCTTGATTTTTCCAGATTTCAGAGGCTGCCTCATTCCTTGGCTCAGGGCCCCACTGCACCCCACCCTATGCTTCTAGCATCATGTGTATGTTCTTTTCTGACCCTGACCTTCTGGCTTGCCCCTTTAGAAGGACCCTTACGACCACTTTGGGTCCACCTGGATAATCCAGGATAATGTCCCTATCTCTCAACCCCACCTGCAAGATCCTTTCTGCCATGTAAGGTCACATGTTCACGGGTTCTGGGGATGAGGTAGGGATGTCTTCAGGGGGCCACTATTCTGCCAACCACGGATGGCCATGGGAAGTTGCATTTGGCCCACAGGGTGCCAAGTGACCGGTGGCCCCCTCTGCCATGTTCTAGAGAGTACCGCCATGGTAGCACAGAGGTCTTGCTTCCTCAGCTGCTCCCGGGTAGCAGGGTCCTAGGGCCGGGTCCTCTGACAGGGCTTCCCATCAGCTTCATGGAAGCTTCCCCAGACCCTTGCTCTAAGTCCGGTCCTGCCCTACCTCCCCTTTCTCTGTTGTTTCCCCTGGGCATTGACCGCATCATGATCTGATGGCTCCTGGGGTTTCTCTGCCCCCCTTCTCATTTTCCCCTCACAGAAGTTTCCCCGATAAGCCTCTTAGATGTCACATCCCGACTTGGCATCCATTCGGAGGACCCACATGGGCGCGGGTCTCCCTGGGGGTTTCAAAACGCCCAGCCGACAGCCAACCCTACCTTGCGGCCTGTGAGCGAGGCCAGCGCGGACCGTCCCATGCTACGGGCCCTTCCATAAATCACAGCCACACGAATGTGTCAGAAGCCCGCAAAGCAACCTCCTCACCCGAGGCACCGAAGCTTAATTGTTCCCAGTCCCTAACTTTCGGGGTGTTTTTTTTTCAAGGTAGAGAGGCTATCACACCACTTGAGAAGATTGAGAGAAAATAAGAAAAAGGTAAGGTGGTAGAAAGCAGGATTTTGTGGGCTCAAGAGTGGCGTGGCAAGGCCGCCGCTGGCCAAGGAATCCTTCCCGGGCTGAGCTGTGTTTCTCTGACCCATTCTGTCTGCTCGACCTTGCACTCCAGATCCCTCCGGCGGCCATGTTCACACTTGGATTCGGGCCTCCGGAAGCTGCACCTGTGGGTTCTGGCCCCGCCTCTAACTGGGGTCTCGGTGCCCACCCATTCCCGCCTGGCCAGATACTCTCGGCCTTGGGTTTGATAATGAAATTCTCCCATTCCTGCTCCACCCGTTGAGCTGTGTGCTCATCTCATGCCTCCAACCTGTCTCCCCATCTCTCTGATCCCGTGCCGGGCGTCACCCTCTGACTGCACCCCCGTGGGGCGCCCCGGAAAACCTTGCCTCAAGGAGTTGGCCTCTTGGCTGAGCTTTGGGGCCGGTACCCAGCCCCAGCAGTCCGTGGCCCTTTCCCTGTTGACATTGTCCTGTCTTCTGGCTTCTGGTGCCTTCCTGGATCCCACTGCGCTCCCGTCCGCTCTGTCCTGCTGACCTGCTCTCCAGCACACCAGGACCTCCCTACCGGAGATTTTTGACTTCTTCCAGCCAGCAGGAGCACTCAGCCTGACCCTGACGCCTCTCCCCGCCTGACCCCGAGGAACTGCAACATTTCTCAAGTCAGCAGCCACGTCTTCCAAAGGGTTATTCTGGCCTTTCCCCGCCACGGTGGATTATACCTGCGACAGAAGTTGTTCACTGGAGAATCCTTTGCTGTGCCCGAAATGGTTTTCAGGTGGCAAGAATGCACTTGATTCCTGGACAGGCATTTTCCATCGGAGAGGACAAATTTTAAGCCCCTTTTCTGCACTGCCGTAAGTCAAAGGACTGTCAGATTAAAAAACAGTAGGAAGAACCAGCTCTTAGGGGGACACGTGAACACTTTCCAACCGTGGTGAGTCAATGGCACACTGAAGGCAACATAATGAATCCAAGATACCCTTTTTTTTGTTTTGTTTTCCGGAAATAAGGTGTCTTGGAGACGCAAAGTAATAGGAAATCTATTAGTCACTGTCTTGCCTGAAGCGTTTTTTGATGTTAAATTCCCTTTATATATCTTTAGGGTATTTAAAGAGATGGCATTAAACGGGCCCTACAATGTCTACAAGACTCCTCTTTAAACTTCTCAGTGCTCTTTTTTTTTTAAGTTTATTTATTTTGAGAGAGAGAGAAAGAGAGAGGGTGTGCATGAGCAGAGGAGGGGCAGAGAGAGAGGGAGAGACAATCCCAAACGGGCTGGAGGCATTTGAGCTATTCACGAACAGCCACTGACGTGGGAGCTCTGACATCTTTGTACGTGAGCTATGCAATCGCACACGTAATGTGGAATAGACACATTCCCGATGTGATCGGCCATGTGCCCCGTAGACACTTCAGGACAGTCTCATACCCAACTATATTTCCTCACATACCTCCACTCTCATGGAAATGTGGTATTTCCAGTCGTTTCCGGCAACAACGACTGAATGAATCCAGTCTAAAAAAGCAAGGAATTGAGCGAGCTGAGATTTTCCGATAACATCCAATTCCATCCCCTCTAACTTCGGTATGTATGAATACTAAAAGGGGCCACGCGTGTTCTTTATCTACATGCAAAAGACAGGTGCTTCCAGGGCTGGTTCATTGGCTCAGTGGTGTCAGGGTGCTGGGCCGACACCTCCGGATTCTCTTGGCTTTTCCTCATGGCCACAAGACGGCTGCTGCTGTTCCAGGCATCGGGACCACACACAGGGATCTGACGGAGAAAGAAAGTGTCAAAACCAAAAGTGAATTTTCTTCGGCAATTTCTTTTCTACTCTTCTTCCCCCCTCCTGAATCGGATTAAAATCTAGCTCAGAGAAAGGAAATCCCATAGATCCTAGCTGGCCGGTGCTGAAAAGGACTCCAAAATAAAGTGATCTAAAAAGTCCAATAGTTCCCCCAACTCAACAAATATAAACGTTTTCTTCTTTCGCAAGCGCAAGCTCCCCGTTGAGCGTTTCAGGATGCCAGGCGGCTTTGTTCCACGCACTGACTCAGGAATCCAGGCCGATGGCTTCCAAAGTCTTTCCGAGCATCACCCGTCCTGCCAGGGGGAAGGTGGAAAGCCCGGAAGTTCTGGTCCTGAGATTCCTTCTTCAGCAAGTGGCATATGGAACCCAAGCCTGAGTTATATGAACCGGCAGGAGCATAGTCACATGTGGGCACCGCAGCAAACGGAGCTGGAAAACACATTCCCAAGCTGGCCTTGGGGGCGGCCCCAGCTGCAGAAGTAGGTGGGCAGAATGGATTCGGGTTGCCGTTTGCTTCTGTTATCACCCACTGTGCCTGGTTTAGACAAAAGGTGACCCCTCCCTCGTTCTGGCTGAGGGACTTTCCTCCTTGAGTTCCAAGGACGCGGTGCTGTTATGGGCACTCAAAACGGAGGTTTGATTAAGAAAAAGAAAAAAAAAAAAAGAGTGAATGGGGCGCCTGGGTGGCTCAGTGGGTTGAGCGTCCGACTTCGGCTCAGGTCATGATCTCGCGGTCCGTGAGTTCGAGCCCCGCGTCGGGCTCTGTGCCGACAGCTCGGAGCCTGGAGCCTGCCTCGGATTCTGTGTCTCCCTCTCTCTCTGCCCGTCCCCCACTCACACTCTGCCTCTCTCTCTCCCTCTCTCTCAAAAATAAATGAACATTAAATTTTTTTTTTAAATAAAAAAGAAAAAGAAAAACAGAGTGAGAATTATCTATAGGGGAGGTGATAAATAGTTCTCATCACAGACTTTTCGTACAAGCAAAGGTACAACGCAGGGGGGCAAAAAAAAAAGCGATTATGTTATCATTTGGGGTTTTGTTCCTCGGAGAGTGGCACATTTAATTCCACATCAGTCTCCGGGACCCGACCCCGTGGTCTCTGGGGCAGGGACTTTGCTGGTGACATCTCCTTATGCCCCCGCCGCACCCCCGCGTTCAGGGTCTGCTAATGACCCGTAGAGATGAAGTTCGGGTTTCTGACCACAGCCGTCCGCTCTTGAACTGCTCACGCCTTTGGGGAACGGGAGCTGGGGGTCAGAGCACTTGGTGGTTTTAGCCATTGCGTACCCCGGTAGTTGAGGACAGGGTAGCGTGGTGCCTGGTTATGTTCATTTCAACACTGGGTGGCTATCGACCTCCTCAACCCGAACGATAAGACGACCTCACCCAGGGTCAGTTGGTGCCCTGTCTGTGTACAAGTTTTTTCTCTGCTCCCCACTCTCGTGGCACTTGCCACATTGCTCTTTGTAACTCGGTCACGAGGGAAAAATCAGTGTCTCCGTGCACATCCCTTCGCCTTATTTGAGAATTTAGGATCCGTGAGGTCAAGGGACATTTCTTCTTTCAGTGTTTTAAAAATTTGTCTTAGAGAGGGAGAGCATGAGCGGGAGAGAGGGGCAGAGGGAGAGAGAAAAGAGAGACTCCCAAGCAGGCTTCACGCTCCGTGTGGAGGGGGCTGGGATGGTGACCCGAACCGAAATCGAGAGTCGGATGCTCAACACCGAGCCACCCAGGCGCCCCCAGAGGACATTTCCCCCGCATCTTCCATATTGTCTGGCAGGAGAGGATTAACGTACATAAATGGTGAGCAAATGGAGTGAAACACCATTTTTCTCGGATCTCAGCCTGACCTCATGTGTCTTTCAGGTCTCCTGACAAGACTGGCCAGTTATATTTAAATGACCCACTGCGCCTTCAGAGCCATAAGCCACACTATGGAGTTTATTAATTAAGCAAATATTTATTGTGTATCTATTAGGTGCAGTAAAGTCACCTCCTACACAGCAGAGAGTGGTTTGAATGTGAACTTACTGCTTTGAACTCAGGCACTGCCCAACACTCTTAATTATAGGAATGCATGCAAACCCTTTTTTCTAGTTACAGTCAAATTTAGAGAGTAGTGGGGGTACTGAGGAGATTTCTACCAAATCATGAGCGTCCCATGGGAACTAAGTTCCCACGATCGCAAGGAGTAAAGAGTCAGTCTTCAGCCACCTTCTACGGGACCTAAAGTTACTCCGTCTTGTTTGATCTTCGGTAGAAGCTTCGACCATCATCCTTGACTCGACGTATCAGGAGATTTTGACGGGGCTGACCCTAGTAACTCAGGATGATGAGTTCTGGAAGGAGACGTCCTCTCCAGCGCAGAGCAAAGGAAATTGATCAGTATTAGCTGGGCTTGGACCCCTGGACCCCGCCTACAGAGCTCTGGTAAGTTCTCCTGGATCACATGAGAAAGCATTTATCCTAAGTTGCTGGGCGAAAATGTCTTTAAAGTAGAGCCCGGTCCCTTACACTAGTTGGTCTCCGTGGAGAATCAGTCACAGGACGTGGTCACGAGATTTGCTAGGGCCTTCCCTGCCTGACTTCCGCCTAGAACAGCAGGGCACGTGGGACCACCTGGGCTTGTTCTCAACTGGACTCGCTTGTGTGGAAGAACAGAGGTAGGGCTTTCTTCCTAGGATTAAGATCTGCAGAGCAGAGATAGAAGGAAGTTGGTAGAGGAGAATGCCAGAGAGAAAGTCATAGCCACGTGAACAAGTTTGTACGGATCACCCGCAATTGGGGCCAGTCAATGCCCTGGAATGTGATTCATCTAGAGCCTTTCCTCCACCCTAGGTGGGGACTGGGGGGGAACGAGGGGCATGATTGGGGCTCAAATCACTGGCCGCATCCAGTGAGGTGGAATGAAGTAGGAATAAATGTAAACGTCTCCATTTAAGCCCCAAATATGGTTGCACAAATAGCAAATTTGGGCCTCCTCCTAGATTCAGGGGTTTGGAGGGGCTCACAGGGCTATCACTCTGATGTCTCCATAGTGTATAGACCATCTTCGCTTGGCCCTGGTCAGACGACTTCAGTTTTGAATGATGTTTTTTTAAAACGAACACAGGGGCACCCGGGTGGCTCAGTTGGTTGAGCGTCCAACTCTTGATTTCGGCTCGGGTCATGATCTCACCGTCGTGGGATCGAGCCCTGCGTTGGGCTCTGCACTGGTAGCGTGGAGCCTGCTTCGGATTCTCTCTCTCCCTCTCTCTCTTCCCCTACCCAGCTTGTGCTCTGTCTCTCTCTCTCAAAGAAAACAAAAACAAAAACAAAAACAAAAACAAAAACAAAACACAAAACAAAGCAAAACAAAAAACCCAGGCACCCAGACGATGTATAGATTGTTTAGAGGAAATTCATAAACAGTATAAGCAACTGAATTAAAGTGGCTATTTTGGGGCGCCTGGGTGGCTCAGTTGGTTGAGCGGCCAACTTCGGCTCAGGTCATGATCTCGCGGTCCGTGAGTTCGAGCCCCGCGTCGGGCTCTGTGCTGACAGTTCGGAGCCTGGAGCCTGTTTCAGATTCTGTGTCTCCTTCTCTCTCTGACCCTCCCCCATTCATGCTCTGTCTCTCTCTGTCCCAAAAATAAATAAACTTAAAAAAAAAATTTAAAAAGTGGCTATTTTAATTGTTCCCATTCTAGGATTTCAAGGTGCTGAAAATCTAAAGGGAGCTGGGTTTGTTGAATTCCTATTATGCACACTGTTGGTAGGCGCAGTATGCGAATTGCCCACTTTGACCATTGTGGCCATTGTTCTTATTTTACGGATAAGGACATCAGGGCTTCCAGCCGCTAGTTCTAGGCGATTTTCCTGCAGTCCCACAGCTAATGGGCAGCAAACCGGGACTCGCCTCTCCCTTCCTCCCAATTCAGAAGTACACGTTGCTTCTACCACACCGAGCATTGAACATTGTGTGATTTTAAGATTGCATGCTTCGGTGATCCTGAAGAATGCTTCTAAAGTTGCAGGGTTCCAAGACTCCGCAGACCCAGCTTGGCAAGAGAGGTGTGGGTAGGAGGATGGCTGGGGGTGGGGGCGGGGGGGGGGGCAGGGAGCAAGAAGGGGCAGGGAGACCAGAGAAATCACAAAGGTGATTATTCACTCCAACAAAGCATTCTTGTGTATTTCTCTGCATTTCTACCAGGCAGGCCTGTGACCTGAGAACCACTCCCTTGGAACCAGGGTTTTTCTCATTTCCTGGCTCCTAATCTAATAGAAATGTCTAAACTAGTTGGCTGGCTCTGGCAGAGAGAGGGGAAAAACAATCTAGGATCGATCACTGCATGTGAAACGGCATCTGCAGGAAAGATGTCAGGAAGGGACAAAGCTCTGTTCACCCCGGTGCTTCTCCTGGCAACCGCTGTTCGTCCCTTGGTCTCCTGCCTGCACCTCGAGAAAGGTGTCGGGCAGGGTCGTCCAGAGGGGAGCCTGGCCAGGGCGCCACACCTCTGCCAGATGCCAGCTGACGCTCTGACTTTCTTTGCAACTTGACTAAATGCCTCTTTGCTGGTTGCCAACCAGAGGGTCGGACCTCGAGTGTCCAGACTGTGGTCTAAAAGAACTCCTTACGGCATTAAAAAAAGAATAATATCCAGTGCAGAGCTTCCAGGGGTTTTCTGAAGCTCCAGCTATCCCCCTTGGACAATCAATGCCAAGTCCTTTCCCAGCCAGGATCCATGTAGCAGGAGGCAGAGTCCTAAAACACCCTTGTAAAACAGTGTGTTTCCATTTGTAATCCAAGGGACAGCACTAAGAATCAACAGGCATGTGGGTGGAGCCCTACCCCGGTCCCAACTACAAATGAGAGCCTCCAAAATCTATCCGTGCTGGTCACCTAACGTACTGGACCCCAGGAGGCAGATATGTCCAACAAAGAGCGTTCCCTGTCCTTAGATGTTTATGGTTATCACATTAAATTATTATTTTTTAAGTTTATTTATATACTTTTGAGAGAGAGAGAGAGAGAGAGAGAGAGCAAGGGAGGGGCAGTGAGAGAGGGAGAGAGAGCAAGGGAGGGGCAGTGAGAGAGGGAGAGAGAGTGCCAAGCAGGGACTGTCAACACAGAGCCCGGTGCAGCGCTCGATCCCATGACCATGATATCATGACCTGAGCTGAAATCAAGAGTCGGACACTTAACCAACGGAGCCACCAGGCACCCCTCATTTGACATTATTAACCAAACCAAATTAAACGCTTCTCAGATTTCACCAAATTTTTCACTAATGTCCTTTTTCTGTTTCAGGATCCAGCTCAAGATTGCATTTAGTTAGTTTTATTACTTTAATTTAATTTTCCCACAGCCTTGTTGCAGTAGAATTGATTATATAAGATGATCACATTAGGGGAGTCAGGGTGAAAGGTCTCCAGAAACTCTCACCTAGGGCTGGGATCGGGGTGGGGATGGGAACATTGACTGTCAAGGAACATGAGGGGACGTTCTGGGGCAATAGGAACGTTATAAATTTTTATTATGGTGGTGTTTACATAGACGTATACGTTTGTCAAAACTCATCAAACTGTATATTTAAAGTAAGTGTATTTAACTGTATGTAAATTATACCTCAAGAAAGTTGACATTTAAAAATCTTTTAAATCGGGCGCCTGGGTGGCTCAGTCGGTTGGGCGGCCAACTTCGGCTCAGGTCATGATCTCGCGGTCCGTGAGTTCGAGCCCCGCGTCAGGCTCTGTGCTGACAGCTCAGAGCCTGGAGCCTGTTTCAGATTCTGTGTCTCCCTCTCTCTGACCCTCCCCCGTTCATGCTCTGTCTCTCTCTATCTCAAAAATAAATAAACGTTAAAAAAAAATTTAAAAAAATAAATAAAATAAATAAAAATCTTTTAAATAGAAATAAGATCACATCCCTCCTGTCCATAAAATCCTTCAATGGCTTCCCAGTACACATGAAATAAAATTCAATTTTAAAACAATGAAAATAAATCAAATGACTCTAATAAAATGTTGGTTAAGGTCCTCAAGATACAAAGAGCACTCATTAACCAACAAGAAAATGGGCTTGGGTCACGAATGGGCAATGTATAAGGAAATAAGAATGGGTAATCACATTTGAAAATAAGTTTAGCTCTATTAATAATAAAATAAATGTAATTTGTAATGAAAGAACGGAAGATTATCATGCAGTGGTTTGTTCAAGGCTAGAAACAAAGAGTCAGGCTTCCTCAACAGCCCTTCATCTGAGGAGCTGGCCAAGTCCCTTTCTATCAGGATTCTCTTTTTCCTGCTTCCTAGTCACTCTCTCCAGTGAAATGAAGTGTCAAAGAAAAATTATGTTTAAATAGATGTGACCGTGTTGCCCAGACTCTTTGGCAGAGGCTACAAAGGCAGAGAACAGCATGAAAGGTGCCAAGTACATGAGCTTCCTTAATTAAGGTCCCAGACCAGTGCAGGACGTGCTAAGAGATCGTGAAACTGTTTCAGCCAGCGATGGTCCCACCACACAGGCTGCTTCTGTAGGAATCGATTCAGGACGATGTGAACAATTTATTTGGAGAAAGGCATTGGTATGTCCCGATTCCCCTCCCATGGGGGCCCCAGGTCAGGAAAGGGGGGGTTGGAGTTGGGGACACGGGGAACCAGATGCTTGATCCACTTGGGCCTGAGGGGCTACGGGATGGGTTTGAACTCACACCGTCTCCCCCAAGGCGAAGACAGGACTGGACCGGAATGGTCTGTGACCAGAGCAGGCAGGGCGGAGCCTGGGGAGGTCTCTGTGTGTGAGATGTTAGAATTGCTAAGGGGACAGGAAGGACAAGTGACCCCAACAGAGTGGGTGAAAGAGCTGTGAGTAGCCAGGGGGAGGAGGCATCGCCATTAAGGGACACACAGACACGAGGTATTCCTGGTGATGGGGAAGGTCTCCAAAGAACCCTCAAGGGCCTCCCGTGAGAAAGAGAACTGCCACACCCCGGAGGCCCAATCACAATCGCAAAGGTGTCCTTCAAGTAAGAAGGTCCCTGCCCCTTGTCTTTCCCCCTTAATCCTCTGCAACCCTGGAGGGACCCAAAGTACAGCCAGAAAGTGGTGGATTTTGAACAAGAGGGAAAGAGGCGACCATCTACTGTCCCCCTGTCAGGGCTGA
The DNA here is from genome assembly GCF_023721935.1 of Panthera uncia. Classification (NCBI taxonomy): domain Eukaryota; kingdom Metazoa; phylum Chordata; class Mammalia; order Carnivora; family Felidae; genus Panthera; species Panthera uncia. The sequence goes on along the minus strand of NC_064815.1, from coordinate 22,846,692 downwards.
TCTGGGGAAAGGAGGAAATTTTAAGTGGAATGATAGTTTATTTATTTATTTGCTTAATATTTCTTTATTTTGAGAGAGAGAGAGAGAGAGAGAGAGAGAATCCCAACCAGGCTCCACACTCAGCGTGGAGCCCGACTCTGGGCTCAATCTCATGCCCGTGAGATCATGACCTGAGCCAAAATCAGGGGTCAGACATTTAACTGACTGAGCTACCCAGGTGCCCTGAATGAGAGTTAAGATACGACTCTAGACTGTAGTTTTTAAATTTTTTTTTTAATGTTTATTTATCTTTGAGACAGAGAAAGAGCACAAGCAGGAGAGGGTCAGAGAGAGACGGAGACACAGAATCCGGAGCAGGCTCTGGGCTCTGAGCTGTCAGCACAGAGCCCGACGTGGGGCTTGAAACCACGAACCGTGAGATCATGACCTGAGCGGAAGTTGGACGGTCAACCAACTGAGCCACCCAGGCGCCCCACTAGTCTGTAGTTTTTAAAAACACTTAGAAAATGTTATTCTTTGTTATGATGTCTCGCTCTCTCTTTTTTTTTTTTTTTGGCCTGAACGTGATTGGGGGATGTCTGATTACCCTAAACTGCCCTAAAAAGCTGAAAGACTGAACTAAAACGATAAAATGAAAAACTTAACTAGCACGATAAGTCCATAAATACATAAATCAATAAAGAAATAAATAAAATATAAACCATCAATCAAGAAACTACATTAATCATATAATTGGGCCATGAGACATGCAGCTTTTATATATGAGAAAAACTCTTAGCACAAGCTTATGCCTCCCTCCTGCTTCCTGAGTCGTCGCGTGGATGAAATACTCTAAATGAACATTTAGACCACCTTGAGCAGAATCTCATAATGTCCCTATTATCCTCTCATAATGCCAAACACCCCTGGAAATGTTCTGCTCATGGTGTTACATTCAATCCCCTATCATTGATTTCTGTAAGAAATATAATAAGGTTCTTTCATGGAACAGAGCTTCTCAAAGCATCGGTGTGTGCAAAAACATACCACGGCCATATTTTGTCTCCTTGGTGCCGAGAATTCCTCCAGAAACTTAGTCTTCCTATTTGATAAGAAATGCAGAATTTCGCCCCATTGGTTTGAAAGAAGCCGCTTTTTCATGTCGAGAGATCTGGTGTTTCCTGGGTGTCGTTCTACGGACGGCAGATAGTGACTCCCATAGCCCACCTGCCGAACTCTCTCCTGTGATGCATGGGGTTCCTCTTACCTTTTCTTCTCTTGCAGACAGAATTAGCCAGTGATAACTTGTTTTGTAAAGATTTTTTTTAAATTTATTTATTTGTTTTGAGAGAGAGAGAGAGAGAGAGAGAAAGAGCAGGAGAGGGGGAAAGAGAGAGAGGGAGAGAGAGAGAATCCCAAGCAGCGGAGGGATTCAGGGCAGAGCCTGATGCAGGGCTCAAATTCACGAGTTGCGATGTCATGACCTGAGCTGAAATCAAGAGTTGGAGGCTTCACCGACTGAGCCACCGAGGTGCCCACCCCCCTACTCATGGTAACTTATAATACCCGTATCTGGTATATGCCCCTCCTACCTGGTCAACCCCTCCTTCCTCTTTTCCCTGCTCTATGTGGCGGCTTTAAAACCTGATTTCAAATCTGTTGACACTCTACCCATCAAGTTTGATGGCCTTCCTCTTGTACATGAGCTGGTCTTAGTGAGCCACTTTTCAGAATATGGCAGAAGGGATGGTCTGTGCCATCCAGGGCTGGGTCATGAAAGGTAACACAGCACAACGACCTAGACGCTGTCTTGGGACACTCGCTCTTGGAATCCAGCCACCATGCTGGATCCCAGGCCACATAGAGAAACCTTGCATAGGTGTTGCGGCCAACAGCAAGGCCGGGGTCCCAGCTCACAACTGGCATCCACCACCGGGCCTGTGCATGGGGAAGCTTCAACATGAGTCCAGCCCACTCATGGTCTGACTGCAACCACAGGAGGAGCCTCGAGAGAGAGCCACCCAACTAAATCCAGTTGTGTGACAGATTCCAATATGTGATTGTTGTTGCTTTAGGCCATAAAGTATAGGCTGGTTTGTGACACAGCTGTAGATGATCAGAACATGGCCAAACTAGGGAAACTCTAGAATGTTCATTCTCTCTGAAACGCCATTTCCATTCTGGGTTATATATGTTATGTGTTTATTTATTTGTTTGCTTTTTCGTTTTGGTTTAAGTTTTTTTTTTTTTAATTTTAATTCCAGTTAGTTAACGTACAGGGTCATATTCGTTTTGGGTCATGCCTTATGACTTAGAATCCAAACGGAAACAACTTTTAGGCAGAGAGCAATTTTTTAACGGCAACATATTGGGAGGAACCATTTCCCTGTTACTGCAACACTTGAGCAACAATACTATCCCAAAGTCACACAATGAGATAGTAGGAAATTCAATGAAATACGACGGAGCGGTCAACATGTCGAGGCTTTCCAGTCTAGACAAATAACATCCTCGTAGCTCCCTGTGATTCCCCGCCAAACACAATGATACATTCCGAAAATAATATAAGAGTCAACTAACCACAACTCTGAAAGTTGGTAAGAGGAAGAAGACATAATGGTTTGGGACCCTGGCATTGGAGGAAAAACGCAGTAGCAGAGTGTCTGATGTCCGCTCTCGCCCAACAGAAGGTAACCCAGACCAGTATGGCCCAGTCCTCAACCCAGCATCATCTTCCCCTGGGTCAAATGGGGTGGGGGGGAGAGTGGCATAACTTCAGTAGGATGAGTAAGTGGCCAAGGGAAGCACCTTCCCCTACTGTTGGGTCAGAGACTCCCCTCCCTCACTGAGAGATGTTGGGGCAGAGACATGGACCTGTCAAGAGAAACCTGCTACAACACACAACCTCCCCCCACCCCAAGGCTCTTTGTCCAATAGACCTGAGATTCTGTGTCACCACCCAGAGACACTGAGAAGACATGACACCAGGAAGGGATTCTACCACAACCGCCTCTGGTCTGGGGAAGCACTCTCGGACCCCTCTGAGAAGGGAGGTGTCCCACCACAAGTACTAGGCCAGGGAAACCTCTGAAGTAGACCACCTCCCCAGCTTTACGAGCATTAAAGAAATTGAACTTGTGATTCAAGAGCTCGGCCAAATGAAACCTCAACGAGAGGTCACTACGCATCTATCAGAATGACCAGAAGAGTGACAATACTGAATGCTGGCAAGGGTGTGTAGAAACTGGGTCACCCACTCGTTGCTGGTGGGAATGTAAAATGGTAAAGCCACTCTAGAAAACAATTTAGAGGGGCGCCTGGGGGCTCAGTCGGTTCAGCGTCTGTCTTCGACTCAGATTCGTGAGTTCAAGCCTCGCGTCGGGCTCTGTGCTGACGGCTCGGAGCCCGGAGCCTGCTTCGGATTCTGTGTCTCCCTCTCTCTCTGCCCCTCCCCTACTAGCTCTCTCTCTCTCTCTCTCTCTCTGTCTGTCTCTTTCTCAAAGATAAATAAACATTAAAAAAATTAGAAAACAACCTTGTGTTTTCTTACTGAGTTAAATGCACAAATATTGCATGATCCCACAATGGCGTTCTTGGGCATTTATTGCAGAGAAATGAAAACTTAGTTCCACAAAAAAAAATCCCGTGTGTAGCAGGTTTATTAGGAATAGCCCCAAGTGGGAACTAGCTCAGCTGTTTTTCAACAGGGGCAAGATGAAACAAAGTGTAGCATATACATACCGTGGGACACAGCCTAGCAACAAAAAGAACCATTTTCCCCCCTTCGTTATAGCTGAAAGTTAGTACCTCCTTCCACCTTCTTCCTGTTTCTACCATCCACCCCACCCACCATCCAGCCCCTAGCAATTACTCTTCTATCCTATGTTTCCATGAGTTTGAATTTTTTTTTTTTAAGATTTCACGTACAAGTGAGATCACACAGTATTCATCTTTCTTTGTCTAGCTTATTTAACTTTGAATAATGCCACCAAGTTCCTTCCATGTTGTTTCAAATGGCAGGGTTGCCTTCCTTCTCATGGCTGAATAATGTATCTGTTGAATATTGTTCAATTATATATATTATAAACACACACACACACACACACACACACACACACACACATATATATGGAACATCATCCATTCAGCCATTGATAGACACTTAGGTTGTTTCCATACCTTGGTTGTTGTGAATAATGCTTCTGTGAACATAGGAACGTAGATATTTCTTCAATATACTGATTTTTCATTTCCTTTCAACAGATATCCAGCAGTAAAATTGCTGGCTCATAGGCTAGTGCTGTTTTTAATTTCTTGGGGAAACCCCACACTGTTTTCCATAGGAACAAATTATCCCAAAATGTACATGAATCTCCAGGAATGATGCAGAGTGAAAGTCAATGTCAAAATGTCACGTACTGTGTGATTCCATTCGAATGACGAAATAGAGAAATGGGGAACAAAGCAGGGGATGGCAGGAGTCAAGGACAGGGTGGAAGAAGGAGAGGGTTGATGTGGTTCCCACAGAACAGCACAGGGGACCCTTGTGGGGATGGAAATATTCAGACCCGATCGTGATGGATACAGGGATCTACACATCTGACAAAATTGTGTAAGACCAAGGGTGTGAGCACCCGGGTGCACACGCACACAAAAGAAATGAGCTATAAATACAACTGGAGAAGTCTGAATAAGGTCAGTGGGTTATGTCAATGTCAACAACCCGGTGCTAACATTGTACTATGGTTTTGCCAGCTCCTACCACTGGGGGAAACGGGGTTGAGTACTGCGTATTTTTTCTTACAACTGTATGTGAATCTATGATTATCTCAGTAAAACTTTTAATTAAAAATCATGTTTACGAAGAGGCTGTGATAGTATGCAACAAATCGTTTACAACATAAACCAGAGGCTGTAAAAAATTAAAATAGTCGTAAAATTTATGCGCGGCACCATTTTGGCAAGTAGATTCAAATAAAGTAAAAATCAAAAGTGTATACAATTTAAAGTTAAGAGAGAAATGGGAAATCCCAAGGAACACAAAAAACACCACGTTAAAATTTTATTTTCTAAATTTTCTACCACGAGCACATGAGACTTGTGTGATAGAAGACATAAACTTTCTTAAAGTAGACATTTGTACCCACTCTTAGATCCTTAGTATTTATCAACGCCATTAGAGACCCACATTTCTCAATAAACGCTTCTGGAAACTCAGTCTGAATGGTACATCTGTATGTAGAAGGAGAAGCGGGAGTCTTCAAAAGCTGAGTCTCAATGAAAAAAAAAATTAGACATCAGTCAGTGGGTTCAGGAGATGAACCAATGGAGGTGGTAGCCATGTCCCTACCCCTTTCTGGGTCCTTGGGACTTGTGGCATATTGGGATCACCCGCTCTGCTCTTGCTGAAGGCTGATCCCCTGCCTCCAGGATGGAGTCCTCTCCTATCCCACGACTGACGGACTTCCGCCTTGGGTTGAAAGTATTCAACTGTGAAGACACGATTTCAAATCGGCCTGCCTGTTTCGGTATGCACAAACCCCTCCACAACACAGAGATCTCTCCGGGGAAATTTTGAAAGGAGGTAGAGGTGCTGAAAGAATCTGGAGAAGATTGTTTTCTGCACGGAGAGTTCTGAGTGAAATTAGGTTGTACCCCGAAGTCACCGGGCTAGAAAATACTGGGGGAGAAAAACGATCCCCTTTGCAGCACGAAGAATAGTGTTTCATTTCTAAATGAAGGAAAGCTATCACCGAATTACAAAAAAAGCAGAAGGCACCTGAGAGACCCACCATCATGTTCAACAACATCAGGTGGCCCCATTACATGTAGCCTATAGACACGGTGGCCCCAAGAGTTGTGCAGGGTACAACTTCCGTGACCGTATTCATCAATTCTGCTGAATCCAGTCACTGCCAACACTGCTTTTCCACCCCCTTGTACTGAGATACGATCCCTTCGAGAGGCGGAAAGTGCCAGAGAAGGGAAAGAGTTCGTCCAAGGTCACGCGGCTAACCACAGAACCCGGATTCTTGAGTTTTAGACCGATTCTCTTTCCTCTCTACAATGCTTCCTGGAAGAAATGTGTTTACTGAAAAAAAAATTTTTTTTTTGTCTTAAACGTATTCGTTTCAAGTATCCATGGCTGGAACCCAAACTGGGGCGGTTGTCATAATATTGAAACAAGAGTTGAATTGGGGGCAGATTCTTTTTTTTTTTTTTTTAATTTTTTTTTTCAACGTTTTTTATTTATTTTTGGGACAGAGAGAGACAGAGCATGAACGGGGGAGGGGCAGAGAGAGAGGGAGACACAGAATCGGAAACAGGCTCCAGGCTCCGAGCCATCAGCCCAGAGCCTGACGCGGGGCTCGAACTCACGGACCGCGACATCGTGACCTGGCTGAAGTCGGACGCTTAACCGACTGCGCCACCCAGGCGCCCCATGGGGGCAGATTCTAAGTACGGTTTTCTCATATGAAATGACAATAATAATAACACCTGCCTTTTAGGGTTGTTTAGGGAGTTCATATATATAGAACACTTAGAACAGCACCTGTCATATAGAAAGCACTTTGTAAGTATTAGATATTGTATTATATTATGTTATATTATATTATATATTATAATATTATTACCAACATAAATGAAATGAACAATAAATGAAATGTAGACCCTTCAGAGAACGTGTACTTTTCATTTATGCTTCCAGAAGACTTGGCATGGCTTTGAGAAAGTGCTCTATTAATCTCATTTGATGATGGATGGACAGATGGATGGATAAATAGATAGAAGGAAGGATGGATGGACGGATGGATTGATGGATGGATCAATGGATGAGAAAGGGATGGATGGAACAATGGAGTGATGGACGGATGAATGTGTGGACGGATGGGATAAATAAATGAATAAATAGCCGGACGAATAAGTTCAAGTTCATATGATTAAGCAACCTGTTAGCTCCATAGAATGAGTCTTTCTCACCAGATGCTTTTTGCATGGAGAATAAAGACAGGAGGTTAGTCACGGATGATATGTTAGAGTTTTGGTCTCTTCAGTGCTGCAGAGTCTGCTAATAGTGAAGAGAGAGAGCTGTCAGGGCCCCACATAAATCCAATGATGGCTGAATGCTCAACTGAGGGAGATGGGAAAGACAGTGTCAGCCAGGCTTCTGCTCCCAGATGCTGAGATATTCTGTAAAGAAGTATATAGAGGGGTGCCTGGGTGGCTCAGTCTGTTGGGCGTCTGACTTTGGCTCAGGTCATGATCTCACGGTTCGTGATTTTGAGCCCTGCATTGGGCTCTGTGATGATGGCTCAGAGCCTGGAGCCTGCTTGGGATTCTGTGTCTCCCTATCTCTCTGCCCCTTCCCTGCTCACTCTCTGTCTCTTTCTCTCTCAAAAATAAATAAACATTAAAAAAATAAAAAAAAAAAGAAGTATATAGAAATGAAACAGGCAGACGGACCATGTCACAGATCACCCAAGTTGAAACAGATCTTATAGATGACCTAAACCATACTCTTTCTCCTGTAGCACACACCCACACATCCACACCCCAAAACCGAGGCTCATCAAGAGAAAGGGGGTAAATCAAGGGGGCAAATCTAATGTGTTCTGACTCCCAGCTCTTGGATTCCAGGACACAGTTTTCTCTCTCTCTCTCATGATTATTCTCCTACCAACCTATCTCAGAGGCTGCTTGTTCCTTAGCCACTTTTGCTAGATTCTTCTTGTTTTCCTGACTTTAGAACGTTGCAGGGCCTGGGGCTCAGTCTTCTCCTCCCTTGTCCTCTACCCTCATTCCTTAATATATGTGATATATTATATCCTAAGCCTTTATTTTTATTTTATTTTATTTTTATTTTTTTTAACGTTTATTTATTTTTGAGACACAGAGAGACAGAGCATGAACGGGGGAGGGGCAGAGAGAGAGGGAGACACAGAATCGGAAGCAGGCTCCAGGCTCCGAGCCATCAGCCCAGAGCCCGACGCAGGGCTCGAACTCACGGACCGCGAGATCATGACCCGAGCCGAAGTCGGACGCTTCACCGACTGAGTCACCCAGGTGCCCCTATTATATCCTAAGCCTTTAAATGCCATATATGCATTGGTGGATTCTAAACTCACGACTTCAACCCAACCCCTCCCTTAAACTCCATGCACTCACTCCATATTACCATGTCCATGAATAGGGGTCTCATGCCAAAAACCAGGTTTTGATTTTTGTTCCCAGACTGAACCCCTGCCTCCGTCTACCCCATCTCAGGCAATGGCCATCCAGCCCTACGTGGTCCAGGTCAATAACCTCGGGATTGTCTTTTGTTCCTCTCTCTTGCTCTGTATGACTAATATATTAGAAAACCCTGCCTGCTTTTTGTGCAAAACATATTTAGTATCCCAGCACCTCTCTTAACTGACCTCCCTGCTTTGATTCTTGTCTTCCCATAGTCTACGCCCTTATAGAATGATCTGGCTACTGCTACCCTCCGACCTCATTCAACCTCATCTCTCAGCACTCTCTGACTTTCTTACTCTGATCGGCCACACCAACCTCTTAACTCTTCCTAAGACCTACTGGGCATGCTCCCATCTCAGGGCCTCTGCATCAACCTCTCTCACTCTCTCTCTCTCTCTGAAATGCTATCCCCAGTTTCAGTAGATCTCTTCTGCTTCTTGTATCTTCCCTTGCATTCCTTCTGCTAGCGTGGTGGACATAAAGCAGTCAATGGGTTAAGTAATGCTGGGGCTCTCTTCCCCTGTTGGAGATCAGGAGGGTGACCGTGAAAGGCCACCTGATGGGAAACCTTCCATCATGAGGTAGAAGGCTAGATTACTCTCAATTCAGGTGTCTAGGGCCTAGACTACTCCATAAGACTGTTTTGTCACGAAGAGCTCTGAGATACGGTCCCTAAGGGGCACGCAAACTTGCCAGAACTTTTTTATCCCCTGCATCTTCGTTGTTTGTGTCTTTTGAGCTCTGAAACCCAGGCTGGAGAGTGTTTTCTTATTTTTATGCGTTGTTACGGCTATTTGCGAACAAACGTCATCTCACATTTTGGACCGGGAGCGTCTCAAAGCTGGACCTTCACAGCTTTATAGTCTCTCCCATTTCTGCCCCTGAACACGATACAGAAGAAGTCCATGCTAATAGGGAACATTGATGGGGCACGTGCGATGGGCTAATTGTAGAGGTTGTTTGCAAAAACGGTGGGCCTCAAGAGGCCTTGCACGGATCTGCTGAGTCTCCTGGAGCTCGGCCGAGTCTCCGCTGGCCAGCCTGCTGGAGGGCGAGAGACCACATAACACAGCTGAGGGCGTTCTGGCCCGGCCAGCCCCAGCCGGCCTGGCAGCCGTCTGCGGATACACGAGGAAGCCTAGCCAAGGCCAGGGCAACGACTCAACAGCTCCCCATTCAAGTTGTCAACCCACAGAACCGTGAAGCAGATCACTGGTTGTTGTTTTAAGCCGGGGGTGGGCCAACTGTGGCCCACCAGCAAAATGTGGGCTGCCTCCTGTTTTTGCAAATACAGTTGTACTGGAACACCCCTCCCGCAGGTGTCTATGTATCCTCCATAGCTATTTTCACATGGTGGCAGCAGACCTGGGTCGGCACGACAGCGCTTGAAATATTTGCCGTCTGCCCCTTTACGGAAAACGTTAGCGAACCCTGTTTCAAAGTCACTAAGTTTGGGGGCGGTTTATTAGCTCCAGGAACTCAGCCAAACATTTTAAATTATCGCGCATTTTCATTTCAACCCAGCTTAGGCGTATCGCGCCCATGTTACAGATGAGGAAACTGAGGCACAGGAAGGGAGAGTGATTTGCACATGGCGGAGTCCAGAAGAAACAGTCTGGCCTCACAGCTGTGTGACGCTGGCAGACTGACTTAGTAAGTAGTGTTATGTGGACGGATGCCTGTCTGAGGGAATATATAGCTGAATAAGGAGTCCAGATAACTTCCTCCGAGGAGGGGACGGAGAGGATAATGACCCTGGTGTCAGTGGTGTGCTACTTGTGGGCCAAACTGAAAGGGTTAGGAATGTCCACCTCTAGACCTTAAGGGTTCCTGAAAAGTCTTGCACCTGTGCCCCAATGGACATCTCAGAAGAATCACGGAAATACATTCCAGGGGTAGTGGGGGGAAGGCAGGGGTGAAGGTGAAGGAAGGGAAGGTTTAGAAAAAGAAAGGAAAGCCATCCAAACTCTATTGAGGATAGTCTTCTTCTTCTTTTCTTAAAAGTTTGTTTATTTTGAGAGACAGAGAGGGCAAGTGGGGAGGGACAGAGAGAGAGGGAGACAGAATCTCAAGCAGACTCCCCACTAACAGCACAGAGCCCGAGGCGGGGCTCGAACCCACGAACCGTGAGATCATGAGCTGAGCCGAAGGTGGATGCTCAACCGACCGAGCCACCCTGGCGCCGCCCCAAGGATAGTCTTCCGTTATGTTTCTGGTATCCGTCTGATCCCTGTTGTTGATTTTGGATATCCAGAAGGCAACCACGAATAAGGCAACCACTAAAATCTACTAAGGCAGAATCAGTCTAGAATCAATCTGTTACTGGGGAGATCGGGAGGCTGACCAGGGGTCATTTTCAAATGGGGCAAGGAGACCCCCAATCTGTCTTAGACCCAAGCTCTGGTCTTTACTGGCCCAGCCTCTTCTGGAATGAGTGACGAAGCTCGTTGATTGGTACCCTTGCAGTAGAGTGGGACGTCCTCCCTCCCCCCGCCCCACTCACTTCTTTCTCAAGATCAGGAGCGTGGGGGCAGCACGGCTCCCCATCCCAGACAGAACAGAGATCTCCCTTGATTTTCTCAGCATCCTTCCCCCCAACCCCCCAACCACGCTGATACTATTCAATAACCCACATTGACTTCGGGAGGAGAAAAAACAATGTAATTGTTAAAGCATAAATCCCTTTAAATGCTAAGATCAAAAGGAAGGTTTCCATCCGATGACACATAATTAAACATGCAGACGTGCCCAACTTTGATTCATGAATGCTTATGCACTTCTAAATTGTTGCCAGGGAGATCAGAGCCTGAGAAAATTAAAACCATTACGCCTCAAAAGGATACATGATTTTCACAGCTTTCTAACGTGATTTCCTGTTGTGCCGAACTTTATGTTTTCCCATTTTCTCCTCCCCGCCTCTGTAGCGACGTTCAGGGCTGAACACAAGCAGCTTTGCAAACATTCTTGGCTTGAGAATTCCCGCAGGCCCAGCGTGATGTGAGCACAGAGCCAGGCGACAAGGCCCACCGTTTTCCTACTGCTTTATCTACCACCACGGGGCGAATTCCTGTCTTATAGTCCCTGCGGATGGTCTCAGATGCTTGGTTGACAGGATGGCAACATGGCACTCGAAGGCCCCAAACACATAAGGCGTATTCGTCAGGGTTCTCTAGAGAAACAGAACCAACAAGCTCCATGTCTGTATCTGTATCTGTATCATCCATCTAAGTAACGAGAATTATTGGGGCGCCTGGGTGGCTCAGTCGGTGGAGCTTCCGACTTCGGCTCAGGTCGTGATCTCACGGTTCACGGGTTCGAGCCCCGCGTCGGGCTCTGTGCCGACAGCTCGGAGCCTGGAGCCTGCTTCAGATTCTGGGTCTCCCTCTCTCTCTCTCTCTCTCTGCCTCTCCCCAGCTCGTGCTCTCTCTCTCTCTCTCTCTCTCTCTCTCTGTCTCTCAAAAATAAAATAAGAAAACATTAAAACAATTTTAAAGAGAATTATTGTAAGAAGTGGCTCAGGGGCGCCTGGGTGGCTCAGGTGGTTAAGCGTCCGCCTCTTGGTTTCAGCTCAGGTCGTGATCTCGCGGTTCGTGAGTTCGAACCCCGCGTCAGGCCCCGCACCAGACCGTGCCGAGCCTCCTTGGGGTTCTCTCTCTCCTTTTCTCTCTGCTCCTTCCCCGCTCACGCTCTATCTGTATCTCTGAAAAAAAACAAAAAAACAAAAAAACGAATTGGCTCACGCAATCATGGAAACTGAGACATCCCAAGATATGCCATGCATAGGGTGGATTCCCAAGGACAGCCAGTGGTGTAGTTCGGTCCGAGTCGAAAGGTCTGAGAACCGAGGACGCAGATCATAAAGATTCCGGTCTGGGTCAGCACACCTAAGATCAAGGAAAGCTAAAGGCGGAGAATTCGATGCCCAGCTCAACAGCCAGGCAGGAAGGGCCAAGTGCCTCCTTTCTCCACCTCTTCGTCGTATCCAGGATCCCAAAGGATGGGATGATGCCCATCGACCCTGGGGACGGCAAACGGCTTCTCCGAGTCTACTGACTGGAGGGCTAATTTCATCTAGAAACACTCTCAGAGACACACCCTAAAACGATGTTTAGCCAAATGTCTTGCTACCCTGTGATCCAGTCAAGGTGTCACCTAAAAGCAGCCACCACGCGAGGCGTCTCCATTTACCCCGCGGGGGTCTGAGCAATCAGAGCCTCCTCGCTCCAGCGTCTTCTGTCGGGTTCCCCCAAAAGTAGACCCACAGACAAGTATTTGAGTGCAGAATGGGGTGGGAAACACCACAGGGGGCTGAGGAATGAAAACGGGGCAGGGCAAAGGACGGTAATTAGGGGGTATCGTGGAGCCAGTTACCACTGTCGATGTCTCCTGGATGCTGCAATTATGTGTCTGTTTCAAGGAACGAGTCAAGTGGGGGAAAGTCGCCAAGGTTGAAGGACCCCCCCCCCAGGGGAGAAAGGACCATGCAGCATTTTTTTTTTTTTTTTTTGCTTACTCAGTGACTTTCAAATGTCCTTTAAGCAGGCAGCCACATTCTTCGGGCCAAGCCACGGTAGGGAGGCGTCGGGGACCCGCTGGCTCCTACAGGAACGTTGTTGGGGCCCTGGGGACGCAGGTTGGTGTAGCCGAAGGAAGGCAGGACTGAGTGAACCCTTTATTGCTTGGCCCTCGCGTGGTCAGCAGGTGCAGTGGAGGGAAGCGGCCGCGACCAGGAGACAGATGATACTCAGAATCAGAAGGTGGCAGGATCATGATTGTCATCGGTGGGCTGGGAGCAGGATCCAGTCCCCGGGGGAAGAGGTCGGACGGTGTATAGCGAACCTCGCAGAGCCAACCTCATGCAGGCTGAGCATACGTTTCCTGGCAGGCACCTGTAGGGCCGGGCGGGGAAGTTGAGCCAGAAGCTAAGGTGCCTGCCTGGTCTGGTGAGATCCAGTGAGAACGACATACCAGGCACTTCCTGTAGGGCCCCAGGCACCCGGCCTCGGCGAACCCCCTCCTCCAGCCGCAGGGCTCAGGCAGTGGATATTCTGCCTACCTTGCTCAGGATCCTCTCGGGGGCCCATCAAGGCTGAGACTCGAGGGGGAGGGACCAGAGGCTCTGGGGGCGAAGGTGGGGAGAGGTTGAGGACTACGAGATTACACCATCCTATTTATGGAATTCTGGAAAAATTAGGTCATCCTCTGGCAGGGCGTATGTCTGCCGAACACAGACAGCAAAGCCAGAGATGCCGATCCAAAATGCTGTCGTGAAGGGGTGACCATGGTTATTTTCCATCCCGGGCCTGTGGGATGAAATATTAAATAAACACGTTGCCAAATAACGATTTTGTTGTAGCATTTTATCGGTAACTAGAAAAGACTAGCTCACGTACTCTCCGGTCGATCCGGCAGACTGCCCAACTCCCCACTTCCCACAGGTAATTACCTGCTCCTAATTGGGTCTGAAAGCAGCGGGCTTGTATTTAAAGGTAGGAGCACAGCACGCTTTGTATTTTTCCAGCAACCGTATGGAGGAGATTTTAGCGCTCCGTGGGACCATGGCTTAAAGAGCCAGCCGACTTCTCTGTGAGACCCAGGACCTTCGCTTAAGCTGCGTCCTTCAGCAAAATATATCGCTTCTCAGAGCCCGTATCCCCTCATTTACGAATGGAAAGAAATGACATGATGGTTCTAAATCTCTCTCTCTCATAGCTCTGGTATAAATAGTCTCATTACTGTTTCTACCTCTCCACCCATGATGCTTAACCGTTTATTAGTTTTTACTTACTGCATTTGATTTTTTTTTTTAATTTTTAACGTTTGTTGATATTTGAGAGAGAGAGCAGGGGAGGGGCAGAGAGAGAGGGAGACAGAGAGAGAGAGAGGGAGACAGAGGATCTGAAGCAGGCTCCCCGCTGACAGCAACACCCAATGTGGGGCTCGAACTCACAGACCGTGAGATCGTGAGCTGAGCCAAAGTCGGAATCTTAGCCAACTGAGCCACGCAGGCGCCCTGCATTTGAGTTTTTAAGTGTAAGTGTAATTTTTGTAGTGTTATATTAGTTTCAGGTGTACAATATAAAGATTCAACGATTCTAGACATCACTCGGGGCTCATCGCGGTAAGTGCGTTCTTCAACCCCTTTATCTGTTTCACCCGTCCCTCCCCGCCCCACCGCCACTCGTTCTCTGTATTTAAAAGTTTGGTTTTTTGTTTGTCTCTTTTTTTCCCCTTGTTTGTTCATCTGTTTTATTTCTTAAATTCCACTGCTGGTAGAAATGCAAATTGGTGCAGCCACGGTGGAAAACAGTGCAGAGGTTCCTCAAAAAAATTAAAAATAGAATTACGGGACGACCCGATAATGGCACTAGTGGGTATTTACCCAAAGAAAATGAAAACCCTAATTTGAAAAGATGCATGCATCCCCTATGTTTACTGCAGCATTATTTATAGCAGCCAAGATTATGGGAGCAATCCAAGTGTCCACCGATGGGTGAATGGATAAAGGAGATGTGGAATGGAATATTACCCACCCATAAAAAGGATGAGATCCTGCCATTTGCTACAACGTGGTTGGGCCTAGAGGGTATAAGGTTAAGTGAAATAACACGTTTGATTTTCTTTCTTTTTTTAATTTTTGTTTTTGAGAGAGAGAGAGAGAGAGGGAGACCATGAGCAGGGAGGGGCAGAGAGGGAGGGAGACAGAGAATCCCAAGCAGGCTCCACACTGTCACCACGGAATCTGACGCGGGGCTCGAACTCACAAACCATGAGGTCGTAAGCTGAGCTGAAATCAACAGCCAGATGCTTAACTGAGCCGCACAGACGCCCCCGCATTTGGTTTGCAGGCACAGCCAGGGGATAGATTCAGAGTCAGCACGGCCTTGGTTCCAACCTCAAAATGGAGGCGCGTCTGTTGACAATGGCTTACTTTCCTGTCGACGCTTCAGTGCCTCCAGAGCGCCGTCTCATCCTTGAAACCCCGGTACCCGCCTTGGCACGTGAACCACGGTAGGTCCTTGTCGGAATGAATGAGTGAATGACTGAACGAACGACTGGGCAAGTGAATGGATGACTCTGGCCTCTCACAAATCACCAGGTCTGAAGCTTCACGAGGACAAAGAAGGCCGTCCATCTCGCGGGTTGTTGAATTCCACGCCTGGTACGTGATGCGCGTTCGAGACGTTTTGCTGGATGAGTGGGAGATTGATCTCGGTCTCAGCGGCATTGACCCTCTCCCTTTCCGCTGATGCCCACAGAGCCTGACCCAGGAGAGACTTCAGAGATGAAGCGGCCCCCAGGTCACGGTTTCAGAGACAGGAAAACGTGGCTCAGAGAAAGCAATGGACTTGTTCGTGCACACGCTGCCGAGCAGGGCACAGAAACGCAGGGATTCTGGTGCCCGCTCCAGGGCTCTTGACCCACTACCTGCCCGTCTTCGTGAAGCTTGGCCTGGCAAGTGCATCAGACATCTGGAGTCACATTCGCTCCGAGCCCTGCCCGCGTCTGAGCCGTGACCCTCCCAGAGCGCTGAGCTCAGGCTAAGCTTTTTCTGTTCCTCAGCCAGGGGGATGCGCGGCCCTGCAGCAGGTGCAGAGCAAGGCCATAGCAGGAGCGGGGATTTGAGCTTGGACCGCCTTTCTCTCCGAGAAGTCCTACCTGGCTGGCTGGCTGTTCACCCACTCCTAGGGGGTCTTTGGTTTACTCGTTCTGCCCCCCTCAGGGGTTTTTCCTCATTCGAGCTCCCTGGGCACACATCCTTCGTCCTTCACACAGGCAGCTGCAGAAGAAGGAAATACACACCAGCCGGCTGCGTCCCCGAGCGGGAGAATAGAGTATAGCGGTGCTGGCTTCGGAATACCTGGGTCTGAAAATCGGCCCCTTCCGCTTCCTGGCAGCCGACTCCCGGCCAGGTTACCGATCTTCTCCAGGCCTCACTTTCTCATCCGTAAAGTAAGGTTAAGGGACTCACGATCATCAAACACGCGAATGTACGGAGCACGGTGGCCTGGCACGCGGTGAGCATCTGGCAAAGAGACGTCAGAGACGAAAGGTGATGCTCAGGCAGGACCCAGTGCAGAGTTTGGAGCCCCTGCGATCAGACTTCCCGGCTCCAAATCCCAGCTGCGCTGCGGATCAGCTGTGCGGCCCGGGCCCCTTATTCGAGCTCTCGGTGCCTCAATATCCTTATCAATGCGATGAGGGTGATAATGGGGTGATTTCATCAGGTGTGTGCCAGGTTCTGATGCCTTAACGCACAGAAGGCGCTTAAAACAGTTGCTGGCGCGTGGGGAGAGTTAAAGTCACACCGCACTCTTTGGGTTCTCTGGTTTTCCAAGCGAATTTAGGAGAGCCAGATTCTTTCTGCCGAAAGCCTTCAGCTGCAGAGATCCACGCGGGCACCAGGGCACCGGTGCTAACCCTGAGCTTATCGGCGGGTAGCCTCGTCTGTTTGTCCTTGCTGGTCCCAAGCACAGCCCACAGCCAGCAGAGCTCTGCCCTTGCTGGGCAGCGACTTTTTCCACTGTGTTCTCTAAACGGCCGCCAGCCGCGAAATTACATTTGTATCGATCCAAAGAACATTTTATTGATCGAAAGCAGAGCAAGAAACCTTGGAAACATAAACCCATTATTTTAACAATTTGTTGCCAGGAGTATAGGCAAAGGCTCCTTTTGTTTTCCTTTTTTGGTGAGTGGGGCTTCCCAGGGCCGCTTCTAGTCTGTGTAGGCGGTCTGGAGACCTGCCCTCCAGGAGCATCTCACCAGCGACCAGCTCTCTGCTCTCCAGCTTCGGGTCCCCACCTTCCTCCTCCCTGTCTGTGTCTCCTCCGTCCTGGATCTCATGGGCTGAGGGGGAGCACCTGTCTTCCTTGGCGTTCCTGGATTGTTCTGAGCAGGTGGGGGTGATGGTGAAGCTTCTCGATTGCCAGGGCCTCCCTACGAAGCTCTCATAGGCTGTCCTATCAGGCGTGGAGCACAAATTCGTCTGAAGATACTGTCCCCCACTCCCCCTGTTACCGAAGCCTAAATTTGCCTGCCTGTGGCTTGAAAAGTCAATATTCAAGAGACTAGTTTTGATTGGAAAGGCTTATGAGTCTTATTCAGGAGGCCGGCCCCCTGGGGAGGAGGCAGACTCTTGTCCAAAGGCCAACTGGATGCTTTCTGCCTGGCCCATGGGTTCTTAAAAGAGTTTAAGGCAGTTAACCAGTAACGGAAGTACAGTGGTCCCTAATATATCTTGAGTACTTGGAGACTCAATGGTACCAGCTACAGACGTTATCTCAGTGCTCGGTAGGTTTTGCACAAGGGTCTGGTTCCTTGGTGCCCGGGGCAGAGCGGGGGGTGTGCAAGAGGGTCTGGTGATGTGCAGAAAGGCTCAGTTCTTTTTTTAGGAAAGAATTCATGGTCCACAGATGTGCAAAGAAAGGCATGGCTAATCAGTCACCCAGGCTAAGGGCGCTTGCTAAAGCCTGAAGGCCAGTGGGGTGGGCGGAGGGGCCAAGGTGGCTTCATCCCCATGCCTGTTCTTGGATCTGACATCATCAACCATCATGAAACTAAAATGAACATCGGCATGAGCTATACAGGAAACTTAGGGCCACTAAGTGGAAACTACTCGGGAGGGAAGAGTCACTGCAGCCATTTCCAGAATGATTTAATAAACTCAGAGAATTTGAAGAACCCTGTGTGCAACCTCATAGGGGACCCAAAGGTTGGTTCCCACTTCCTGCGTTCAGGGGGCTGATCATGTAGCCAGAGAGAGCAGAAACCCACGGCGAGGGGCGAGTCACAGAAGGCAGGATTTACTAAGAGTTGTAAGAACTGGCACAAGAATTCAATGGGGTAAGATTTGTCCCTGCAACCAATGGTCCTGGGCCAACTGAATGTTCACATGCCAAAGGACGAAGTTGGACCCCCTACCTCACGCCGTACACAAAAATGACCTCTAAATGGCTCAAAGACCTAAGCGCAGTAGCTAAAACCGTAAAACTCTTCGAAGAAAATACAGGTGCGAACTTTCATGACCTTGGGTTCCCAGGGAAAAAGTTGGGCTTCATCAACATTAAAGACGTAGGTACTTTAGGTTAGGGATATCTACAGAATGGAAGCAAATGGACTCAAATCACATATCTGATACAAGTCGAGTACACAGAATATATCAAGAACTCTTCCAACTCAAAAATGAATAGGACAAATAACAGAATTTACAAACAGGGAAAGGATCTGAGCGGACATTTCTCCAAGGAAGATATGCTGATGGCCAATGAGCGCATGAAGAGATGCTCCGTGTCATTAGTCGTTAGGGAAATGCAAGTCAAAGCTAAAGTGGGATATTCCCATCCTCATGGGTATGATAAAACAACAACAACAAAAAAGGCAGAAACCACAAGTGTGTTGGTTAGCATTTGGGAAAACTGGAATTCCCATATATTGCTGCTGGGAAGTATAATGGTGCAGCCACTTTTGGGGAAAAAAGGTTGGTAGTTTCTCAGGAACCTAAACACAGTGTTTCCATACAACGTGGCAAATTCCCGCTCTTAGGGAGAAGGGACCTGCAGAATTGAAATATGTTCGCACAGAAACTTGTCCACACGAATGCTTGTATCAGCATTATTCATACTACTCAAAAGGTGAAAACGACCCAAATGTCCATCACCTGATGAATGGATAACTTGGGTAGGATATTCATACAATGGACAATTATTTAGGTATAGAAAGAAATACCGATACCATAATATAGGTGGACCTTAAAAACATTGTGCTAAGAGAAAGAAGTCAGTCAGACATAAAGGCTACATGTTATATGATTCCATTTGTGTGAAATATACAGAATACGGGAATTCTTAGAGACAGAAAGTAGATCAGTAGTTTCTAGGGACTGGGGGAGGAGGGAACAGGGTAGGACAGCTCAATGGGGTCCATGTTTCCTTTTGGGGTGATGAGTTAAAAAGGGTGAATTCTACAACATGTGAATTATGTCTTAGTTTTTAACACACACAGACCAGGATGCTTTGGGTGGCCACTGGAAAGAGGAGGCAGTTTGACGAGGATATAGCCGAGAGAGGGGGCCGTCCCCTTTCCTTGTGGTTTCACCCTAAGGGCAGCACACCCCAAGATGGCCTTTGTGACTGAGGGCACAGGGAGGCCATCACTCTTGGCAAATAGGGGATCTCACAGCCCAAAGCTGCTGAGTCTCGCGTGCACTTTTTACCCTTGGTTTTTGAGTTTCCATTCTTCTTGGAGAAGAGAGGCAGAGAGTGTTGACAAGTCTGGAAATTGGAAAATGTAAATGAAAAAGGGATTCCCCCCCGGGAGAGTCTGGCTGTGCAGCATCCCCAGCTCAATCACACTGTGCCCCAGAGGCTCTCAGCTCAGGGACCCGGCAGCAAAGCCGGCTGAAATGGCTCGCCATCCATTTCTCAGACAAGGCGAGCGGCCCTGGGTGTGATGCCGCAAGGAGGCAATCGTGGCTGTCTCTTAATGTACAATGCCAAGCCTGTTAACTAGAGCCCCTGTCTCTATTACCTCTATTGTGGAACAGAGAGCCAAGATTTGGGCGATGTTCTTGAACCTGATTGGCTCTATTTATGGAGGCATAGGGCAAGTCCTGTGGGTACCCCCCTGGACTTTGGCACGTGGGTTGGACGTGTTCGCGGGGACCACGTGGACAGGTGCCTTCATCTTAAAGATGCTCAAAGCAGCCGTGTGACCCGCCTAGGGTGACAAAGCTTATTGCTAGCAGCTCAAAGGCTGGAAGCCAGATCACCTGTTTCCACATTTCTCTGGATATCTTCTTCCCCTAGGGTGTTGAAAAGAAATCCCCGGAGCTGGGTCGCAACGTCTGATGTCTCCCAAGGGTGATGGCGAGTTGTGCACTCACAAAGTGCGGTGTAATTTTTCCTTCCGTGTAACCCTCAGCAGCAATGAAAGGAGAGATCTTTTCTCTCACCCTCCCCCTCCTTCCTCAGTTAGTCATGACTCATTAATTGCCACTGGTGGATGAGTTTTATTCTAATTTTCATGATCTAATTCAGAGATGTTTTCAGCTAAAGATCAGGATATAGGTTTGGGGCTCCGCTGACATGTCCAGTGAATTTGCATTAGCGACAATTATGGACAGGACATCGAGAAGGGAAGGGCTAATCGCAGCCTTCAGCTAGTGCCACTTGCTAACAGCCCCTTTAAGGGGAAAAACATAGCCTTTATGCTCACATCCCTAATGGCGATGCTGTTCTCGAAACTTGTCGCAGAAGAAGGGGATTGAACATTTGCCTCTGTTTCCCTTTCTCTCCTGCTATGGTTCTGCCCTCAAACCAAACCACGATGTGAAAGTGTGCATTTCAAATGTGAAAGTTACCTCCTCAAAATAGGATCGAGTTAGGGGCGCCTGGGTGGCTCAGTCAGTTAAGCATCCAACTCTTGATTTCTGCTCAGGTCCTGATCTCTCAGTTCGTGAGATCGAGCCCCACATTGGCCTCTGCACTGACAGCACGGAGCCTGCTTGGGAGTCTCTCTCTCTCTCTCTCTCTCTCTCTGCCCCTTCCCCACTCATGCACAGTCATGTGGTCTCTCTTCCCTTCTCAAAATAAGAAGAACATTTTTTTAAAAATAGGATTAATTTATATACTTGCACGTAAGTGAGATGATCTTACTAGCAACAAAAAAATTCTGGATCCTAGAATAATTACTCACCAAAGAGGGCAGATTCCTTCCCTATTCCTTCCCTAATCAGATGGGAATCTAAGGCAAACAACAACCCCAGAAAGTCAGCGAACATTTGAAATACGGTCTCAGAATTCGTGTGGGGGGGTCTGTGACTCCATGGGGCTTCCATGGCCACCCCCCATTCTCCTATCCTTGCCTTGTAGAGCGAAAACATCAATTGAAGCTGGCAAAGGCTGAAAGAGAGAAGTCTTTAAAGCGACCAAGCTTAATCATCTTGGTGGTAACAGTTTGTATGACCTCTGTTCCGGTACAAGTCAGCTGGTCCGAGCGGAGTCGAAAGCAGCCTGTCTAAGCGAATTAAGGCATAGGCTTCGGGGGCAGGAGCGGTAGCCCCCAAGTCAGCTGAATGCACCCAACAGCCCTGCTCCCTGCCCTCCAGGACCCCAAACATATGCTCCTTTTGGCAGCCTCCAAGGGAAACGCAGTTATTACTTCTGGGTATACGCATTGTGTTTTAGACCTATTTTCTCTTCTTCCTTCTTGCTTCCCCTCCATAATTTACTTTGACTTGGTGTTTAGGTCATCTCAATTGACCTCCTTGGGTCTTTTGCTGGCTTTGTGACCGGGCATCCTTCCACACTAGAAGGTGAAAAATGCTTCTTTTAATCTCCGGTGGGTTCCTCAATCTTTGTCTTTCCAAGTGTCTGCTTGGGGCCAGTTCTCTCCAGGAGTTTGACAGCTTTATGCACCAGCTAATGTTTTCTCATGTAACCTCGGGTGCTTTTTCATGGTCAGAGGGAAGCTGTCTTGAATTTAAGAGGTCGGGATGGTAGAGCGAGGGATCGGGTACAAGGGTGAAAGCAAAAAGTATTACTCCCTTCAGGAGGCTGTCATATACTTCCCAGCCCTAGTGACCATGGCAGGGAGGAGGACCATGTCTTACACATCTGTGTTGCCCTAGCACTTAGCATACGCAGCACTTGGGACACCCTGTTGGGGCCAGAATTGCGTGTGAAAGGAATGCATGGATGAATGAATGAATTTCAGGCCGTCTTCTTTATGGTAAGAAACCTGGAGGGGGCGCCGCCGGGGTGGCTCAGTCAGTTAAGAGTCTGACTCTTGATTCCGGCTCAAGTCGTGATCTCACCGTTTGTGAGCTCGAGCCGCACGTCAGGGTCTGCACTGACAGGTAGTTCCTTCTCCTTCTCACTCTCTGCCTCCCCCCTGTGGGCGTGCTCTCCCTTTCTCTCTCAAAAAAAATAAATAAATATTAAAAAAAAAGAAAGCTGGAGAAAAAAAAATCGTCAAAACTGAGGTCCCATCTCTAGAGGAACACAAAATTAGAGTCTGGGCTATGGAGACCGACTTTGGGATTGATATTGTGACCTTAAGCCATTCTGGGCAAGAAGGAAGTTGATGGCCAATGAACATGCCATCTTGATGACCCTAAATGCATGCCAAAGCTTCGCATTCCAGAATGTTCCTTGCTCTCTCGCACGCACACTTCATTTCAAAGGAGTAGAACGGGCATTGGAAAACACAAGTCATTATGAAATGGGAGCACTGGAAGGGGACACACTGGTCCAGGCACTGGGAACTGGGAGGTACTATCTATCCATGCCAGGTCTCCTGACTCTGACGTGGAGTCTGACCAAACTGTGGGAGTGGCCTGAGGCAGTCTTGAGGGTGTGCAGCCAGGTTGAGCCTCAGAAGAGAAAGAGAAAACATGAGGGATGGAGGGGGCAGAGAAATAGAAGTCCCTCCTCCTGCTCAAGAATGGGTGGGGAGAGGGGTGAAACGTGGAGGGCCTTTAGACCAGGCGGGAAGGCGGTCTCAGATGGGTAAGGCTTGGACTAGTGTAGTAGTCAAAGAGTGTCGGCTGTAAAATCAAGCAGGTTGCTCAGCTGAATAGCTGCCCGGTCTACTGTATGGACCTCTTGGAGCCCCCCCCCCCCCCCCCCACCACCTCATCTGTAAAATGGGGATAAAAATAGTATTTAGCTCCTGGGACTGTAAGGAGGAATAAATTAGATACTCAACAAACTCATCGAATCTGTGTGATTCAATGTACACTGAGCTCAGGGCGGGTTGAGAAGAGGACAGAGGAGACCCTGCCCCCGTGGTGTTTCTTTCCCAGTCCAGAAGGAGGCAGCACTACAGAGCTCACACGAAGGAACACGCGGACTCCACGGTAAGACGAATGCGGTGATAAAAATGGAAAGAGCTGATGTGGTCAGGACTCCTGACTCAAGGGGGGAAGGAAGAGGCTGTGTCAGACAGGAGAAGGTCTCTCTGAGAATGTGACAAATGAGCTGTCACCTACGTGTGAAAGAGGAGCCTGCCAGCTGAAGCTCTGAGGCCAGAGAGTTCCAGGCCAAGGGAACAGCACGTGCCAGGCGCGGGGGGTAGAAAAGAGCTTGGCGTGTTTCCTCCGGGACACGGAGGATGCCCAGGGCGGGGCCCAGGCACAGTGAATGAGCAGGAGAAAGGGACAGAGGGGCGTGACCTGGTTTACGTTTTTAAAAGACCACTCTAGGTTGCAGGTGTGTGCGTGTCCAACGGCTGATGGCATATTTCAGTCACACATTTTTCACGGAGACTCTAGAAGTGTTTGTAAGGGGCTTACCAGTGTCGGTCACATGCCACCTAAGAGGCTTTTTATCAAGTACGGAGTGTGTGTTTAGCTACCGTCTAAAGATAGCGATCCCAAGAGAATTAAGATTGAGACCCGCCTTTAGCAGTTCAGAGTCTAGCGAGGACGCGCCGACAGGTGATTCTAAAACACGGCGGTAAGCGTTACAAGAGAGGTGTGTGCAGGGTAACCTTGGGCTTTGCGGGAGCTCGGGGCTGGAGCAGGGTGGGAAGGGGGTGACCAGAAGGAAGAGGGGCAAGGTTGCCCCGTTCGGAAGTCGGAAGGGAAGCAGCATAATGTGCTCAGGTGGTAGGTGATGCTAAGGGGGGTTGGGGTCCCGGGCCGGGCTCACCTCGAGGGGCACTTGCGAGCCCAGGAAATGAGCAGAACTGTATCCTGTTGGTGATGGGGAGTCACTACAGAGATTGTGACCCGTGGGCGCCCTGCCGCCGACTGGCATTTTGGAAGACGCTTTGGGCTGGACGGCAATTTGAGGAGAGAACAGAGGCGGAGTGACCCTGGCACGTTAGCACGTCCTTACCAGTGTCCTGATGACGAGAGAGAGGAGGTGAGGGCTGGCCCGGGCGTGGGAAACAAAGGAGACGAAGGCAATGGGTTTAATATATATTTTGGAGGAAGAAAATCAGCCCCGCTCGACGCAGAGTAAACAATAACCATGTTTGAATTAAGTCAGTCGGGTTGGAAGAATGGGGTGACAATCACGTCCCGTCTCGGAGCCAGTGATACGAGAAGTCAGGTGCTAAGCTAACACTCTATAAATGCCTGCTATGGTCACACTTACCGTCAAAAGCAGGCTCACCGACCATCCTGGGAAATCTCTTCAAGGTGGCAAGGAAGACGAGAAAGTAGTCCTGTCCTTGGGAGCGTCACACAGAGGGTGCCCCGTAAACCGTTAGTGGCTGATTCCTGCGTGGTTTGTCAGCTGCCACTCGTTGCTAGCAGCGAGCCTGGCTGAACAACATCCATGTTCAAAGCAACGGGGGGGCGGGGAAGCCGCGGGGTCCTCGGCAAACGTCCACCACCAATGTCCTCTTATGCGCCCTGCAGGTTGCTGGTGATGGCCCCAGCCCATCTTCGCCTCCTTCCAAGGACCTTTCTGGTCACAGGTGACCGACCGGGCGTGGAGCAGGTGATCACTGAATGCCTCCCCCACCGTCTTCGCACTCGAGCAAGTTTGCCGCCAACAGACGTGTCCCATGAAGCCGACGGCCCGTTCGGCAGCCCCCCCCCCCCGGCTCTGCTGGCCGTTACCCCCCTGTCCCACCTGTGTTCAGCTGACTTGAGTGACTCATCCGTGTATCCGAGCGGTTACCTCTGCACCTGCTCTCCTACAACCAACCCAACCAAGCAGGACACGGAACTGAACAATCCAGACGGAGAGGTGGCACTCCCCACCCCCTTGGCTGTGCACGTTGAGGGCGAGGGGAGTAGCTCAGGAAGACAGCGACCCATCGCGGACGCTGTGCCTGGGTCTCTGAGTCCCAAGACCTTTGGTGATCAGACGGCTGAAGTGCCCCGTTTTGCTCTGCATTGACATCTAGTCCTCTCCTTGGCTACAACTCCCATCAGCTCAGGGCTTCAGTCTGACGTATGGATGGCCTCTGTGGGTGTCGAGGAGATGATCCTGACCGCACGCCTCACCTTCCACCTTGACCGTGGCCTTGGCTTCTCCCTCACCCCGCTGCCGGCGTCTTGCCGGGACGTTCCACGGCCCATCTTGGCAATCCCCCAGGGATGGCGGACTGAAGCTGGCGCTCTTTCATTTCACCTTTACCTTTTCCCTTTAGTTCCAAAATAAATGATTTTATACCAACAAAAACAAGAAGGCAAAGACCTTATCTCAGAACAAAGAGCAGTGCCTGCGACAGAAAACATTAAGCAAGGCTTCACCAACAGGTATATCACAGTGGCCACATTTTTCCATTTGCCCCGTAACCAGTGAAAACTCCATCACAGCTGCGGAGTGTTTCCAATCGCTGTGCGCTCTCTTGCTGAGAGCCCCCTGCACCCCATGGATGGCAGGCAGGGCCGGGTGAGTGGCTCAGCGCAAGCGGGTGTAGACTTCACAGGATCACAAAGAAGTTTCAGCCTTAGGGGAGAAGTTAGCGCCTTATCTACAGCGCCATTGCCATTTTACAGATAGAGACTAAACTCAATGACGTGGAAGTAAGGCACCCCGGGGTCACCCTCAGCCTCTTAACCCTGACCCTGACGCTTTCAGACATGCAGATGTCGCAGCATTTCAAACACTCAGGTTCGGGTGTCCGGTCTTCGAGGGCACGCTGGCCTCTTAACGTGTGAAAGCCGAGCTCTGATTCTCCTTCCTCCAGGGTGCTGACGTCGTATGTGTGTGATGCACTTGGGAATGGATGGTCTATGCGTCTGTACACAGTGGCTAGGTACCCCTCCCACTGATTTGAGGTTGAAAATTCTACCTTTATACACTCAGTCCAACCAAAACGGATGGAAGTTACATGTTTATCTCTGCGTCTCCCAAACCCCAGCTAAAGAAAGTCAATAAAGACATATTTTGAAGGTTATAAACCCCCAGGGCCATCTGGGAGAGGAGGAAGGAGCAGAGGTCAAAGGATGACAATTTTTTGAAGATGAACCTTCCTGGTGGGAATAACAACGGATTTACTAAGGGGGAAAAGCTACATTGTAAGTGCCTACAAAGGGGCTTGCAAACAGGAAACCGGCCAACCCTCACAAAGACACACACCTACACACGCACGACCAGGCATTAGAGGGATCAGGTGGAAAAATGGGAAGGAGGCCCCAAATATCAAAATTTGTTGACAGTAAGGAGCATTTGCTTTCCGGAGATGGGGAAGCACCTAAGCATAAACCACCTTGACCGCGGAGGACTCGGGACGGTGACGGTTGGGAGCGTGTGGTACAGCCATTACAATACCCGTGACTCTCCCTATCCCAAGAAATACAGGATGTGGGGCCCCTGGTCCAGACGGAACAAGGCCGTCATATGCCCTAAGGTCTGAGCGAAACCTGTTCGTCCATCGGTCAGAAAGACGGACGCAACCAACCCAGGGTCCTCTGTGTGTTAGTTATCTAGCGCAAGCCCTTCTCTCTGGAGAGAGAGAGCAAGGGCTACGATGTTGTGCCGTGAATGGACCTCCTCTCCAGTTGGGACCAAAGTCCTTTAAAGCACCCGCTGGAACCCAGGTTTTCCTCCAGCTCCATAGACACTCTGCTGAGCTCTGTCATGACCCCTGAGCAACCAACAACCACCTTGCAGTGACCTTCTCCCCCACAGTCTCGGAGGGCTTCTCTCAAGCACGGATGTCGGGAGACTATGGACTTCCGAAAAAACTGGAGCCTGGAGGGAACTGGCCCGGAGAGGTGAATATGATACCTCTTCGAGCCTATGCACTGGATGGGGCACAGTATTGGCTTACGTCCTCCCTCCTGGGCTTCTGGAGTCTTTAGACCAAGCCTGGCCATACCGAGCAGACCAAGGATGCTGAAAGAGAACAACTCAGGGTTATTTTTTCCCAAGAGACTCCTCCCATCCATGGGGTTTCGTTGGCTTGACTCGGGCATATGAGGCCGATGGTGGAAATGGAGGCTGGGGAGACACTTCTCTCTTCCCACTTACTGTCTGACTCTGAGCCAGAGGCTTCCATTCTCAGTGTCCTCACCTATAAAATTGCATGGAGCAGGGCACCTGGGTGGCTCAGAACCCAGCCCCACAAAACGAACCGGGAGATCATGACCTCAGCCGAAGTTGGACGCTTAACCAACCGAGCCACCCAGGTGCGCCCCCAACCCCGTTTTTAAATTTTTTTTTTAAAGTTTAAAAAAACTTTGTTTAAATTTAAAATTGCATGCTGGGACCAGCTTGTGTGTGTATCTTTGTGTGGTTGTGTGTGTGTGTGTGTGTGTATGGTGTTATTTTTTTTTCCAAATTAAAAAAATATGCAAAGAAAGTAAAAAGAATTCCTGAATCCCCTGGGTGCAGATTCCCCAAATATTACATCTAATACAACCACAGTACAATTATCAAAATTCAGGACGTCCACACGGACACAAAGCTATTTATGGACCTTATTCACCTTTTTCCCAAGAGTTCTTTTCTGGTCCAGAACTCCACGTAGAGCCACACATTCTATTTAGGTGTCTGTCTCCTTATTCTCATTCCATCATTTAGGCTCTTTTATTATTGTTACGACTGTTATTATCACTATCATATTCTCCTGAAATCCTCAGGCTTCCTTATTATCAAATAGACTAGATTGTTTAAATTTGTTTTTTCCTTCTGGGGCACGTGGGTGGCTCGGTTGAGCGTCTGGCGTTGGCTCAGGTCATGATCACAAGGTTCGTAAGTTCGAGCCCCACGTCGGGCTCTATGCTGACAGCTCGGAGCCTGGAGCCTGCTTCAGATTCTGTGTCTCCCTCTCTCTCTGCCCTTCCCTCGCTTGCACTCTCTTTCAAAAGTAAACAAACATTAAAAATTATTTAAATTTTTCCTTCTAACTTTTCCATGCTATGAATTGAGTCCTTGTTGCTGTTTGCAGAGGTGGTAGTTATGCAGTATTTTGCCTTTGAACCCGGCACGTTTGTGCGGTACCCTGATCTGAGCTTCTGGGAGGTGAGCTCCTGATCAAGTCTCCCCTGCCTCGTGGAACCTTCGAGTCTAAGTGCTGTAACGTCTTGCGGGCAATCCCCCACAGTTCTGTAAAAGTGACGGTATGGGAATGAATATCTCCCCTTTGCTGGCTGAACACCAACTGAGCTGATGATCCCTCAATGTCACTAGTTTTTCACCCAGATGAGTGGGTGCTGGAGAGGAGGTGCACCTGGGGCGGGTAGGATTGGGGAAGGGGAAAAATTCCAGCCTGGCTCTGCTCTCCACGGGCACCTCCTGGCTCCAGGCTGTTATCAGCCCGCAAAGGGTGCCTTGTTCTAATTGGCACAGGGGTTTTAGGGGCCGCTCTGCTCAGACAGGTGCACTCCTCCCAGAGCAAGCCAGCCACAGACAGGAGTCACAGGGGCAGCGCGCGTGATCCGGAGGAAATGCGACACCACCACTGAGAAGGTGTCTCTAAGTGTGGAGGCCGGTGGGGCCACCTGGAATGCCGTCATCCCACGGGAAGGTGGCGAGCCTGAAACGGATCACATGTGCTTCCCTCAGCCCGGAGGGGTGATGGGCAGACCCAGCCCCCCGCTGATGGCTCCTCCCGTAGCGAACACTTCCTTTGGTGCCTTTATTTGCTTAATGTTCAGTTTTTACCGTCAAGGCAGTAACTCCTCCTTCAAAAATATTTTGAGAATAAGAAAAGCAAAGGCCAGACGAAAAATAGAGATTTATTGCTGCACCCACCACAGGGAAGCACCATGAAGATCCGTTTGCGTTTCGTGCTCCGCTTTTTAAGGGAACGCTTCCATGCAGGTATGGTTTTGGTAGCATTGCTAGGATTATATGGTATCTTGATTTTAAACTTCCTATTAGATGTTATTACATCAATCAATGTATGAGGCGCCTGGATGGCTCAGTGGGTTGAGCCTCTGACCCTTGATCTGGGCTCAGGGCATGGTCCCAAGGTCACAGGATAGAGAGCCCCGCATGGAGCTCTGTGCTGAGTGTGGAGCCTCCTTGAGATTCTCTCTCTCTCTCTCTCTGTCTCCCTCCCTCCCCTCCTTCTGCCCCTCTCCCCTGCTCATACTCTCTCTCAACACTAGCACACTTACCTTGATGAGTACAGAAAACCGTACAGAATTGCTGAATTATTACACTGTATACCTGAAACTAACGTAACACTGTATGTCAATTATACTTCAATCAAAAAGGTCACAATCCCCATGTCTACAAATGCTGTAAATCAGTAAAGGAAGAACTTCAGTCAAGCCATCAAACAAACACGTGTATAGTTTAAGACGGTGATAAATGGTAGGGAATAACAAATGCAAGCTGCTCTGAGAAAGTACGGTAGAGAAGTCCAGGCGAGACGGGAAGTAGGTCAGGGAAAGCTTCGCTAAGGGCTTCAGCTAAAACTCAGAGGGGAAGGAGTTACGTGCACTAAGCGGACAGCACGGCGTGGCCCACGGAGAGGACACAGCACGTGCAAAGGCCCAGAGCACCTGAAAGCAGGACCATTTTGCTCTGAAAGGAGCAAAGACGGGGATGGACAGATAAATGTGGATGAAATAACTTGAAGACGTGTGGTTTAATCACAAATGCGGTGGGATGCTGGGAAATCCTCAGAGGGGCTTAGGCAGGGACGTAACGTCACAGGACGTGTTGTTTCCCTTCAAGGGCGGGGTGGGGGCCAGGTTGGGGGTAATTGGAAATGACTGAATGGTATGGGGTTTCCATACCAAGCAGTCCACAAAAGCAACTGCCTATCCAAGTCCCCTGGTTGTTTATTAAAACACACATTGCAGAGACGAAGCTATTTTTTTTTTTTATTTTTTTATCAAACCGTGTTATGTTCCGGGACGCTCGGGAATACCGTATTTTCTACCCACCTGGGGCAGATTGATTGTTGGAACAGCCCTATTTGTTCACATCTTGCTCGATCCATGCCCGATGGTGTCTATGGTGTCCCTCCCACGCTGACTCTGGGCTTGCCCCAGAGGCTTGCTCTGTCGGCTTCTTGTTGCGGCGATAACAAATCACCACAAGGTTAGTGGCATAAAGCGACGTAAATTTATTCTCTTGCGGTTCTGGAGGCCAGAAGTCCAAAACGGGTCTCGGTGGGCTGAAGTCCAACTGTTGGCAGAGCTGTCTTCCTGTCTGGAGTCTCTAGGGGATCATCTGTTTCCTTGACTTTTCCGGGGTCTAGATGCTTGTCTGGATCTCTTGGCTCCCATCCCCTTCCATCCGCAAAGCCATCAATGGCTGGTCAGGTCTTTCTCGTGATGTCATCCCTCCATTTCTAACTCTCCTGCCTCTCTCGTTCTCATTTAAAGACCTACATGATTACAGGGGCCCACCCGGATACGCCACGATCGTCTCCTTACGTTAAAGCCAGGCGATTAACACCCTTAGTTCCCCCTTGCCGTGTAACATTCCTTTTTTTTTTTTTTAACACATTTCAGAAATTAAGATGTGGACACCTTTAGGGGGGCCCATTATTCTGCCTGTCACAGTCTACCCTCCAGCCTCCAAAGAGTCAAATGCCATGTATAAAATACACGCACCCTTCCCCAAAGCGCTCAACCCATCCGGTCGCTTTGGCCCATGAGCCAGTAGCAAATGCAACACAGCGGAGGTACTGAAAAGCATCGGCACGCTGTAACTGGCTTGGTCTCTTACAGTTCTGAGAAATCTGAGAAGCCAGGAACAAGCCTGGTAGATGACGAGAGATTCATGGCCAAGTCCTTTGTTCCAGCCCACAGCCGGTCAACCACCGGAGGCAGAATCTGACCAACAGATGTATGAGTTAGCCCAGCGAAATCCAGAGTAAATTGCCAAGTCACAGAACTGCGAGCGAAGCTTTGGGGTGGTTTGCTATGTACCAACACATAACTGATATATACCCCCCCTTCCCCATCTAGGTGGGCTCATGTGGTTGGTTTTGACCAATGGACAATTCTAGGCCTGGCCCCTAAAACCTTCTGCAAGAGTGCCCCCTTGCTCTCGCTTGGCCATAAACCCAGAGAGGAGAGGGTTGTAAGGAGGCTGTAAGAGACCGTGGGCAATCCAAACGGAAGGGGCATGAGCCAGAGTCGCTATTTGGAAGGTTCCTGTCCAGTGAGCTGCCATCTAGGAATATCCTCACTGGACTTTGAGTGAACAAACCATACTTGGGTGAGCTTTTACATTGAGTCACTGCGCTATTGGTGAGCCTTTTGGTTTTCTTGTTTTTGATTTGCTTTTGTGTTTGTCATAGCAACCAGGATTAAGGAACCTAATGTTTGGTATTGCTACCTGATACTTGGTGTTAGGCAAACATATATGTGCCGTGCATGTCCTGACACATCAAACCCATTGACTGGATGGTGGGCAAGGGCATATGTTGAGAAATGGGTGAACTGGGAACAGGATAGCAACACACTATAATGCCTGCTAAGGCCTTTTGTCCTTGTGTTTTAAGCAATACAAGGCCAATAGCTATTTTTTTTCCCAACAGGACAGTGACGAGATGAAAAATGACCACCAAATATTTATTTCTCTCTCTTCCCACACTTTGCTACCTAACATCACACCGTGATCACTGTTGGCGTTTCATAACTGACTGCTTAAAGCGAGGCAGGAAGGAGCCATGTGGAACGGTTTGTCAGAGCCTTCCTAATTCTGCCGTTCTTAGCGGCTGCGTAATTTTCAATCTTTATCAATTACACGCATTGCTTTGAGTTATGATGTCAGAAATGCATACCTGGATTTAGTTTACTCTCTGGAGCTTTGCTCTGCCCCCTTTTAGCCCTCTTTAAAGGATGCACCTGTTCCCTGCTTGTCTTTGGAAGGACTCCCTGAAGTTGCTCCAGACTTTGAAATGCATCTCTATTGATTTCTGGAAAATTCAATCAGCAGACAGCCAGCCTAGACTCGACGTGAAGTGAACACGTTCTCGTCTCCCTTCTGTAATCAGGGGCACATCATCTTTTAAACATAACTTATTAAAACGTAAGGTTCAGAGATGGTCTGTGAAGTTCCAGAAATGTTTGGGTTCTCTTTCTTCTTCCTGATATATCTCCCCCTTCTCCCCCCGGCCCCCACCGCCCGCCGGCTAGGTGGGCTCATGGG
Organism: Panthera uncia; assembly: GCF_023721935.1. NCBI lineage: Eukaryota > Metazoa > Chordata > Mammalia > Carnivora > Felidae > Panthera > Panthera uncia. Next base: position 22,814,452 of record NC_064815.1, on the reverse strand, counting down.
GTTGGGAATTTCTGTCCCTAATTCCTCCCCTTCAATGAGGAACCGGTTATGCTATGCTTCCCTCCATTCCCCATCTCCACTGTCCCCCCACCTCCTTTGCCCTGCCTTCTTCACAATTATTCACCCTTGCTGAAATTGCAAGCTCCAGGCTGTGGAAAATACATTTAGTACATCGTTTAGTTAAGGAGAAGGTACTCAAAGCAAGCATTTTTATTTTACAGGGTCTGCTCGTGTTCCCTATGACCAAGAAATTAGTAGATAGACCCGTGTTAATACTGGCTCTCTTGCATTAATGGTTTATCCACTTAACTAACCAGTGGTCACCAGCTGCATTAAGGGAGGCTAATGAATTAAAAATATTATCCGAAAACAAGAACTAACCTTGAGTATAAAAGTATTAGCTAGAGACAATCACTCACTTTCCCAGACTTAGTAAACACTTAGAACGCATTAACCGTCCCTAAAGGAGTAATTAAAGAACTTCACTCTTCTGTTTCAAACGCCAGGAACAAAGGGTCAGACGCACCTCACCCATCTGGTGGCTGTGGATGAACATTAGCCAAATGGTTGACATGAGAGGTTGCGCTCGCAGAGCCGGATGCTCTCTGATCCGGGGATCTCTAACATCTCCGAGCACGCGTTTCCCTAAAAGACAACTCAGGGACTAACACCACCTGCCACTGAACTGCCTCTTCCTTGCCTATTTGGGCCAATCCTCTTACATTTCATCTGTACTGTAGCAACAGTAATAGTAACAATTTAGGATGCATCTTGCAAAACTGCTTTCCATGCAGGTGATAAATCTGTGCCCCGCGATCGGAAGTGTAGGATTATGCAGATTTTATTCCCCGGTGGTCAGTATTGCGAAGCATCATGCTTGGCACCGCCATACCGAGGAATAAGTGGCATGTAACGAACCGCACGCGTTTAAAGGTACAGCCTGATCACGTTTGACACGTGTACGCACCCATGAAACCGTCACCCCAATCGAGACAGTGAACATCTCCATCACCCCTCAGTTGTCCCGTGCCTGTCTGTAATTCCTCCTTCCCAACGTCCCGACCCTTGCCAGGCAACCACCGCTGTTTCTGCCACTATGGATTCGTCTGAATTTTTCGGAACTTTAAATAAATGAAAGCAAAGAGTACCACTCCCTCGGCATGATTCTTTTGAGACTCTTGCATTTGCCAGAGGTATCAATTTCATTCTCTTGAATCACGAGGCAGTATTCCATCACAAGGATAAACCACAGCTTGGTTTATCCATTCATCTGTTGTCCGATGCTTGGAGGGATTCAGGTTTGGGGCTATTGTAAATAACGCCGGGATGAGCATTTGCATACAAATCTTCCTATAGTCATGTGGTTTTACTTCCCCTGGGGAAATATCCGTGGGTCATATGGTGTGTGTACTCTCACTTAAAAATTTTTTTTTCTTAATGTTTATTTTTTTGAGAGAGAGAGAGAGAGAGAGAGAGAAAGCACGAGTGGGGGAGGGGCAGAGAGAGAGGGAGACACAGAATCCGAAGCAGGCTCCAGGCTCTGAGCTGCCAGCACAGAGCCTGACATGGGGCTTGAACTCACAAATTGTGAGATCACGACCTGAGCTGAAGTCGGACACTTAACCAACTGAGCCACCCAGGCGCCCTTGTACCCACTTTTTAAAGAAACTGCCACACTGCTGGGCTCCTGGGTGGCTCAGTCAGTTAAGCGTCCGACTCTTGATTTCGGCTCAGATCATGATCTCACGGTTCGTGAGTTCGAGCCCTACATCGGGCTCTGTGCTGGCAGCTTGGAGCCTGCTTGGGATTTTCTCTCTCCCTCTCTCTCTGCCCCTCTCCTGTTCTCTCTCTCTCTGAAAATAAATAAATAAACTTTGAAAAAAAAAAAAAAAGAAGAAGAAACTGCCACGCTGCCTTCCAAAGTGGTTCAACCATTTTACATTCCAAACAGAAGTTTCTGAGAGTCTCAGAATCCCCTGAAATTGAATCAGAAATATAATGTTTATTTGTAAGTACTCATTTCTCTTGGGAAAGGTCCATTGCCTAAATGTTTGCAGCCAATGTATTCCTAATATGATGTTTTTATTTTAGTTATTTTCTGGTTATTTTTTCGCCGTTGCCTAATAAGTATCCATCTGATCATAATTGAGGAAAAATAACGGTTATTTAGTTCCAGTTTTTCCACTTGACAAAATAAATTTATTAAATAAATAAATCCACGAGAAAGGTTTCCCTCCTCTCCTCATATCTTTTGTCCTCAATTCTCACGATGCAGATTTCTTGCACAGCCTCACTTACATTTTCTTCCTAGGCGTTGATTACGGAGCTTCCCTTTTACTGCTGTTGTCCTAGTGCTTTGTGAGGCTGCCTGGAAAATCTACCTCCGCTATCCAGACTGGCCCCAGACCCAGGCTTGTTTGTCTCGGGCCAAGAGCCAGTCTGGTGGAGGGGTGACTCCAAACTCCTGAGTGTTTGGTCTGGGGGGTTGGACACAACTCCACCTGCTGTACAGGCAAAACTCGACTGAACCCAAAGAAGCCTTGTCTGGGTTTGGTGTGGAGGGAACAACCTTTGTTTCCTGCATTTTCTGTTGTTTCCTCACCTTGGCTCGGGTTGGGGGTTGGGGGAGGGGTATTTGGTAGGTCGGTAGATTCCACGGGACTTCACACGTGGGTGTGCTGATGTGCGTGATCAATAGAGGTGTGTTCTCGTGCACCAACAGATGTACATAAGAATGCTCATAGCTGCATTTGGGGTCGTAAGCCCAAACTGTAAACAATCTAACTGTTTATCAGCATTAGAATGAGTAAATCCAGGGGCGCCTGGGTGGCTCCGTCGGTTACGCGTCGGGCTTCAGCTCAGATCATGATCTCGCGGTTCATGAGTTTGCGCCCCAAGTCGGGCCCTGGGCTGACGGCTCAGAGCCTGGAGCATGCTTTGGATTCTGTGTCTCCCTCTTTCTCTGCCCCTCCCCCACTCATGCACTCTCTCTCTCTCTCTCTCTCTCTCTTTCTCTCAAAAATAAACATTAAAAAATTAAAAGAAAAAAGAATTAGAATGAATAAGTCAATCACGGAACATTCATACAATGGAATTCTCCACAGCATTGAAATAAATGATCTGTCATGACATGAACGGGATCTTACATACATCATGTTGGGCAAAACAAACCAGATACCAAAAACACATGTATGACTATATTAAGTTCAAGAAATAGGCAAACCGGTCCATTATATTTGAGGATGCCTGCTTACGTAGTAAGACTATAAAGAAAAACAAGAAAGTTTTTAGGATACTCGACATCTTAGTTAAGATATGGGAGAAACGAGGGGGGAGTAGTTACACAAGGACCCAAGAGAAGTTTCTGGGGCGCTGGCTTTTAGAGCATGTTTTTGAGGGTTTTGCATTTTGACGCATCACTGTTACATACCATAAAACCTTGGACTGTGAGCATAATTCGTTCCAGACACAGGCTTGCGGTCCAAAGCACTCGTGCATCAAAGCGAATTTCAAGACCCATTGGCTCGGTTGTGATCATGTGACACTCGGCGTCACATCTTGCTTGTCTTGCCAGACATCACTCGTTTATCCAGTTAAAATGCGTTAGAAATGTTTGCTTGTCTTGAGGAACATTCGTAGGGCAAGTTACTCGCAATCCAAGGTTTTACTGCAGATTTGTTTCGTGTAGTTTCCCATATAAAATGTACATTTAATGAATTTATTAAAAGCAAGTTGAAAAAAAAAAGCCCTTGAGCCATCGCCCACGGCAGCTGGTCTGGGCAGTTCATGCACTGGCCACAGATGCCACGTCTCTCTCTTGCTGGCTTCAGCTCGTGCTGACACCCCCTGGCCCCATCACCTCTGACTTTCCTACACGCTCCACTCTGTACTGAGTACCTCCAGATCTCGGTCTCAGATTTCCTTCCGAGGACAGGAAATGTTCTGACATCCCTCCCAAACCGGGTGCTTCTTCCTCGGTTTACTTCCTCTCAAAGGGGTGCCAATAGCTTCCGGAAGCTGTGGCTGTTGCAGCTGGTGGTAGGCCCGCTTGGCTGGATGGAGTGGGGGTCATCTACAGAAATTCCTGGAGCCATGGTCTTACCCTCCCCATGCTCTTTACTCCCAGGGACTGGACGCTCAGCTATCGTCCATTGGCCTCATGGCCCCCCGGGAGCCAGCCTGAGAGGCAGCGTGCACACTCTGTTATCCCCAATAGTCCTTTCTCCATTTTGTCGACTTTCCGCTATGCCAGGCTGCCAATACGTCCTCCTGATGTGCCCTAGGGGCAGAAGACTTTGGAGAGGCATCACGCAGAGGGAAGAAGATCACCCTCGTTAACTGTCTTTAGACTACAACTAATGCCCTCAAGGTGCACTTACCTAGGTACGTCCTAGCTTTTAAAAACCGATTGACCATGTCCTCAAAGGGCACACTGATTGCAAGCGGTGTGAGAATGGGATGGGAACCAATGTTTATGGATGCCCCACTATGTCTCAGACATGCTGTCGGGCTGTCATGTAATCCCACGCTATGGGGTACGTGCTGTTCCCTCCGGTGTGTAGGTGAGGACACTGAGGCCCAAAAAGGGTCCCCGGCTCGTCCTTGTTCCCTCACACAGGGATCGAGAGGCCAGGGGCTGAGACTCGCCTGGGCTGGGCTTCCACGGAGCGCTTCCCATGCCGTTCCGGTTGGAGCTTCCGGACAGGATGACACGCAGGGCAGACCTGGAAAAATGAACATGTTACACTGTAAACATCAGCCAAGTCAGATATTTGTCAAAGCAAATGGATCCTAATGTGAGGTGAGAGAGGAGAGATCTTCCTGCCGGTTACCTTCTTACTACCCTCGAGTGAACAAAGTAATTATTGGTGGAGGCAAAATCGTGGCGCCTGGATAACTCATTAGCCCTTATTTGTTTAAAGTCTGATGGCGTATGACAAAAGGATTTGTTCCAGATGTCAGAGCAGCACAATAGGGCTTAACAGCCTGCGTATTAGGAAGGGGAGGAAATCGCGGGAGGTCACTGAGGCAGAGAGAGGGGCTGGTGGGGGCTGGGTCAACACTGCGAGAAGTCCCCACCTGTCCCCCGGGGACGTCACCACTTTCGGTCCCACCTCATCCATAAATTCTCGGCCAACGATTCTGAACGTTAATGACTTTTCCAGTGTCTGACCTTAAGCTATTGGAAAGGATTATTGAGATAAGTTCCTTTTGGGGTTTGGTGCTGGAAAAACATTTTATCTGAAAAAAATTGTGTATATTATATTATGTATATTATATGTGTATATTATATATGTATATTATATTATGTATATTATACATTATATGTGTATATTATGTATATTATATGTGTATATTATATTATGTATATTATACATTAATTATATGTGTATATTATATTATGTATATT